>NC_140209.1:31759618-32359618 GCF_951802725.1 Rutilus rutilus | reverse complement strand
GAGGATACTCGCAAAGACGGGCATTTTGACTTATAAGTGTATGTATTTGGCTGTTCAAGCTCAGTAAGGTGCTAAAAGGCGCTAAGTTCAGAACTCATGTGCTGTATGAGCAGCGGCTTTATGTGTACGCGTTTCGTGTGTGCTCAAAAACAGTCTTTCAGACTGCGCGCGCATATAGCGAATCGAGTCCTCTTCCGCTGCTTATAATGCTTGAACTGTTGAAATCACTTGTTTTGTTTTAATTCTTAAAAACGCATGCAGACGATAAGCTTTGCAGACTGCACAGGACGGCAATGTCACGTGAACATAACCACGATAGAGACGGTAGTCCAAAATCTCTAGTGGTTGACAAACTTCTACCGGTTAATACCGGTATATCGCCCGCCCCTAGTTGACATAGCATGACATGTGACGTGAGATCCATAGAAAATAGGATGTGATTTCCATAGAAAGCAGATGTAGAGCAATAATTTGGCACTTCAACTTGCAAATGAATAATAAAGTCGATGACATGGCCTCTTAAATCTGGGATTCACCAGTGTGCTGAGCACTCTTGGAGGCCTGTAAAAGAGTGCAGACAATCAGATATGTTGTCAAGCTCAAGCTCATTTACATTCACAATCACAACTAGTTATTACAGGAAAACGCACAGCTCAGTATGATTAAAATGCTCCAGTGATCATCGCCTCCCTTGAGAAGGTAATGTTTCCTATCTGAACGAGCAATTAGCATGTGATCTCTTATGTCCTTGGAATTTATGTGATGAGGACACTTCAACTCATGCCCTGATACATGCGGATGTCAAAGCGACAAGTAAACACTTTTAATGTAATCAAAATGTTAATGTGCACACGTCAGTACCGCTGTGGCATTTGCAAACTCCACAATGTGACATAAATCCAACAACGGATGTGCAGCTCAACCTCTAACTGCATTTCCGCGTAGCAAGAGCTAAACTGAGAGTCAGTGCGATTACCTGCGATTTGCTTGTTTGGTTTGAGCCGAACTCTGAATATTTCCTCTTCTGTGGTACACAGATACATGACAGGAATTTAGCATACTCTTCTCTCACCTGTGGGGAAATTAAAAAGACATTTATCACATATCAGATCACAGATGGCTGTGATGGAACTAAATTGCAATTCATTCTAATGTTCATTTTTATGTTCAATTCATCATTCATTATCCCATGTCAGAGTTTATTGTTTATTATTACCTGTCTCAGGCTTTATATTTATTGACAAAGCCACGATTGATCTATCATTCCATATTTGTTGCTAATCTGTGTATCTCTGTAAGTGGAGAAACAGGACTCACTTGTTTTGAGAGCCAGCAATGCATGATGAACATTAGCACCCCCTGGAGGCTGCTTAGTATAGTGAAGATGTATGACATTGCCAGAGTGTCCGTATTAAACTGAAAACAGCCAAACACCCACATGATGCCGAGGACACACAGCTGAGCAATCGCAGTGACCGTAAATGCCCTGTAGGTGGAGATAAAGATAGGAAAGCTCACAAAAAGCATATATATATATATTAATGCATATTAGACTGATTTCTGAAGGATCATGTGACACTGAAGACTGGAGCAATGATGCTGAAAATTCAGCTTGGCTTTTATTTTAAATTATAATAATATTTCACAATATTATTACTGTAATTTTGATCAAATAAATGCAGCCTCGATGAGCATAAGAGACTTAAAAATAAATAAAAAACATAAAAAAAGTCATATTTATTCCAAGCTTGGCAGTGCACATACAGGGTTTAAAAACATTTCTCACTTGATTTTGCGTAGATTGTTTAAGTCTGGGTTGAGGGAGGAAAATTTTTCTGCCAGCTTCCATATTGTTATGAGGAAGAAGAATACATTAACCTGAAACAAACAGGAAAAACTGTTTAAACAATTGATTTTATCCTTTGAATTTCTTTTGGTATGTGGCACTTTTCAGTAATTGATGTAAACTTTAATGTCCAATTACTGTATAAAACATTTGAAGTACAAATCCCATGGCTTCTGTTGTGAGAACTACTCGATACAGAATATTTGATTAACAATACATATATAAGAAGTTTACCTGCACTGAAAAATGAAAATAACTGGTTTTAAGTCAACTATATTATTTAATCTAACTAAATCAACTTAAATACATTAAGTTATAACAATAGATACTTTTTTATGCTTGAAGTAGATTACAGGTTGCCATTTTTTACAGTGTGTCGGCTGTGTCCCAAATTTTGCGCATAAAAATTACGATTGTTTCCCATTGCAAAAAAATGGCATTGTGGAAAGCCATTTACCTATTTAATTATTTATATTCTTTTTATGTCTGTTAATCTTTATTTTCAAATAAATTAAATCAAATGTCATTGTGACTCTTGTGACATGTCACTCAGTCCTGTCATTGCCTTTCAGATCCTGTTTTCTAAACTATTTGTGGAAAGTGCAACAGTAGCTACTTACAATAATTATGGCACAAACTGGCCCGTAAAAGCTCCAGATGAAGCCATCTTCAAAGTTGAGCCAACAGCTAAAGATAAGGGAAAACATCTTAATAACATCTTAATAACATCTTAATAACATCTTAATAACATCTTAAGGCGAGACACGGCAGGCAAAAACATCGTTTTTTTTTTTACTGGTCAATTTTGAGATTTGGGGATATTTGTCTTCAATAGCATGTCTTCTTTCAGACTTGTGTTGAAAAAAAGTCCGAAATACACATTTAGGTCTTTATTTTATTACACTTTGTCTGTTTGCGTCTGTAGATTTCTCATAAATTCAACAAAAGTTCGCGTTCTTAATCACCGTGCTGCTCCGCGATCTGTGCCGTCAGCCTGTCATCAGATGCACCGTTAGGAAGCTCTCTCTCTCTTGTGTACAATCCTGTCAGATCCAAATATGGTAATTTCCTTTCTATCAGCAACCAATCGTGAAAGTAAAAGGGCTGAATGCGCAATCTCATTGGCTGATGAAAAATCTTTAAAGCCCGTTTTCTCAAAATGACTTTTCTCTCATTCTCCACGTCCGAAATCTCCACTTCAGTAGCACCTATATACACCAAACTTTCCAGTCTTGTACCTAGTTATATTATGAAGACATTTACAGAGGGATTTGTAAATATATTATTCCTAGCCTGATTTATATAACATTTTATTCCAAAAAACATGGCGAAAATCGTTTTTTTAAGGCTATTGACAGTATTTTCTGATTTACAGGATAACAAGATATCCATAAATCCCTCTGTATTTTTGTTCCCATCTAATATGTGAACACAATGAAAAAATTATTTTTAACCTGGCTTTATCCAATACTCAGATTTCGTTGTTTTAAATATATGCAAATTAGTGCATATTTGATTAGATATAGCCTGATTTGCATATTTAAACATTAAATTACAGAAAACTTGTAATACATTTTTTTTCTCATCTTAATGTAGGTAATCAACTGGGAAAGTTTCATGGTGATATCTGCTAGTTAAACATTTTACCCTATTCACCTGTTGTGTCTCGCCTTAATAACATCTTAACAACATCTTAATAACATATAAAAAAAAAAATCTGATTAGACGTCAGTTGTCAAAAACTCACTATTTATTAGTGCCATATCCACTTGAATGCGCTGAGGCTGAAATTGCAACGATAACAGCAGGAACTCCATAACCAGCGGCAATCATATAGATGGGTCTCAGCGTTGTGTTGAAGACCAGCACCACCATGCGGAAGAGCTGCACTCCTTCCAGACACATCCAGCAGAACGAAGCCAGGAAGAAATAGTGCAGAACACCCGCAACAACAGCGCAGCCCACCTGAACCACAGCATGAGGGCCGGAAGAGAACACACAGCATGTTTATGATCAGAACTGTGAACTCGTGCAAAACCACATACCACAAAGATTACGTACCTTATTCTCAGTGCGAGCGATGCCCACGAGGAACACGAAGTAGGCGATGAAGAGGCTGATGCAGAGGTGCAGGTGGATGGTGTTGCGTGTGCTCTGGATAGATCGCACCAAGTAAAATGTGGCAATACAGATGAGGAGGCAGACCAGAGACAGCGGCAGTCCCACCCATGTGATCAGACTCAGCTCGAATACATCCTGGTTGAGACAGTAAAACAGATTTCACCTTACGATTAATGTGTGATCATTGGAAGCTCGTTTCCGCCACGGAATAAAATAAATAAATAAATAAAAAAGGTAATTGTGACTTTTTATCTAACAATTCTGACTTTTTTTTCTCACAATTGCATGTTAATTCGAAATTGCAAGTTTACATCTCGCAATTCGGACTTTTCTCAGAATTCTGAGTTTACATCTCACAATTCTACGGAGCCCCTAAAGGGACATGGTGATGGAAAAAAATATGAGATGGGAGGAACAAATATATTTCAATGCTTTTTGCGTTCTCTCACAAAAGTTTTGTGTTTCTTGACATAAGATGACAAAAAGCCTTGACATATAATTTTACCTTCCATCCTTCCATATTTTTCAGAGTTTATATTGTGCAATTACTTCAGAATTCAGAAAATTCAGAATTCCAAAATATATCGCAAAAAAATAAAAAGTACAAATTGTGAGATAAAAAGTTACCTTTTTAATATTTTTCTATCCTTCAGTATATGACCTATGACCCTTACCCACAATTCTATAATAACTCCGAAATAACTGTCTTTTTACACTTTTTTTTTTAAAAAGTCACTTGGACCCATTTCTCAACACTTCAAATCTGTAGGAGCCTTAGATCTGATGCTTATGTTATAGATTGCAGGCCTACAAGATAGAATCACACTTCTTAAATAGTATTTATCTTTTAACAAAATCTTTAGTGCATGCTACAGTTAATGGTGGTGACATTTCGGCTGAGAAGTTTCACTTCTGTGATGAGCTCAAGGTGTGATATTTTAACAATAGTTAAGGGTACACACCCCAATATCATAGAGAGCCATCAGCACAGCGAAGCTGCTGAGATGATTACAGGAGCAGACAGTCTGGACATCACTGGAGCTCACTGTAGTGCAGCCTTCTTTTGACCACGCGCCCCCTTCCAGGTCAGGATCCCAAAACACACAGGAATGATTCTCATTTGAGCTCTGGAGAGAAATATGCATTAACAATACATCACATTGGTGGAACACATTGTATGTGGTACATTAAGAGCAAACTGTTCCATACCTCCAAGTGAGAAAACGTGAGAGTTACTGATTTATTCAGATTGGCAGTCTCTGTGTTACTGACAGTGGCGGTTAATACTTTTGAATTTATCTTGAACGTCTGGTTTTTCTGTTTCTCTAAATGGTCAAAATAGCGGTTGAGTGTTATTCCCAGATCTTTGTAGCTGAGGAGAGCTGCAGTCGTAAAGCCTGGTTGATGCACAAAGACAGTAAAAATGTGTGTGTAAAAATGTATGGTCATATACAGTGCATTACATTACTCTGTAAATGTGATTAAGAATATATACCGAGGTATGAATTTCCTGTTGCTGTTTCCCAGTGGGATGCAAACTGTGTACTGCTGGTGGATATACTGAAATCACCCTCAGGTGAAGAACTGCCTCTTTTTACCAACAGCTCCACCTCTGAAGGACAAAAACCACATTAGTAATGTAAGAACAGACTGAAGTTGTGTGCTGCTGAAGTGTAATATTTCAGTTTAGACATATTTCTTACCAGTTTTAGCGGCTGATCTCTTAGTCTGGCCTTCTGACAGCAGAGGTCCTATCAGTTTTAGCATGCTTTCCACAATATTAAACAGTGCTGACACTTCATGGTTATTACCTTGGAAGCCATCACTAAGCAGAGCATCTAAAGCCCTCAGAAAAGCCTGTATGGGTAAAACGGGACAGATTTGTGTATCAAGATGATGTTTGAGTATAAGCACTTATAATATTTGAGCTGAGCATGTTTTAATCAGAGATACTTTATTTAATTTATGCAAGGCTCTTTAGCACATGATTTTAGCATATGTGAAAAAGAAGTATACTTAGCAAATATTTAAAAGAGTACTCATTATGGAAATAATATGCTTTAAAAGATTATACTTCAGTGTGACCTAAATGTTTTCAGACACTTAATTGCATGTTAATTAAAAGTAAATGAAAATGTAGTTTAAGTTTATGCTAGATGCAATTAGCTGAAATTTAGTGTGCTATTTTGACCCATTTAAGTAAGACTTTAGTCCATCTTTAAATGCAATTTCATAATTACTTCTGTTATCTTTGAAATATTGTTAAAATATACTGACAAGCATTTGTGAAAAAACTAAAATATACTTTAATGTCAAATCGATTAATCACATCTAACATAAAAGTTTGGTTACGTATGTGTGTATATATTATTAAATTTACATATATCATATATATGTATGTGTGTGTGTGTGTGTGTGTGTGTGTGTGTGTGTGTGTGTCTGTGTGTGAATGTCTGTGTATGTACATATTCGCATATATATATACAGTATATATGCGTATATATACAGTGTATGTGTATAAATATGTGTGTATACAGTACACACACACACACACACACTGAATATATGTGTATAATATATATATATATATATATATATACACACACACACACACATTTGCAAACACAAACTTTGTTTAGATGCTATTAATCACGATTAATCAATTTGACAGCACTAACTTTAATGTTGTTTAAAGTTTTTATTAAACTTTTTCGATTGAAACTTGTGTCATATATTTATAAATATATTTATAATTTAGTACATTTAAAATATATTAAAGGAAAATGTTATACCGAACAACAGACTACTTATATTCAAATACTTTGCATGTGCACATCAAAATAAGTGTAATTTTTTTAAGCGTGACAAAAGATTATTAAAACAATACTAAATGTAAATGATTTATAGTGTACTTTGAAGTTATTTATTTATTCAAAGTAATTTTTTACTTGTTTATTATAAGTTAAAAGAAGTTAAAAGTATTTTTTTAGAAGTTATTTATTTTACTTTGAAATTTTACTTTGAAGTAAAATTTTTACTTTTTAATTATTACAAAGTGCACCTTTCAAAATTGCACTTAAGAGTTAAGAAACAGTCATGAAATTGGATTTGCCTTAAGTACACTTAAGTGGCTTTTTATTTCATTAATATTATATGATCTACTTTTAAGATTTGAAGTACACTACAAGTGCACATTCATTATTCATTTAGCACATTCATTTAATCACACTTCTTTTTCACAAGGGTATACATAAGTATTGTATTTTACAAGGTGTCACCTCCAGAAATTTTTCTCCGTCCACTTGTGTAAAACGCTCCTTCCTGACAGACTCATTCTCACTCAGTCCCAAACAGCTGTTGGTCATCAGAGAGACAAGTTCTTTTAGCTTTGGAGACGCCTACACAGACAACACAGAGAAAAAGAGAGATCAGCACTGTAGTTGATAACGAATTACTGTAATATTCTGTATCAGTAATCTAGACAAGTTGTGCTGTACCTGGGATGCTTTGCTCTCGCTTATAAATGTGTTACACTTAAGCTCTGAAAAAAATTGATATAACTATTAAACAGCATTGCAGAAGAAACAGTGCAGCTGTGATCACAACTGATATTCAGACCATAGCACAGATTTAGTGTGTTTGCGTAACAAAAAATCTTCAAAGTCAAAACTATTATTTAATATCACTGAATCAACCCAATACACACCAACAAAACTAGTTAAATTAGGGTTAAATCAGGAAGAAAAACAGTGTAAATTTTACAGTCTAACTTACATGTTAGACACAATATTTCCAATTAGTTTGTCTATTTTGCATCAATTGTGTGCTATGAATGTTTGGAAAGCATGACATTTAAGAGATGTTTCGGAACCAAAAGGATCAGATCTTAACAGCGAACACTAACCTGTGCATTTCATTTGTTTGTGACCATAGTTGGTGAATCCTGACTTGCACACACATTCATGGCCGTCGTTGCTGTTTTTGCAGATTCCTTCTCCACAGATAGATTGATCAATGTCACATACACCTTTAACAACATGAAAACAACATGTTGAAGAAGGATCTTACATTTCTCAAAAATAATCTGAAGTTTCAATGACGAAGTTTCAAAAACTGGGATCGTCACATTCATTTCTGTCTGTAATTTAGGGACAGACAATAAACAAAAACATGTTACCTGAAAACTCTCACATTAGACCAAAAGCAATGTTGCACAATAGATGGCCAGACAATGTCTATAGCTCTAATAGTTTCTTACCATTACACTGAACTCCTTGTCCTGCAATAAACATCTCTTCCCCATTGCTGGAAATGTAGCCATCTTCACATGTGCATGAATAACCTCCTTCAGAATTGACACATTCTGCATTAGGACCACAAACAACACTTCCATTCGCACATTCATTCATGTCTGAAATGAGAAGAACAGAGATTCAGATGTTGTTTCTGCTGCACAGAGGTCATATGAGATGCATCATATCAAGCTCTCTTTACCTTGGCATTTAGTTCCATTCGTTTGTGTGAAATTGTGAGTTGGTGTGAACCCTCCTTCACAACGACAGTAGTAACTTCCATGTGTATTGATGCACTTTGCATTTTCTCCACAAATGTTTGGTGTAATAATAGACTCACACTCATTTATATCTATAATAATGACAGAAAATGTATGAATAACCACAGCACTTTTTCTCTATGTTTGGTTACAGTTTATTAAAGAGTGCATGCAGATGTACATAAATGTATCCTATCTGCAATATAATTTGTAGCTATTTTTTAATAATATAAAACTATATCAACAAAACTTGATTATACTGTATATATATATATATATATTTTTTTTTGTGGGGCCAGTATAAATGTACACGTACAATCCAAGTAAAATCCTGTTGAGCCCTGATATTGCTTAAAGCTCTTGGAAAAGAGTTGTTTATCATGTTAGTCTTTTTATCCATACCTACACACTTTCTCCTTTCCTTTTGAAATCCTTTCAAGGTACATTCAGATGTTGATGTTCTCATGATGTTCTCTGTCAGTGCCAATAGAAGACCTATAAACACAAATAAAAAGTGTCTGTTACTTCATGTTTAGTGTCTTTGGTGTGTAGCTTGATGCACAGAGGTCCAAAGGTCTGAGACCACATTGAAAATCTAAGATATACGTATATTTTTATATTAACCTGCAAATAAATAGAACAAAATACTGAGACATTCTTATATTTGTGTAATGAAGTAATGAAAACATTTGTATTTAATAGAAAATAGAAGCATTTTCATTATTGGCCTCAGAGTACTGTAAATGAACTGTTTGTAAACATTGGTGCCACTGAGCATTTAACAGTCATGCATTTCAAACTAAGTCATGTCTTTGCCTGTCTAATCATATAGAGAAGTCATGCTGCCAAAATTGCCCTTTATTTATCACCCATAATGGCTAAATTGTAATTCACTGGGAAAAACAGTCTGAGAAGACAAAGTTGGAAGAAGTATAAAAAAAGAATAATTCTGTTCATCTAATGGTATTTCCACTCATTGTTCATGACAGTTGCATTAGGATGATGGCGATTTAGGAAGTATGAGTGCTCTGGGTGAGGCGCTGTGCAATACTGTAACTAACAGATTTAACTTAAACAAGCAGCACTCAGACCGACACACTGTCACATGCTCTGACCACAGGCAGGGTCACCCAGAAGACTCTTAAAAAGTAGTGTAAGACTTTTTACAACCCACAGTGGTGACTCCACCATAACCTAGGGTGTGGTCTTGCTCATTATTGTGTAAGCACCAGACAAACAATTGTTTTATGATTTTGTTCTTATTCTTTTCAGCCTAACAGAAAGTTCAATGTAACACCCCCCCCCCTCCTCATGGTTTTTCTTTGTTTTTATTCCACCGTCCCATCATCCTGGGCCTCTCAGCTGTGAGGACAGATTAAAACACCTTGGATTTCCTGTCCTGATTCGGTTTCCGCCAATATTTTTCCATTGTCAAAATCAAAGCCACGCAACACCAAGCTTTGAAGGGATAGGTCACCCAAAAATGACTATTCTTTTCTGTGGAACACAAGCAAGATATTTTGAGAAACGTCTCTGAGGGCTTTTTTGTCCAAATTCTGTTGAACACAAAAGAATATATTTTGAAGAATGTTAATCTAACTGTTTTCATAACCAATGACTTATTGGTTATGAAAACGGTTTGATTACCAATATTCTTCAAAATATATTATTTTATGTTCAACAGAAAAAAAGTCATACAGGTTATGTATGTGACAACAGGTAAATGACATCTCTCTTAGAAGAAAAGGTTCTATATAGAACCTTAAAGGATTCTGTCAGACGCTTCATATAACCTTTCCATCATGGGGTAATTTTCTGGGTTTAGTTTTTTTTAAATGACATTTTATGAATTAATCAGCTAGTAAACAAGCTTTATCATTAGAAAAAATTATATAACCTGTTAAACATGAAAGTAGTACGCAAACATTTAAGACATTTCTCCTTATATTGAATCTACTATTTCTATTTATTTACTATTTCAGTGTCTTTGAAGGTTCACGACAGTGTTTGCATATATAGTAGTCCTTGTTTCACAACAATCTCTTGCCCAAAATCATGTACTAATAACCAGACCTACTTCTGATACTTCTTTTATTTCACTTCACAGTTGTTTCCCAAACACTTGAACGTCTTAAGAACCGGAGCAGAACCCTCTGCTTCTTCTCTATTCATCACTCACATTCATCTGGTGCTTTCTAGATAACTAGAGCTCATGGACCCTGATTCACACAGAAACTACCCCATTGTGACATCAGTTTTTCCTATCTGTGGCAGTTTCCTCTCATGGCCATTTGCTGTTTCTCTATTTTTAAAACAGCAGTAATTACGCAGTTGTTGGCAGGGCAACGTTTGAGTTAGCAAAACCACACAGTGGCTCCATACAAACATCTGTCTCTACATCGATCTGTGGAAACTTCAGTCCTAAAAAGAAAAAGTGTGACTCACCCAGACTCAGCAGATGCATGTTCCTCATGGTCAAAGAGTGAAAGAGACTTACAAATGAAAAAATAAACGAAAACAGCTTATGATTTGATCCTGATCAATTCCATGCAAGAAAATTTTTGAGACTCTTCAAAGGTCGTCTTTCTTCAGGCTCCTCACCAACTATCTTCTGTTCCTATGCAGGGCTATACTCTTCACTTTTCTCTCACTATCTAGAAAAAAAACATAAGTTGTGAGGCTTTTTTAAACGAATGCCTCCTTTTCTCAATCTTGCTTCCCAGACGAGGTCTTGTGTCTTTCTCGCTGACTCTAAATGTTGAAAAAGCCTGAAGTGCCTGTAAGAGTTTTGTGAGTGCAGTCCAGCCCCCTGCCCTTGCTGACACTGAGAGGGAGGGAGGCGGGGGAAACGTTGCCAGCTAATGTAACAATAAAATTAAAATAGGCTTCATGGTGTCAGTTTGGTGTTGAGTAAAATTCCTTGGATGCTAATCTGTTCTCAGAATCTTTACTATTTCATTAAGAAGCAAAAAAAATTATAAAAATTGAATAAAAATCAATTAATAATATAGTTAATAATACACATACAGCATTCAAGTAAAGTTGCAAAACAACACTCTTAGAAAAAAAGGTTCAATGGGATTCTAGAACCCTTATAGGTTCTAGACTGAATTAAAAAAAAAAAAACCCACACATGCCAAATAAGGTTCTATATTAGAAGATTTGTCTTAAATAATTGCATAATACTTACGTTTAATTGGTTATTTAATTTGATTTCTCGTGATAAAAAGTGTTTACCAGCTTTTTAATTCATACAATTTAATAAAAATAAATAAAAATGAATTAAAACTAAATCAATTCATTAAAACTAAATACATAAAATAATCCCATGATGTGAACCCCTATATGAAGCGCCTGATAGAAACCTTTAAGGTTATATATATATAGAAACTTTTCTTTTGACGTATTAATGCTTATAGATGTATAAAATATATATATATATATATATATATATATATATATATATATATATATATAAAAAATGGGCTCAATAAATGTGGCTTATTTATGTTTTTGAAACATTTAATATACATTTGTTACAGTGTAATCATACATTTAAGTAATGAGTACAATTATTTAACATGTACTTACTAGTGTTAATTATTTATTTATAAATAAATAGAAAACCCTGAATTATCATGGAAACTATATGCTGTTTAACACTGATGATGCATGTGTGCATTTGTACGTGTTACTTCCTGTTTCCAGGTTGCTATGAAGAGCGTTCTGCTAAGAAGGTGTCAGATAAAAGAGCGTTCTGCTTTCAGTGTTGGTGTTTCATCACACATGCAGTTTCTAATGCACACATGTTTTGGTATTGTTTTGGGTTAACAATACTCTTATGTTCCTCCCTAAAAGTGCTTTAACCGAAATAACCTTTAGCCTGTATTCATATCAGAGGTTCCTATGGGAATGTTTGTGTGACAGATTTAAAGTCACATTGCGCTGACATTGTCCAAAGTTTAACAATGTCTTCTGGTTGTATTCCTTTGGGCTAGATTCATGAATTGGACAAGTCAACAAGTAATGTCCCAGACCCTTTTGTGTAGTGTTGGTGTTGTTGTGATGTGGTGATTGATTCTTTGATATTGCAGCTTTACAGGAACTGTGGAACAAAAATAGCTTTCTTTTTACATCATATTTCAAAATCGATGTTTCAGAGAGTATACCCCCCTTACCCCATAGATTTCAATAGAGAAAGGTGAAGTAAATTAGAAGCACTCACTTCCGGATGGCTGAGTGTACTGCACAGCCTTAAACTGAGCTTGACGACGTAGATGTGACGTGAGCAACCTGTCTGACAGTTGTAAGTCTTCTCTATGCTTCTCCCTTGACTTTATCGGACTTTATGCCTCCATGTCCAGAGATGGGCATAAATACATGGAAATGTATTTAAAATACAAATACAAAATACTGTGTGAAAAAATGTATTTAAATACAAATACAGTATTTTGTATTTTGAAAATACACAAAATACATGTGAAATTGGCCATCCAGTGCAGGTATAGGTCACAGTGAATGAAGAAACTACACAGGCCTACTGACCTTTCATTCCTAACCACATCTCTGCCCTCTCATTCTCTTTCTTTCTTTCTTTCTTTCTTGCAATTACAAATAAACGTATGCAAAATAGCAGCCATTTATATACTTATTTCTGGTTACAATGTAGTCTATTACTTGTGGTGAACAATATTAAAAAAATCATACTGTATGTAAAACTGTGGGAACCTTTTCTGCTATCTAGCAAAGAATATGGATGGGCGAAATTACCAAAATCTCAGTTTTATTTCACAGTAACAATATCATGGCGTCACAATTCTCAATATCAGTTTTGATTCCACAGAATGAAGTGAATAATGCACTATTTTAACTTTAATCAACAAGTAGAATTGATCATGACATTCTCACCTTATTCAAAAAAAAAAAAAAAAAAAAAATCGCTGATCCAATGCTGAGCTAGTGAATGTCTGAACTAGTTGATGCACAAAATCAATACCCTGATAAAGAGGTTGACTGGCAAAAAGTATTTTATGTATTTTGAAAATACAAAAATACTCATCTTAAATGTATTTAAATATAAATTAAATTCGATTTTTTCCAAAGGCTTTAAAATACAAAATACGAAATAGTATTTTAAATACATGTATCTGGAATACTGCCCATCCCTGCACGTCCCCCCGATTGCCTGTGAGCTTCTCCTTCAATCTATATGGTAATCTCTCTACTGTGCAACAAAGAGTCGCGTGGTTTATGACGCAATCGTTATATCGCCTATTTTTACAAAAACTGCTTCTACGGGCCATAACGTAAGATACAAGGTAATGGAGCCTTTTATACATTGTCGTGTTTCTTTAGAAATAATGGATAAACAGAGTCTTTAAACGCCTCAGATGTAAAGTTATTCGCTGTCAAAGTGACGCCAAAATGAATGGGAGTCAATGGAATGCTAACAGCAGGTAATGGCTTGCTAACCAATGGTGGCCCCCAGGGAAGGTACGCTTTCTGGGTGCTGGATTACCCCCTTGTATTTCAGTCATGCAAGTGCAGCTCCTATCTCTTTCAATGGGGAAACATTCACATTCCTCAAAGCTGTTCTGTTTGGGTGGTTTGGATAATATCACAATCTGTTGCATTATATGTCAGTTTCAAGGACTTTTATTTTGCAATCGTCATTTCCTGCATTTCCTTTCTATTTTCCCCCATTATTATGGCTTCTCATTGTCTTATTGATTACACACACCTATTCCTTATTTGTTCATTAGTTCCAGTGTATATCTGTTATGTTGCTATTTTAGATCTGCTTCGACTCGCCGCATCTTCATCCTCATCCTCAACCAGCTGTATCAGAGTGTCTGTCTGTGTAGAACATTCCAAATCAGTCACCTGTGTGCTTTCATTTTATTAGGATGATGGATAGATAAGACATGTTGTTTGAAATATGTTTGATAAATTAACTTTCTCATTCGGCCTACAGAACTCAATCCAACACGTGCAGAGTGATAAACCACTTTTTCACTGCTGATTATGTGTTTCCAGCCTGTGGTTAGTTACCCTGAAGACACTTTTTACGCCCATAGAAGTGTGAAATGGATCATGTTGTGTGCAGTAGGTTAAATATATTAAGAAAATATACATCATAATATTTTACAAATTAACCTACAGTATGTTACTCATACTAGAGCACAGTTAACAGGAAACATACTCAGAACTTTTGCTAACATCCTGGCAAAGTCACCATCATTCCAGTAATCTTAATAGTATATTCATTCAAAGTTATCTAGTCTTCAATAATGTTCTAAAAATGTTAGCAAAAAAAACTTTTTAGTGTTAGCACACTCAAAACTCACCATGAAAATAATGTAAAGTGTCTTGAATGAGAACGCCAGGATTAACCACCTGATAAGTTTGAGGTTTACACCCTGTACTCCACCCTTCAACACCAGTGTTGGGAAAAAGTTACTTTTAAAAGTAATGCCTTACAATATTAGCCTGACAAGCCAGACCCACATCAAGATGTTGGGTCTGGGAACACACCATTGGCAGGGCTCAATCCGAGGGGTGGGATAAACTGATGTCTTTCAAATTCCCTCTGCACGCAGTAGGATAGTGCTACAACTAACCACCAGCGGAGCTAGTTGATAGATTCAACTTTTGCCGTATCCAGTCGGCAAATCTCTGAACACATCGTCCTTTTTTAAGAATGACTTAACTAAACTAAACTATGTTCTTTGTTCTTTTCTCAAAGAAAAGCTTAACTCCGAGGCTTCCAGAGTCGCGGCCAAAGCCGATTCGAAAGGCCGCTGTTCGCCAGCAGCAGCAGCCTTCTTCTTTGTTTTCAAGTAGCAGGGAATTCACGCGGAACCATCGCCACTCGGCCGTCTTTATGTTAAGCCCGCCCACCGACTCTATACACAATGTGATTGGCCTGACTAGAGTTTGTTTTTTCCAGCTCGCAAGCCAACAGAGAGTTACTAGATGACCCTGGCAGCAAATTACATTTGCTTGCGCTAGGGTTCATCTAGATTTCTAGGCTATTACAATTTCTCTTTACTCCCTAAAAGAATAAAAAACTAATTGTGTTTAGTTACTTTTAATGGAAAGTAATGCATTATGCAACTTTTGTGTTAACGTTTCTCACCTGGGCTGGACTTGTTTTATTTTTTTTTTTTCAGATATTTTGTTGTAAATTTACTAATGCATTACTTTAATAGTTCCTTGAAAAAAGTAATCTGATTACGGGACTCACATTGCTTGTAATGCTTTACCCCCAACAATGTTCAACACTAAATGCGGAAGCTGCCACCAAAGTTTCTCAAAAAGATTAGGTCTCTTTTGATTTTCATTCCAACAATAGATCTGTGAGAGCAGAGGACCTGTTTTCTAATAGCATGCAATGTCTTTTCCATAATCAGTACAAGTAGATTCATCAGTAGTGTGTCGATTTCACATTGGGTCAGACAAATCTGCTACACATTATATGATTTTGAGCTGTCCCCGACGAAAGATGACCAATCATGGTGATTTCTGTGGTCGTATCTCCTAAATGGTGGTCCAACGCCATACAGTAAGAGAAGTTCTAAGAAGGCCATTGTTACTGTTGACTATCGTTCTGACTAACAGTTGGCACTAACAGAAACAGCCATCAGAGAGATGAAAGGTAAGTCATCAGTTTAAATAGATACTGTCTCTGTGAGGGGTTTCTGTGCTTACTGTAGATTAATCCAAAGACTGTACATATATATATATATACACAGTACTGTGCAAAAGTCTTAGGCATGTTAATACCCCCAACATCACTACAGGACTTCACCAAGGACTATCACTGTCCTCTAGTGTATCTTGTGCTTTGAGTTTGTCTACCTGACTGTGAATTTCTGCCTTGAGAAGTCCTGTACACTCACTGGGAAATGGGAGTGTCATCTATGGTCCTGATTTTGTGGGAAACCAAGCTGGTTCCACCGTAGTCCTGAGCATGCAGAATGAAAACATCAGAGAGAGAGGTTAGTAAATATGTCAGTCTATTTTGCTGTGTAACAGATAGCTCAGTGTTAGAGAGATCTGGCACAGTACAAATTACTTGGGTATTGACACTCAACTGGAACCAAAAACATTTCACATTATTCAGAATTTTATCAATAACTACCACAAAACCATCCTGATCACTCTCAGAAATGGGATGGAAAGTGCCTAAGTGCAGGGACAGAGGAATTGACCACCTTCAGATAAATTGAACCCTTATCTGCTTTCATCACAGGCTATGCAAATCCTACCTTTGAGTCTTTATGATAGTGGGGCTCAAACATACCGGTGCAGCCATTTGGCAGCAAACCTCCGTGGTGTAATACAAATTTCAGAGAGATTACAGCCTCTGACAGAGAAGGAACAACCGTAGTGGTCGAAACTGTAACACCCACAAGTTTAAGGGTATGTTGGTCAACAAAGGATATGGAGTCCTCACCTAGTTCAAAAGACATGTTCTGCAATTTAATCACAACTTTCTGCATAGACAAAAAGTCCCAACCAAGTACAACAGCTTTTGAGCAATTTCGGATCCCTTGAAATGAATGTGAAACTATGCTTTTCCAGAGTGACATTAGCTGACAAAGTACCCACTGAATCTAAAGTGTCACCAGAAATAGAAGTCAGAGGTATGAACTATTTCACTAAGGGTCTTTGACATAAAGTGGCAGGAGACATTCTGAAACCTTCACTTATAAGAGAAACATCAGCACCAGTATCAACAAAAGCATGAACTACTGCATCTTCGATTACAAATTACACCTTTTTTAAATCACGACCAATGGGCCTGGGGTCAGTAGCAGTTAGCAACTGGCCGTCATTGTCAACTACCGGTAGTTTCCCTCATGCTGATGAACATGTGAAGGAGACCGGTAGCGCAAATGTCCAGGACTCTTTGCCACTTTGTTGGGCAGCCGTCCGATAACCTGTTGCCCCTACCACGTCAGAACTATTTATTCAACATAAACGTGAACAAAAAATACGTGAAGCATACTTTATCAGTCGAAGTGAAATAAATGCAATATTTGTCAAATACACAGACGTTTCAGAGACATTTTCATTCAGTAGGCCTACTTTATGTACTGCTTAATACAGTGTCTGTTTGTACAAGAATAAAGTTCCACTCATGCGCCATGTCCAAACCAGCTGCCACCAGATATGTAAGAGGGGCTGCAGAACATAGGAGCTGTAGATGGGTTCGAAATAATAATGCAGGCATACACAGAAAGATAAAGCTTTACTGACGTTTGCCAGAGCTTATGCTGTTAGGAGCAGCTTGAGTTAACAGCTTGCTTCATCTTCTCCCACACATACCACTACTACGCATGCGTCAGCGCACCAATTCCCAATCCTTTTCAATAATGTCACAGAAGTACACCGATGGACAGTAAGTTACCAAATTACCCAATTTCCATGAACACAAAATAATCATACAAAAATAAATCTAGTATTGTGACAGCATTCTCTTCAAATCTAGAAATTTAAAATGTTATTTCATTTGAACATTCATTATGCTGCTTTGTTGATGGATTTTTTTATTTATATCATGATTGATAGGGAATATGAATGAGGAAAGGTTCAGTTGAATTACATCTCTGTTCTGTTCTGCTTTCTAGCCTTATCTTGGTGCATACAGGCAGAACAGGATATGAATAGGAAATTATAACAGATGGAACAGGTCTGAAACATTTCAAAATAAACACATACCTCTCTCATTGTTCTGCAGTGAACAATGAGAGAGACTCTGCAGTGGTGTTGTAGTTTTCTTCACTGTTAGAATATGAAATAATATAAATTAGGGTTCTCCTCACAATGCATCAAAACAACAAGAGACAAGAGAGCTGTGAAATGTTGCGTAGTAGTGGTATATTTGTCTATATTTTCTCACTGACGCAAACTGTTATTGATAAGTACTTTTATTATGCACAGACAAACTCAGCAAGCTCAGATTTCAGACATACATCTGTATATGGGAGAAGAATAAGAATCTGTATAAGGAAGTAGACAACCTTGATGTCAGCATATTGGGATTTATTTGTGTGTGTGCATGGTGTGGATCATGGTCGGAATTTGAGGAAAACTGACTTTATACATTTACTAAAAATGCATTAAGTCAGAAAGCTTTAGTATTATCTGTATTTAATAGTGACATTTAGACAATTTAAAGCATGGCTTAAGTGTCAAAAACATTACACTATCATTCAAACCTGTGTGGTCATCAATGCTGCATTTATTTGATCTAATAGCAGCAATCTTGTGAAATATATGATTTAATATAAAATGTAATACAATAAAATGTAATGTATTACTGTGATCAAAGATGTATTTTCAGCATCATTACTCCAGTCATCAGTGTCACATGATCCTTCAGAAATCATTCTCATAAGATAATTTGATGCTCAAGAAACATTAATTAATATTATCAATGTTGAAAACTGTTTTTTAAAAGTTTTTTTTATTTTTTATTAATAGAAAGTTCAAAAGAATAGCATTTTTTAAAAAAAGATTTGTTGGTAACAAAGTCTTTATGTCACTTTTGATTAATTCAGTGTGTCCTTGCTGAATACAAGCATTATTTTCATAAAAATTTAATAATAATAAAAAATCTTCCTGAGCCCAAACTGTACTGCTGCCATTTCAAGTATCAAATCCAGTTCTGCTCAGTGTTCTCTACATGTTTATCTTGTACTACTGAAACTCACAGCTCTTCCTCTTATTCTGCTCTTGTCCTACACACTGCTGACAGCAAGAGAATGAGTGCTGAGAAACGGTTTATTCCCATGGTACGATGTTTGGTGGAACAGGGATTTTGGTGCACAGTATTTATAAAACAATCCCACGCTTGGGGAATACTGCAGCACAAGAGAACATGAATATCTAATAGAGAGACGTGAAGGAAGCCACAGGATATATCATCAGAAACAGTGAAATATATTCACTGTAAAATATAGTGTCACAGTTTTTCTTAATTTCTCTAACATAGTCTTTCATTTGGGTGTATTTGTTACATAGCAATACACAAATTTGCCTCAGTTTATATTAGTAATTATGTTACACCATCCATACTTTCTCATTATCTTTGCTCTGCTGGGTCGCTTTCTCTGCATCAGCCTCTTTGTGAAAAATCAAAACCATGGTTCTGAAGTTATGGAATTCATTACCTGCTTCCATTAGGAATGCTCCTTCACTTGATGTGTTTTAAGAATCTGCTCAAAACACAATTTCTTAAAACAGAAAAGTTTTTAATATTTAATTATCTATAGCTGTGTTTTCATTCAAGTTGTGAAAACTGAAATTATGAATTGAAAATATAGCCTACAGCCAATGGAAACACGTCAGTTTCACAAAAATTCCCATATATCGCAGAAAAGTTTTTACGCTTGCATGAGGTTGGTTTCCAGGCAATTCGAAAAGGAATATTTCGCAAAACTGCAATGGAAACAGTTTTTTCACATTTACAGGTCACCTGGCGTAGGAGTCAATCATTTTTTAAAGATGACACGGTGTGTTTGGACAGAAGACGAGACAGAATTTTTTTTATTAAACTCATAAAAGACAAAAGAATTGCGGGAATTCTAAACAACAAAGAAATGCCACATTTACCAAGACCTTGAAGCAGATACGGGGAAACATATAAGGGGTTATCCTGACATTAATGCTTGGATAACACGCCTATGTCTCCTTTGATTTAAAATAATGGCTAGTGCAGTAGCTGCGATATACACATAGGCCTAAAACTACAAACATCCGTTGACATGTTTGGAACCACTTATCGCGCAAAAAAAAAAAAAAAAAAAAAACGTTTTAGTCGCATAACATCGGTTAATGGAAAATCTTTTTTTTTTTATCAACATTTAGAAAATATCGCTAAAGTTTTGCGCAAATCTGTCATTGAAACCAGGCAGTTGTTATTATTATAATATAGGCTAGATCATGTATTATATATTATTTGTTTTGTTTTTTAGTCTTTGACCTCCGCTTCCGGACTGTTTGGGCCCTATCTTGCACCCAGCGCAATTGACTTTGTACACGGACGCAAATCATTCCTATTTTGCACTCGCGCAAAGCGGACTTTCCCCTCCACAGAAGCACATCGGTTAACTAAGAAATACACTTGCGCTCCCCGGGGCGGTTCAGCGCAAAGAGGAGGCGTGTTCCGGCGCAAACGTTCCCTCATGCTATTTTACAGGTTTAGAAAACAATTGCGCCACTAACCGAAAAAAAAAAAAACAGTTTAAAGTCAGTGGCGCGTTGCGCATGAATATGCTATTTTAAGGGCGCATGCTTGGCCTTAATCAATGTAGCGTGTGCACAACGCGCATACACTTTGATTCTCTCATCTACACACAGACGCAGCAGTTATCATTTTTGCAAATCATACATTATTACGAAAGATAGATAGATAGATAGATAGATAGATAGATAGATAGATAGATAGATAGATAGATAGTTTATTATAAAAGCATACATCTAGCTTACACATTTACCCAAATTATCATACACCTGTTTAACCGAAGTTAATTTGGGTGTGTTTCTCCATCCCCAACGTCCCTGACGGGAACGTCGGTCTCCTCGGCTGTGAACCGCTCCTCGCGTGCGCCTGGCAAATCCGCCGTTATAATAGGAATCCGCTTTAGAACAATCGCACCTGCTCTTAAAGGGAATGTGAGATGTCGCTCTGATTGGTTTATTTCACGTTACGCCCAAACCACACCTATGAATAATGAAGCTACTTCAGACCAACCCATTTTAGATTTGCGTCGGGCACAAGAGTCATTTATCCCGCCGGGAAAATAGCAACAGCGCCAAGACCCGCCCACAAAGTTACTTGCGCTTGGCGCTTTGACACTTGCGTTTCAGATCGTTAAAATAGGGCCCTTTGTGTTGTTGTACAATCTGTAAAGACCATTTGTTGTGAAATCAGGATTTGATTGTGCTTTTTCCATGCTTTTCACGGAAAACAGGTTCACACCTATCCTACAGGCCTTTGAATTTCTGAACAGAAGAGATGTTATGTCAGGGATCTTTTTTCAGCATGCACACCAACCATAATGTCTGTGAATGAAACAATACATCGCAAATCAGAGTTTAAGAAGTAAGAAGCACTGATGATAAATGAAACATTGTTGTAAGATAAATAAGTACTTTGAAGTCAGGTTTAAAGTTTTAAGAGAACTTGCATGAGTTGAAGTGAGATGCATGCAGTCCAGTTGCCAAATTGAAAATTAAGTTTGTTTCCAGGTTCACTGGGGCCGTCCCTTTCTGTCTGTGGAGGGGTGTTGTTGTTGTTGTGTGTTTGGTTTGCAAATGCATTACCCTTCCTGGAAGTATCAAACATATATTAAAAGTTAGGCAGGATATGACACCTCTAAAGGTTCATTATTATGTGATCAAAGCTCAAATCTTCAACTGTCTCCATCCTGTCTTTCTGGGAGAAAGGATTTAATTTTCAGGTATGCTCTTTGTTTTATGCTCTTTGAAGTGCATATCACTTTAAGTTTTCTTAAAGTTTTCTCTTCTGCTCAGAAATTCAAGGGCATGTGTGAAGTGAACCAATAGAGACAAAATTAAGCATCAAAAAACAATCCAGCACAATCACTTCCTTATCACACAACAAATGGTGTCATAAGACTGTGCAACACAAACAATCCGGAAGCGGGGTCAAAGGTGACAACCCCACACCTGTTGGGGTTGGCATACAGTCTGTTAAATTTTCTTCTTGTGTTGTAGTGCTATGAGTATAATTTATTATTATAAAATGCAAAAGATTGTCACAAGGCTGTAGCACAGACTGAAGACAGGCAAAAGAAGAAAGTTAAAACACAACATAAGGGTTCACAAAATAAACACTGGACACTGATCTGAGAAAAAGGAGAAAATTGAGTACACATCCAAACAAGGCTAATTAATTAAACACAGCTGAACCAAACAAACTCATAATGATGGTGACCATGGAAACAAAGGAGGAGTGGGAAAGTGAACAAAGGAAGACAGAAAACTAGGGAATACAAACTAAAAGTCCATGAATACTAAAGCAAACTGAACATAACTGTGACAGATATGTGCATGCTTTTTCATTTTTTAAAGGTCAGATTAAAATGAAACTGTAATGGTGAAATACTGAAAAGTCCCGTAAGAGGAGGCAGTGCCTACACATCGTTGTGATTGGCTGATTTTAAACTGAATTCCATGGTTGTGATGTTCATGACTTTGTTTACAGCAGATTGAGTATATGGTAATAACAATTGTGTATTAATATTAATAGCTAAACATTAGTTGTAGCAAATCAAATGTACACTTCATTCTGTATAATTGTAGTTATTATTTCTGAATCAACACAAAAAAAAGTTTAAAACTTATAAACTTGGTTTGACTTTGATGAGGATTGGTTTTAATAAATATCGGCCCCTTTCAACAAAATGTTATGCGACAGTAACGGTTGCTTGTTGATGGTGATCAAGTAAATGCTACACCATCAGTGGTTAATAATCAGCACACAGTGTTCTGTCAGTGAGCTGTCCTTCCTCTTAGCAGCTCCTCACGCACTTTCATCTCAACTTTCATCTTGAGTGCTTATATAGGGTTTAATTTTAACCAGGAACTCCCCAATAGCCACCTCTTCCGCTAAGAAAACCACGAGACCAATTAGGGCATGCGTCACCGCTTCACACTGCGTTGGAGGCATGATGTCTGAAAGCAGATGAGTACATGACGAACACACCAAACATGATGCTTTTCTCGGTATAGATGACCCCAGATTATGATATATTGATGAATCCTTCACATTTTACTAAATACATATTGTCACAGTTGCTAGTGTAAACATCCACAGTAACCACTATCACTAGATTAGATCTTATGAATAAAGTGAGAGGTACTTGAGGTTATAAATGATGTTAGGGAATTTCTATGTGGTGTTTGAGTGGTTTTCAGCGCTTGCTGTGGTGTTCTTGGTTATTTCTAGGTTTTTCTAGGTGGTTGCTAGGCTCTATGATGTTCTGGTCTGTAAATATGACTTTGGTCGCTTGCAATCTTTGGGATATTTTGTGCCTGTTTTATCGTCCATCAGGTGCAGTTTGTAAGTCTAATAGATTAGAACAATATTAGTGCATCTTCCCTTAACAAGCTGGATTATTTGAGATATCATTCATAGCACAAACGACGTGGGTCAAAGTTTAATACTAATATTTTATTGAAATCCCAATACAGTGATGCTTGCCTTATTTATAAGCACTGGCTGTATCCATTTGACAAGACTGGACATTAGCACAGTTATAGGGACAGTATGGTTGTGTATTTGCTGTTTACTCAAGAACAAAACTGCTTCCTGTTTTCATTCAGGTTATTGACCTTTCACACATCCTCTGTGAGAGGCCTAGAAGAGGAGAACCATACAGTTAAAGGGATAGTTCACCCCAAAATTAAAATGATGTCATCATTTACTCACCCTCATGTCATTCCAAACCCGTAAGACTTTCGTTTATCTCTGACAATGCTTATGCTCTGATAATGTTCCCAAACTCGAAGGATTGTTTTTATCCTGCAGGACAATGCTCCAGTCCACACAGCCATGCCAATCAAAGTGTGGATTGAGGACCATCAGATCAAGACCCTGTCATGGCCATCACAACATCCAGACCTGAACCCCTGAAAACCTCTGGAATGATCGAGAGTAAGATGGATGGTCACAAGGCATCAAACAACGCCGAGCTGCTTGAATTTTTTCGCCAGGAGTGGCATAAAATCGCCCAACAGTAATGTTACGACTGATAGGGAGCTTGTCAAGACGCACGAAAGCTATTATTGGAAATCAGGGCTATTCCTCCAAATATTAATTTCTGAACTCTTAAAGTTAAAACATTAGTAATTTGTTGTTTAAAAATGAACATAAACTTGTTTCCTTTGCATTATTCAGTAGCCCGACGTCGTCATACTCAGAACTTCCCAACCTAAAATGTTTGTGGGTGGGGCTAAGTTCGGCTGGCATCCAGGCTAATTATTCAGGGTCTGAAAACAAAAATCTTTTTTCATTATTTTGACCAGTTGTCATTTTCTGCAAATACAATAAATGACAATATTTTTATTTGAAATTTGGAAGAAATGTTGTCAAAAATGTATTTTACACATTATATATTTTAACAGATACGTACAGTATAAATAGTAAATCCAGAGAAACTGCTAATTTTGCAGTGTTTTTTTGTATGTATGTATGTTCGTTAAGTTTAAAGGTACAATATGTACGATTTTTGTAATAAAATATCCAAAAATCGCTTGCACTGTGTGATATATTTCCTGCAGTTTTGTACTTACAATATCCCAAAAGTTCCCAAAGATTTTTAATTTCAGAGAAATTGCAATTGTAAATAATGGCTCGTCCCTGGTCATTGTCGCCTGTCAGTGACGTAATATCCGCGTGTTCCCTGGTTACCGCTTGTTCTGCCATAGTTGGCAACAGACATGGACAACTGTGTTACGTCTAGCGTCACGCTCACGCTTGTTGTTGTTTCGTTCTAACATTATGGACCATGGCAAGCAGACTTTAGGACACAAGAACTAAAACGAGGATCAATATCAGGATTTTAGAGCTCCACGTCCACGACTAACTTTGACTTGACAGAGACGCCGCTCTTGCATACTTTATTAGACAGGTGAGCAAAATGTACATAAACAAATCAATGTTATATAGCTCAACAACATGATGACATGTTAGAATATGATCAGTATGTTGATCTAGCATACTGCTAATCTCATACAGCCAACAAACTAACACAAATAACATTATAATTTTCAACACACTCTGTTTAGTGTAAAGTGAAACAGTGCTGCGTTACCTCACAAGTTTAATATGTCAAATAAACGGACCTGTGTGAGTGAGTAGTAATTCAGCACTTGCGGGTAGTTCGGTAGAATGAAATGTCTTTATTCCTTTATATCTGTGAGACTCGCGTGTGGCGCTGATATCTGTCTCTCATTAGCAATCGAGCCCTGCTTCATACCACAGTCATGTTAAAAAAACATGAATAGTTTCACTCATCCATAAACATTATTAGATCCATCGGCATGACCTCAAGTTCCATAATTCCGCTTATGCGTCATCAACCTACACCTTTGTTATTGTAAGAGGTTATAAAAATAATAAATAAATAAAAATTACATATTTCATATTGTAGCTTTAACATTTAAAAAATGTTACACACCTAATCAACAGTTTCAGTCATACATACATGGCAACAGCGCCTCCTACAGGCATTCAGCTGCCAGTAGCTGATACTTGTTACAGTAGCAGCTTTCCTAAGACACAATTTACAACCCACTTTCCACTATGTGTACTTTACCCAGTACTCACACTTGCAGTCTGGGTTATTCATACATTGGTAAATTGATATTTGAGCAATATACTAAGCAAGGCCCTGTTCTGACTGTAAGTGCCCCGTTGCAACAAACCCCAGTTACACCTTTCTTACGATGGTCCACTTCAAACATTTTAATATACGTAACTTTGCAACTACATGTCAACTAACTAGTTGTTGACATGTAGTTGCAAAGTTACTTTTAGTTAGTAGAATGTATAAAGTGGGCTATTGAAATAGTGTTAAACAAACCTCTTAAGTTAAGAAAACCAGAAGAACTGACTACAAAAGTTTATTAGGCACATTCATTTGCATAATCAGATCTGGGGCTCCTTTAAACAATTGAATGGTGTTTAACATTAGTATGAATGTACATACATCACAGATTTAGAGGAAATAGAAGTGTAAGGTTTAAGATATATACAGATCTAACAGACACGCATGCATGTGCACACAGGTGCAGGTAGTTTAATTAACAAAATTAATTTTAAAAAGTTTCACAATTTCTGCAACCTAGTTATCAACATTTCAATCTAAATACAGTTTTAAACTGTAAACTTTTAAACCTTTGTGGGTGTTTTTTTTAAATTGATAACAACTGTTGGTTTGCAGTTAGTGATGAACTTATATCTACGTGAAATTATTTTATTTTATTTTTTTTACAGATAATTTTTGAGGTGAATGTTTTTTTTTTTTTTTTTTTTTGACTTTTTGGATGTCATAACTTCCAAGAAGTTCATGCTGTAAGAGGTGTGGTAACAGATTCATATGTGATAGTGATAAACGATAGAAGTGTAAAAATAATAATGCAACAACCATTCAAATATTACGCAATCAGGTTAAGGTAATTAATATATATAATATAAGCATATTAAAAAACTACAAAGACCTATCATTCCTCTTTTTTTGTGGCTATGGCAAAGCAGTTCTATAGAAACCTAAGGAAAAAGAAGTGTGATCATATCATTTTGTGAGTTTTTTTTTTAATGTATAAAAATAATTTCTGGGCCACATCCACCAAAACAGAGTGTTTCAAAGAGAGAGTAAAAACAGGATAGAAAACAACCTATTACTTCTAAATAATGATGTTTTTGATTACAAATATTTCTATAATCTTGCTATAAGTGGGCCTCAGAGAACAGTTAATGACCCCTTTAATACTAATGCTAGAAATGTAAATGTAGACAACAAAGAACAAGAATATAATTTATTAATACAATTTATTTATAGAATGGTTAAGTTATGTGCTTGCAGAAGTGATGTCTTCTCATTCGTGAAGGTTTTAATCTTTTAATTCCAATGATTATCTGGAATACAAATAGCGTACCGCACGATATACGTCACCTTTTCTCATTAATATTCATTAAGCTAGCGACGGTTGCTAGGGGGGTCAAACTCGCGCGTGTCACTCATGCTAGACGCATGTAAACAGTTTACGGACGAGATGTCTACTGAGCTAAACCTGCTAACTCTGTCCGAGAATGATGTCCCCGGTGCCAAATTCACTGATATAGAAGTAGAAGAACATACAAATATTCAATTGAAGAGATGGCTTGAGTGTAGAGGGCTGAAAAAGACGGGAAAAAGAGCCGACCTGATCCAGAGGTAGATTGTTATCGACAGAATTTCTCCCCCAAAAAACATCGCCTTACGCCACTGACAGTGACATTTTGCAGTTTCAACAAGCTATCTTTTACCACCCTATGTCCTGTCTGTCATATATACTATGTCCTCTGGTTGTCTTACGTCTGACAATTGTTGGGGGTCATTTATATTATTATTATTAATGTATTTATTTTTTGTTTAGCGATCGCTAATGCTACTTGGGCAACCAACAACACTTAATTTTTAATTAATATCAAATCTAAATTCTCTCAATTATTTTACCCTCCCCCCTAAGGCTGTTTCCTTACTACAGAAAAAGTAAATCTGTCAGATCTAGGACCTACCTGTATCATGACCAGGCTTGCTAGAAAAAGGCAGAGGCTGAACATGTCTTACATATTTAAATAAGAGTATTTTAAGAAAGTAGGCCTACATATGACTTTTATGATAAATACATGTCATTCAAGGCAGTAGTAGCACCTACAAGTAACTATATATATATATATAGAGAGAGAGAGAGAGAGAGAGAGTTATTCATTCATTCAAAATAATGTTTTAATGCATTGAACTGGTCTTTTGGACGTCCGCACAAGTTGACCCATCGTTCACATTTATCCCTCTGGGTTTTTGGCTTCGGGAAACGAATAAAGAATACATCCTTCATATGTGGACGGTCATAGTGTCTGGAGTCGTTTCTGCAAGTTCCATAGCAGCAGTGTTTACTCGGCATGTTCTTATTTGAGGGATAACCGGCAGAAAACAAGCAGTACTAGCATGAATCATAAGCGAGCGCGCTTCTATGTTGACCCCCTTCCGGTTTACGTTGCTGACGTCACGCGGCCTTGCGGTCTAAAAATAGCACTCGTGCGGCACGCTATTGGAGTTTATATATATATATATACAGTGCCCTCCACAATTAATGGCACCCCTGGTAAATATGAGCAAAACTGGCTGTAAAAAATAAATCTGCATCGTTTATCCTTTTGATCTTTCATTCAAAAAATTTGCAAAATTCTAACCTTTCATTGAAGTAAAAGAATTGAATGTGGGGGGGGAAATCACATTATAAAATAAATGTTTTTCTCCAAAACACCTTGGCCACAATTATTGGCACCCTTTTATTAAATACTTTTTGCAATCTCCTTTTGCCAAGATAACAGCTCTGAGTCTTCTCCTATAATGCCTGATGAGTTTGGAGAACACCTGACAAGAGATCAGAGACCATTCCTCCATACAGAATCTCTCCAGATCCTTCAGATTCCCAGATCCATGTTTGTGCTTCTTCTCTTCAGTTCACTCCACTCATCAGGTCAGGGGACTGGGACGGTCATGGCAGAAGCTTCATTTTGTGCTCCGCAACAAATTTTTGTGTTGATTTTGATGTTTGTTTTGGATCGTTGTCCTGATGGAAGATCCAACCACGGCCCATTATAAGATTTCTAGCAGAAGGCGTCAGGTTTTGATTTTTTATCTGTTGATATTTTATAGAATCCACGATGCCATGTATCTGAACAAGAAGTCCAGGACCTCCAGCAGAAAAATATGCCCACAACATTAAAGATCCAACGGTATATTAAATTGTACACATGGGGTACTTTTTATCCTTGTGTTCACCAAACCCATCTAGTGTGTTTGCTGCCAAAAAGCTCTTTTTTTAGTCTCATCTGACCACAGAACCCTGTGCCGTTTGAAGTTCCAGTCATGTCTGACAATTAAATTTGCTGGAGTTTGTTTCTGGAGGAGCGAGGAGGATTTTTCTTGAAACCCTCCCAAACAACATGTGGGGATGTAGGTTTTTTTTTTTTTGGGCTTTCTGACCCCAAGACTCAACTAATCTCTGCAATTCTCCATCTGTGATCCTTGAAGAGTCTTTGGCCACTCAAACTTTCATCCTCGCCGTGCATTAAGACAATATAGACACATGTCCTCTTCCTGGCAGATTTGTAACATCTTTAGTTGATTGGAACTTCTTAATTATTGCCCTGATGGTCAAAATGGGGATTTTCAATTCTTTAGCTATTGTCTTACAGCCACTTTCTATTTTGTGATGGTCAACAATCTTTTGCTACGCATCAGAACTATATTCTGTGGTTTTACTCATTGTGATGGATGATTAAGGGGATTTGGCCTTTGTGTTTCCTCATATTTAAACTCCTGTGAAACACGAAGTCATAGCTGGACAATTTCATGTTCCTAGTCACCCTGGTGTACTAAAAAAGGTAAATATTAATGGGAATATACTTCAGAGATATTTTACTCGTAAAAAATTCTAGGGGTGCCAATAATTGTGGCCAATGTGTTTTGGTGAAAAACATTTATTTCATAATGTGATTTCCCCCCACTTTCAATTCTTTTACTTCAATGAAAGGTTAGAATTTTGCAATTTTTTTGAATGAAAGATCAAAAGGATAAACGATGCAGATTTATTTTTTTACAGCCAGTTTTGATCATATTTACCAGGGGTGCCATTAATTGTGGAGGGCACTGTGTATATATATATATATATTTAAAATAATAAGGCTATTCAGAAATCATGAAGGACTGGAACATTGAAGAATGCAGAAATGAGATCTCAGACTGTAGGAATTATAGTAGTGAGATAATTATGTTATTAATTTAGTTATGTGAAGTTTATCCAGTGCTTTCTGTAACATTTCCCATATGTGTTATTTGTAATTCACTACGATCACACTGTTCCCATAACAGCTCAGCAACAGATGCTGATTGTAAAATGATCGTATTCTAATCGCATTAGACATTCATACAAGTGGGCATAATATTCTAACTTTAATTTTATTCTAACTAAATTCACGGACACACTATGGTTCTGGTATATGAATAATAAACAGTTCACAGGTGATATACTGTAAATCACCCACAGTGTCAGAGATCTGGTTAAAGATGAGATGAGTTCAGGCAAGGGTTGCCACGTCCCTGGTTTCCCCGCAGAATTTTGTGAACTGCACACAGCAGAATTGGGCAACTTTTAACTTTTACTTCTGTTGCCGCAGATTATGCAATACTCGTGGTGTGGTTTCTGTTAACCAAGCAGTTTTCACTACTTTCTGCTTTTATTTTTAATTGCATGGATTTTTGATAAAAGCCAGTTCCATTATTACATGAAAGAACCAGATGAACGTCAGTAGAAACTCTTTTGCCGTTTCATATTGCAGATTAAGTCTTAAGGTTTTAACAGTCTGTGTCTTCAACCATCTGTCATTATTCAGTCGGTATGGAGCTCAGGCAACTTCCTCTTCTGCTCTGTGAGTATATATTTTTTTTCTCTGTATGTATTCTTTCTCTGTATGTCAGTGAATTTTACATTACATTATATTTATTATGACAGACACCTTTATCCAACATGAAACTTCACTAAGGCACTAGATTACAAAATTCCTTCCAGAATAAATGGACTGATGTTATTTAGACACAATGCAACCATTTTTTTTTTCATTTTTTTTTTCTCATGTTGAATTTTTTTGCATCTTTTCAGTGTTCAATTTAATTTATTTACTTTCAGTTTGGTCCTGTGGTTGACAGTAATTGCAAATACATTTATCTCGGCATGATGTCAACATTCAGTTGCTTATACATTGGTTAAAACAGTGTATATTTCACTGCACTTTTTTGAGTAGTTTCTTTAAAAGCTTTATTACTTTAAAAGATTTTTCTTTGTAAGAAATAGTGAGCAAATAAATCTATGCTGGCCTAAAACTAAAATGACTGAAATAGTAACACTAAATTAAAAAGCACAGCCTTGTAGTAAAATGCATAAACACATTTTATGAAAAAAAAAAAAAAAAAAAAAACATAGACATAAAACATAACCAAGTAAAACATAACCAAGTTATCAACAGTTTTGCAATTTAGGTTTAATTCATAAAGTGTAAGATAGAGTTATAAGCCGTTTTATTGCATTAAGTTTTTGCATTCGATGTGAATGGGACACAGAGTTCAGTAAATAGGCATTGAGAGTTTATTTTCATTCCTCTGTGATCAGAATGTTGGCTTAAAGTTACTTAAACAGTTTCATCATCTGCACTCATACAGATGAATTTAGCTCTAGACAAGCCTCATTAGAAATAATAACATTTGAGCTTATAATGGTGTTTCACAAGCATAGGCACATAGTAGGCTATACTGTTATAATATGTCTGAAAAAGATCTTTGAGAAAAAAAGTTTTTCTCTTTGTGTTTTTAGTGCTGATTTCAAACATCCACTCTGGACACACTGAAGGTGATTATATTTGATTTATACATTTCATCAACACTAACTGTTTCAAGCCAGCTGAAAAATATTACTGTTACATTTATAGGACTAAATACACCTTATTGCCTATCTAACAACGCTGCCTTTTTTAACATCGTCAGTCTATTATTCACAAATATCGTCTACTGTATATTGCTGGAGTCTTGAGACAGAACAGATGATTTCCGTTTCTGAAGTCATGTGAACTGTTTTTCACAACCACTGTCGATTTTCATGGCCGCCATTCACAGCCTAACAAGGTTGACGTGTCATTAAAAAGCTGTAAGTCATAATGCATGCATCTCTGTAACACTTTTTTTAATATATATATAAAAAATAAAAAAGTTTTAGTCATCATTGGTTTGGTGACAGCAACACCTACTGGTCAGAAACAATAGTATTCTAGTTTATCTAACATCAACATTTTTAACAAAAACTACTGTATAGCAACATGTAGGTATGGAGAACAACACTAAAGTCTAACCTGATTTAGCAAGTATATTTTGCAATCAAGAAACCATATTTATACAAAAAAGCACATTGTTTTCATTGTGAATTGTTATTGGTTTACAGAAAGACCAAAACCCAAAGTGACCATTAAACCTGATCATCATGTATTCAGAGGAGAGACAGTCACTCTCAGATGTGACATATATGATGGAGGAGTCACTAGCTGGCGGTACAACTGGTATAAAGACGGTTCAACCAGAGTTTTCCGTGAACGACAGGAACACACATTCAGTTCTGTTACTGAGTCTGACTCAGGTAAATACTCCTGTTATGGGACAGAGACTGAAGGATCACGCAGATCAAACATCAGTGATGAAGTTACACTGACAGTATCAGGTGAGTTTGATCATCTCTTCATAAACACACACAAGTTTAACATGTTATTAATGAGTGATGTCTCTATTTCAGTTCCCAGAGCAGTTTTAAGTGTTTCTCCTCAGAAGTGGTTGACTGAAGGAGATCCAGTGACTCTGATCTGTGAGGTTAACGGCTCCTCTACAGGCTGGATATTTAGCTGGTTCACTGTAACTGTCTCAGGTCAGTTATAATGTGCTTCATCTGATAACATCTAAATTAACTGGGTTTATTCAAGTCAATATGACTTAATTAACCTGACTAAGGATTACATCAATAACATTATTCCCCTCTTGCAATTGGCTAATAGCGCCAGTGTTTACACTTCCCTTGGAAATCAACCTATAAATGATTTATATTTATTTCTGCATATGAGGCTGGGCTCGGAGACAACTGTAACATTTACAAAAGTTATATGGGCTTTTAAAGGTCAGATTAGGTAGAAATACATCTTTAAGATGACATCCTAACATTCTGACTTTATACAGGGAGCAGGAATGATTATGAGCTCCTCTCAGACAGCAGCAGAGGAGCTGGAGGAAAATACACTGTCAGTTCTGCTGATCTAAATCACACAGGAGTTTATGTGTGCAGAGCAGAGAGAGATAAAACTGCCGTTTACACAACATACAGCAACTCACAACCACTGTGGGTCACTGGTGAGTATTTTTCAATTTTGAAAAATAGAGTTTTGAAGCTCAAATTTAACACTTCCAAATTATAGCTGTAATTGTCTTGTCAGGCGTTTCTCCTCCAGTGTCTCTGATCATCAGTCCCAGCAGAACTCAACACTTCACATCTGTCTCTCTCTCTCTGAGCTGTGAGGACCAGAGTAACTCTGATGGATGGACAGTGAGAAGATACACAGACAGCGGGCGGCTGGAAGATTGTTCATCATCAATGTGGGGATCACAAACAGGATCTACATGTATAATCAGATCCACTGTCCCATCAGACACTGGAGTTTACTGGTGTCAGTCTGAATCTGGAGAGAACTATCATCCTGTTAATATCACTGTACACAGTGAGTCTTTATTTACGTATTTATTAATTTCACTGGTATGTTACAAACAATGCATACGCAGATTGGTGCAGGAAGCATTAGATCAGGGATCTTCAACCTTTTTGAAGTTTTGTCTAAAATAACTACCGGTATATGTAAAAATAACTGTGTGTGTGTATTGACGTAATTTATTATGATTACACTGTAAATCTGTTGTATTATACATTATAAAACACTGTATAAATGTTATTATACAGTCAATATTAGGGCTTGATACTTTTTAGGCACTGACCAAATTGCCTCAATGCCATCGAGTATCAAAAAATGTCTTGTCATTTGGTACCAAATTACAATACCTAAGAGGTAAGTCAGTGCAGCATAAGCATGCAGCATTGATTGCCTGTGGCCAGAACCATTGTGAGGCATCAATAAAAAAACACTATTTTATGGCGGTTACGCTCAGAGACGTGGCTCACACATGAGACTGTAGTGTGTAACACCATGTCCTAACTACACGCGATGCGACGCCACGAGATGCGATAAAAGGTATCTTTTCATTTGAATAGTTTTTGTCCTAACCAGCCGCGACAGCGACACGCGACGAATCTATTTTAGAAACGGTTTCTATTTTTTGCGACATCGCGGCTGGAACAACAAACAAAAAGTATGGCAATGATAATTTCAGGTAGCCAACTGTTTATGTGCTTTATTTAATGTTAAAATCAAGCAGTGTGACTTTGAATATCATTTAGTGCTCCCAGCTTTGTAGCTGTAACAACAGCAATGGATAATTCTCCACAGATCTTGAAATTAAACAAATGGAAACAGGGACGTTCAAACTGTGAACAAACAAGTGTATTTTCTGACAAAGATTGTTTTACTAACTCAGCCTATGTATTTTTAATATAGTTTAAATGGTGTAATATTTGTGAATTTGATTATGTAGCCTACTTATCTATTTTCTTGCCAGTGCCGTCAAGAGCACTCTGGGCCCTATCTTGCACCCACCGCAATTGACTTTGTACACTGACGCATGTATCATTCCTATTTTGCACCCGCGCAAAGAGGACTTTTCCCTCCACAGATGCACGTCGGTTAATTAAGAAATACACTTGCGCTCCCCGGGGCGGTTCAGCGCAAAGAGGAGGCGTGTTCCGGCGCAAATGTTCCCTCATGCTATTTTACAGGTTTAGAAAACAATTCCGCCACTGACCAAAAAAAAAACTGTTTAAAGTCAGTGGCGCGTTGCGCATGTTATTCATATGCTATTTTAAGGGCGCATGCTTGGCCTTAATCAATGTAGCATGTGCACAACGTGCATACACTTTGATTCTCTCATCTACACACAGACGCAGCAGTTATCATTTTTGCAAATCATACATTATTACGATAGATAGATAGATAGATAGATAGATAGATAGATAGATAGATAGATAGATAGATAGATAGATAGATTAGATAGACATTTTATTATAAAAGCATACATCTAGCTTACACATTTACCCAAATTATCATACGCCTGTTTAACCGAAGTTAATTTGGCTGTGTTTCTCCATCCCCAACGTCCCTGACGGGAACGTCGGTCTCCTCGGCTGTGAAGCGCTCCTCGCGTGCGCCTGGCAAATCCGCCATTATAATAGGAATCCGCTTTAGAACAAGCGCGCCTGCTCTTAAAGGGAATGTGAGATGTCGCTTTGATTGGTTTATTTCACGTTACGCCCAAACCACACCTATGAATAATGAAGCTACTTCAGACCAACCCCTTTTAGATTTGCACCAGGCGCAAGAGTCATTTATCCAGCCGGGAAAATAGCAACAGCGCCAAGACCCGCCCACAAAGTTACTTGCGCTTGGCGCTTTGACACTTGCGTTTCAGATCGTTAAAATAGGGCCCTTTGTGTTGTTGTACAATCTGTAAAGACCATTTGTTGTGAAATCAGGATTTGATTGTGCTTTTTCCATGCTTTTCACGGAAAACAGGTTCACACCTATCCTACAGGCCTTTGAATTTCTGAACAGAAGAGATGTTATGTCAGGGATCTTTTTTCAGCATGCACACCAACCATAATGTCTGTGAATGAAACAATACATCGCAAATCAGAGTTTAAGAAGTAAGAAGCACTGATGATAAATGAAACATTGTTGTAAGATAAATAAGTACTTTGAAGTCAGGTTTAAAGTTTTAAGAGAACTTGCATGAGTTGAAGTGAGATGCATGCAGTCCAGTTGCCAAATTGAAAATTAAGTTTGTTTCCAGGTTCACTGGGGCCGTCCCTTTCTGTCTGTGGAGGGGTGTTGTTGTTGTTGTGTGTTTGGTTTGCAAATGCATTACCCTTCCTGGAAGTATCAAACATATATTAAAAGTTAGGCAGGATATGACACCTCTAAAGGTTCATTATTATGTGATCAAAGCTCAAATCTTCAACTGTCTCCATCCTGTCTTTCTGGGAGAAAGGATTTAATTTTCAGGTATGCTCTTTGTTTTATGCTCTTTGAAGTGCATATCACTTTAAGTTTTCTTAAAGTTTTCTCTTCTGCTCAGAAATTCAAGGGCATGTGTGAAGTGAACCAATAGAGACAAAATTAAGCATCAAAAAACAATCCAGCACAATCACTTCCTTATCACACAACAAATGGTGTCATAAGACTGTGCAACACAAACAATCCGGAAGCGGGGGTCAAAGGTGACAACCCCACACCTGTTGGGGTTGGCATACAGTCTGTTAAATTTTCTTCTTGTGTTGTAGTGCTATGAGTATAATTTATTATTATAAAATGCAAAAGATTGTCACAAGGCTGTAGCACAGACTGAAGACAGGCAAAAGAAGAAAGTTAAAACACAACATAAGGGTTCACAAAATAAACACTGGACACTGATCTGAGAAAAAGGAGAAAATTGAGTACACATCCAAACAAGGCTAATTAATTAAACACAGCTGAACCAAACAAACTCATAATGATGGTGACCATGGAAACAAAGGAGGAGTGGGAAAGTGAACAAAGGAAGACAGAAAACTAGGGAATACAAACTAAAAGTCCATGAATACTAAAGCAAACTGAACATAACTGTGACAGATATGTGCATGCTTTTTCATTTTTTAAAGGTCAGATTAAAATGAAACTGTAATGGTGAAATACTGAAAAGTCCCGTAAGAGGAGGCAGTGCCTACACATCGTTGTGATTGGCTGATTTTAAACTGAATTCCATGGTTGTGATGTTCATGACTTTGTTTACAGCAGATTGAGTATATGGTAATAACAATTGTGTATTAATATTAATAGCTAAACATTAGTTGTAGCAAATCAAATGTACACTTCATTCTGTATAATTGTAGTTATTATTTCTGAATCAACAAAAAAAGTTTAAAACTTATAAACTTGGTTTGACTTTGATGAGGATTGGTTTTAATAAATATCGGCCCCTTTCAACAAAATGTTATGCGACAGTAACGGTTGCTTGTTGATGGTGATCAAGTAAATGCTACACCATCAGTGGTTAATAATCAGTACACAGTGTTCTGTCAGTGAGCTGTCCTTCCTCTTCCTTAGCAGCTCCTCACGCACTTTCATCTCAACTTTCATCTTGAGTGCTTATATAGGGTTTAATTTTAACCAGGAACTCCCCAATAACCACCTCTTCCGCTATAAGAAAACCACAAGACCAATAGGGCATGTGTCACCGCTTCACACTGCGTTGGAGGCGTGATGTCTGAAAGCAGATGAGTACATGACGAACACACCAAACATGATGCTTCTCTCGGTATAGATGACCCCAGATTATGATATATTGATGAATCCTTCACATTTTACTAAGTACATATTGTCACAGTTGCTAGTGTAAACATCCACAGTAACCACTATCACTAGATTAGATCTTATGAATAAAGTGAGAGGTACTTGAGGTTATAAATGATGTTAGGGAATTTCTATGTGGTGTTTGAGTGGTTTTCAGCGCTTGCTGTGGTGTTCTTGGTTATTTCTAGGGTTTTCTAGGTGGTTGCTAGGCTCTATGATGTTCTGGTCTGTAAATATGACTTTGGTCGCTTGCAATCTTTGGGATATTTTGTGCCTGTTTTATCGTCCATCAGGTGCAGTTTGTAAGTCTAATAGATTAGAACAATATTAGTGCATCTTCCCTTAACAAGCTGGATTATTTGAGATATCATTCATAGCACAAACGACGTGGGTCAAAGTTTAATACTAATATTTTATTGAAATCCCAATACAGTGATGCTTGCCTTATTTATAAGCACTGGCTGTATCCATTTGACAAGACTGGACATTAGCACAGTTATAGGGACAGTATGGTTGTGTATTTGCTGTTTACTCAAGAACAAAACTGCTTCCTGTTTTCATTCAGGTTATTGACCTTTCACACATCCTCTGTGAGAGGCCTAGAAGAGGAGAACCATACAGTTAAAGGGATAGTTCACCCCAAAATTAAAATGATGTCATCATTTACTCACCCTCATGTCATTCCAAACCCGTAAGACTTTCGTTTATCTCTGACAATGCTTATGCTCTGATAATGTTCCCAAACTCGAAGGATTGTTTTTATCCTGCAGGACAATGCTCCAGTCCACACAGCCATGCCAATCAAAGTGTGGATTGAGGACCATCAGATCAAGACCCTGTCATGGCCATCACAACATCCAGACCTGAACCCCTGAAAACCTCTGGAATGATCGAGAGTAAGATGGACGGTCACAAGGCATCAAACAACGCCGAGCTGCTTGAATTTTTTCGCCAGGAGTGGCATAAAATCGCCCAACAGTAATGTGACCGACTGATAGGCGAGCTTGCCAAGACGCACGAAAGCTATTATTGGAAATCAGGGATATTCCTCCAAATATAAATTTCTGAACTCTTAAAGTTAAAACATTAGTAATTTGTTGTTTAAAAATGAACATAAACTTGTTTCCTTTGCATTATTCAGTAGCCTGACGTCGTCATACTCAGAACTTCCCGACCTAAAATGTTTGTGGGCGGGGCTAGGTTCGGCTGGCATCCAGGCTAATTATTCAGGGTCTGAAAACAAAAATCTTTTTTCATTATTTTGACCAGTTGTCATTTTCTGCAAATACAATAAATGACAATATTTTTACTTGAAATTGGAAGAAATGTTGTCAAAAATGTATTTTACACATTATATATTTTAACAGATACGTACAGTATAAATAGTAAATCCAGAGAAACTGCTAATTTTGCAGTGTTTTTTTGTATGTATGTATGTTCGTTCAGTTTAAAGGTACAATATGTACGATTTTTGTAATAAAATATCCAAAAATCGCTTGCACTGTGTGATATATTTCCTGCAGTTTTGTACTTACAATATCCCAAAAGTTCCCAAAGATTTTTAATTTCAGAGAAATTGCAATTGTAAATAATGGCTCGTCCCTGGTCATTGTCGCCTGTCAGTGACGTAATATCCGCGTGTTCCCTGGTTACTGCTTGTTCTGCCATAGTTGGCAACAGACATGGACAACTGTGTTACGTCTAGCGGCACGCTCACGCTTGTTGTTGTTTCGTTCTAACATTATGGACCATGGCAAGCAGACTTTAGGACACAAGAACTAAAACGAGGATCAATATCAGGATTTTAGAGCTCCACGTCCACGACTAACTTTGACTTGACAGAGACGCCGCTCTTGCATACTTTATTAGACAGGTGAGCAAAATGTACATAAACAAATCAATGTTATATAGCTCAACAACATGATGACATGTTAGAATATGATCAGTATGTTGATCTAGCATACTGCTAATCTCATACAGCCAACAAACTAACTCAAATAACATTATAACTTTCAACACACTCTGTTTAGTGTAAAGTGAAACAGTGCTGCGTTACCTCACAAGTTTAATATGTCAAATAAACGGACCTGTGTGAGTGAGTAGTAATTCAGCACTTGCGGGTAGTTCGGTAGAATGAAATGTCTTTATTCCTTTATATCTGTGAGACTCGCGTGTGGCGCTGATATCTGTCTCTCATTAGCAATCGAGCCCTGCTTCATACCACAGTCATGTTAAAAAAACATGAATAGTTTCACTCATCCATAAACATTATTAGATCCATCGGCATGACCTCAAGTTCCATAATTCCGCTTATGCGTCATCAACCTACACCTTTGTTATTGTAAGAGGTTATAAAAATAATAAATAAATAAAAATTACATATTTCATATTGTAGCTTTAACATTTAAAAAATGTTACACACCTAATCAACAGTTTCAGTCATACATACATGGCAACAGCGCCTCCTACAGGCATTCAGCTGCCAGTAGCTGATACTTGTTACAGTAGCAGCTTTCCTAAGACACAATTTACAACCCACTTTCCACTATGTGTACTTTACCCAGTACTCACACTTGCAGTCTGGGTTATTCATACATTGGTAAATTGATATTTGAGCAATATACTAAGCAAGGCCCTGTTCTGACTGTAAGTGCCCCGTTGCAACAAACCCCAGTTACACCTTTCTTACGATGGTCCACTTCAAACATTTTAATATACGTAACTTTGCAACTACATGTCAACTAACTAGTTGTTGACATGTAGTTGCAAAGTTACTTTTAGTTAGTAGAATGTATAAAGTGGGCTATTGAAATAGTGTTAAACAAACCTCTTAAGTTAAGAAAACCAGAAGAACTGACTACAAAAGTTTATTAGGCACATTCATTTGCATAATCAGATCTGGGGCTCCTTTAAACAATTGAATGGTGTTTAACATTAGTATGAATGTACATACATCACAGATTTAGAGGAAATAGAAGTGTAAGGTTTAAGATATATACAGATCTAACAGACACGCATGCATGTGCACACAGGTGCAGGTAGTTTAATTAACAAAATTAATTTTAAAAAGTTTCACAATTTCTGCAACCTAGTTATCAACATTTCAATCTAAATACAGTTTTAAACTGTAAACTTTTAAACCTTTGTGGGTGTTTTTTTTAAATTGATAACAACTGTTGGTTTGCAGTTAGTGATGAACTTATATCTACGTGAAATTATTTTATTTTATTTTTTTTACAGATAATTTTTGAGGTGAATGTTTTTTTTTTTTTTTTTTTTTGACTTTTTGGATGTCATAACTTCCAAGAAGTTCATGCTGTAAGAGGTGTGGTAACAGATTCATATGTGATAGTGATAAACGATAGAAGTGTAAAAATAATAATGCAACAACCATTCAAATATTACGCAATCAGGTTAAGGTAATTAATATATATAATATAAGCATATTAAAAAACTACAAAGACCTATCATTCCTCTTTTTTTGTGGCTATGGCAAAGCAGTTCTATAGAAACCTAAGGAAAAAGAAGTGTGATCATATCATTTTGTGAGTTTTTTTTTTAATGTATAAAAATAATTTCTGGGCCACATCCACCAAAACAGAGTGTTTCAAAGAGAGAGTAAAAACAGGATAGAAAACAACCTATTACTTCTAAATAATGATGTTTTTGATTACAAATATTTCTATAATCTTGCTATAAGTGGGCCTCAGAGAACAGTTAATGACCCCTTTAATACTAATGCTAGAAATGTAAATGTAGACAACAAAGAACAAGAATATAATTTATTAATACAATTTATTTATAGAATGGTTAAGTTATGTGCTTGCAGAAGTGATGTCTTCTCATTCGTGAAGGTTTTAATCTTTTAATTCCAATGATTATCTGGAATACAAATAGCGTACCGCACGATATACGTCACCTTTTCTCATTAATATTCATTAAGCTAGCGACGGTTGCTAGGGGGGTCAAACTCGCGCGTGTCACTCATGCTAGACGCATGTAAACAGTTTACGGACGAGATGTCTACTGAGCTAAACCTGCTAACTCTGTCCGAGAATGATGTCCCCGGTGCCAAATTCACTGATATAGAAGTAGAAGAACATACAAATATTCAATTGAAGAGATGGCTTGAGTGTAGAGGGCTGAAAAAGACGGGAAAAAGAGCCGACCTGATCCAGAGGTAGATTGTTATCGACAGAATTTCTCCCCCAAAAAACATCGCCTTACGCCACTGACAGTGACATTTTGCAGTTTCAACAAGCTATCTTTTACCACCCTATGTCCTGTCTGTCATATATACTATGTCCTCTGGTTGTCTTACGTCTGACAATTGTTGGGGGTCATTTATATTATTATTATTAATGTATTTATTTTTTGTTTAGCGATCGCTAATGCTACTTGGGCAACCAACAACACTTAATTTTTAATTAATATCAAATCTAAATTCTCTCAATTATTTTACCCTCCCCCCTAAGGCTGTTTCCTTACTACAGAAAAAGTAAATCTGTCAGATCTAGGACCTACCTGTATCATGACCAGGCTTGCTAGAAAAAGGCAGAGGCTGAACATGTCTTACATATTTAAATAAGAGTATTTTAAGAAAGTAGGCCTACATATGACTTTTATGATAAATACATGTCATTCAAGGCAGTAGTAGCACCTACAAGTAACTATATATATATATATAGAGAGAGAGAGAGAGAGAGAGAGTTATTCATTCATTCAAAATAATGTTTTAATGCATTGAACTGGTCTTTTGGACGTCCGCACAAGTTGACCCATCGTTCACATTTATCCCTCTGGGTTTTTGGCTTCGGGAAACGAATAAAGAATACATCCTTCATATGTGGACGGTCATAGTGTCTGGAGTCGTTTCTGCAAGTTCCATAGCAGCAGTGTTTACTCGGCATGTTCTTATTTGAGGGATAACCGGCAGAAAACAAGCAGTACTAGCATGAATCATAAGCGAGCGCGCTTCTATGTTGACCCCCTTCCGGTTTACGTTGCTGACGTCACGCGGCCTTGCGGTCTAAAAATAGCACTCGTGCGGCACGCTATTGGAGTTTATATATATATATATACAGTGCCCTCCACAATTAATGGCACCCCTGGTAAATATGAGCAAAACTGGCTGTAAAAAATAAATCTGCATCGTTTATCCTTTTGATCTTTCATTCAAAAAATTTGCAAAATTCTAACCTTTCATTGAAGTAAAAGAATTGAATGTGGGGGGGGAAATCACATTATAAAATAAATGTTTTTCTCCAAAACACCTTGGCCACAATTATTGGCACCCTTTTATTAAATACTTTTTGCAATCTCCTTTTGCCAAGATAACAGCTCTGAGTCTTCTCCTATAATGCCTGATGAGTTTGGAGAACACCTGACAAGAGATCAGAGACCATTCCTCCATACAGAATCTCTCCAGATCCTTCAGATTCCCAGATCCATGTTTGTGCTTCTTCTCTTCAGTTCACTCCACTCATCAGGTCAGGGGACTGGGACGGTCATGGCAGAAGCTTCATTTTGTGCTCCGCAACAAATTTTTGTGTTGATTTTGATGTTTGTTTTGGATCGTTGTCCTGATGGAAGATCCAACCACGGCCCATTATAAGATTTCTAGCAGAAGGCGTCAGGTTTTGATTTTTTATCTGTTGATATTTTATAGAATCCACGATGCCATGTATCTGAACAAGAAGTCCAGGACCTCCAGCAGAAAAATATGCCCACAACATTAAAGATCCAACGGTATATTAAATTGTACACATGGGGTACTTTTTATCCTTGTGTTCACCAAACCCATCTAGTGTGTTTGCTGCCAAAAAGCTCTTTTTTTAGTCTCATCTGACCACAGAACCCTGTGCCGTTTGAAGTTCCAGTCATGTCTGACAATTAAATTTGCTGGAGTTTGTTTCTGGAGGAGCGAGGAGGATTTTTCTTGAAACCCTCCCAAACAACATGTGGGGATGTAGGTTTTTTTTTTTTTGGGCTTTCTGACCCCAAGACTCAACTAATCTCTGCAATTCTCCATCTGTGATCCTTGAAGAGTCTTTGGCCACTCAAACTTTCATCCTCGCCGTGCATTAAGACAATATAGACACATGTCCTCTTCCTGGCAGATTTGTAACATCTTTAGTTGATTGGAACTTCTTAATTATTGCCCTGATGGTCAAAATGGGGATTTTCAATTCTTTAGCTATTGTCTTACAGCCACTTTCTATTTTGTGATGGTCAACAATCTTTTGCTACGCATCAGAACTATATTCTGTGGTTTTACTCATTGTGATGGATGATTAAGGGGATTTGGCCTTTGTGTTTCCTCATATTTAAACTCCTGTGAAACACGAAGTCATAGCTGGACAATTTCATGTTCCTAGTCACCCTGGTGTACTAAAAAAGGTAAATATTAATGGGAATATACTTCAGAGATATTTTACTCGTAAAAAATTCTAGGGGTGCCAATAATTGTGGCCAATGTGTTTTGGTGAAAAACATTTATTTCATAATGTGATTTCCCCCCACTTTCAATTCTTTTACTTCAATGAAAGGTTAGAATTTTGCAATTTTTTTGAATGAAAGATCAAAAGGATAAACGATGCAGATTTATTTTTTTACAGCCAGTTTTGATCATATTTACCAGGGGTGCCATTAATTGTGGAGGGCACTGTGTATATATATATATATATTTAAAATAATAAGGCTATTCAGAAATCATGAAGGACTGGAACATTGAAGAATGCAGAAATGAGATCTCAGACTGTAGGAATTATAGTAGTGAGATAATTATGTTATTAATTTAGTTATGTGAAGTTTATCCAGTGCTTTCTGTAACATTTCCCATATGTGTTATTTGTAATTCACTACGATCACACTGTTCCCATAACAGCTCAGCAACAGATGCTGATTGTAAAATGATCGTATTCTAATCGCATTAGACATTCATACAAGTGGGCATAATATTCTAACTTTAATTTTATTCTAACTAAATTCACGGACACACTATGGTTCTGGTATATGAATAATAAACAGTTCACAGGTGATATACTGTAAATCACCCACAGTGTCAGAGATCTGGTTAAAGATGAGATGAGTTCAGGCAAGGGTTGCCACGTCCCTGGTTTCCCCGCAGAATTTTGTGAACTGCACACAGCAGAATTGGGCAACTTTTAACTTTTACTTCTGTTGCCGCAGATTATGCAATACTCGTGGTGTGGTTTCTGTTAACCAAGCAGTTTTCACTACTTTCTGCTTTTATTTTTAATTGCATGGATTTTTGATAAAAGCCAGTTCCATTATTACATGAAAGAACCAGATGAACGTCAGTAGAAACTCTTTTGCCGTTTCATATTGCAGATTAAGTCTTAAGGTTTTAACAGTCTGTGTCTTCAACCATCTGTCATTATTCAGTCGGTATGGAGCTCAGGCAACTTCCTCTTCTGCTCTGTGAGTATATATTTTTTTTCTCTGTATGTATTCTTTCTCTGTATGTCAGTGAATTTTACATTACATTATATTTATTATGACAGACACCTTTATCCAACATGAAACTTCACTAAGGCACTAGATTACAAAATTCCTTCCAGAATAAATGGACTGATGTTATTTAGACACAATGCAACCATTTTTTTTTTCATTTTTTTTTTCTCATGTTGAATTTTTTTGCATCTTTTCAGTGTTCAATTTAATTTATTTACTTTCAGTTTGGTCCTGTGGTTGACAGTAATTGCAAATACATTTATCTCGGCATGATGTCAACATTCAGTTGCTTATACATTGGTTAAAACAGTGTATATTTCACTGCACTTTTTTGAGTAGTTTCTTTAAAAGCTTTATTACTTTAAAAGATTTTTCTTTGTAAGAAATAGTGAGCAAATAAATCTATGCTGGCCTAAAACTAAAATGACTGAAATAGTAACACTAAATTAAAAAGCACAGCCTTGTAGTAAAATGCATAAACACATTTTATGAAAAAAAAAAAAAAAAAAAAAACATAGACATAAAACATAACCAAGTAAAACATAACCAAGTTATCAACAGTTTTGCAATTTAGGTTTAATTCATAAAGTGTAAGATAGAGTTATAAGCCGTTTTATTGCATTAAGTTTTTGCATTCGATGTGAATGGGACACAGAGTTCAGTAAATAGGCATTGAGAGTTTATTTTCATTCCTCTGTGATCAGAATGTTGGCTTAAAGTTACTTAAACAGTTTCATCATCTGCACTCATACAGATGAATTTAGCTCTAGACAAGCCTCATTAGAAATAATAACATTTGAGCTTATAATGGTGTTTCACAAGCATAGGCACATAGTAGGCTATACTGTTATAATATGTCTGAAAAAGATCTTTGAGAAAAAAAGTTTTTCTCTTTGTGTTTTTAGTGCTGATTTCAAACATCCACTCTGGACACACTGAAGGTGATTATATTTGATTTATACATTTCATCAACACTAACTGTTTCAAGCCAGCTGAAAAATATTACTGTTACATTTATAGGACTAAATACACCTTATTGCCTATCTAACAACGCTGCCTTTTTTAACATCGTCAGTCTATTATTCACAAATATCGTCTACTGTATATTGCTGGAGTCTTGAGACAGAACAGATGATTTCCGTTTCTGAAGTCATGTGAACTGTTTTTCACAACCACTGTCGATTTTCATGGCCGCCATTCACAGCCTAACAAGGTTGACGTGTCATTAAAAAGCTGTAAGTCATAATGCATGCATCTCTGTAACACTTTTTTTAATATATATATAAAAAATAAAAAAGTTTTAGTCATCATTGGTTTGGTGACAGCAACACCTACTGGTCAGAAACAATAGTATTCTAGTTTATCTAACATCAACATTTTTAACAAAAACTACTGTATAGCAACATGTAGGTATGGAGAACAACACTAAAGTCTAACCTGATTTAGCAAGTATATTTTGCAATCAAGAAACCATATTTATACAAAAAAGCACATTGTTTTCATTGTGAATTGTTATTGGTTTACAGAAAGACCAAAACCCAAAGTGACCATTAAACCTGATCATCATGTATTCAGAGGAGAGACAGTCACTCTCAGATGTGACATATATGATGGAGGAGTCACTAGCTGGCGGTACAACTGGTATAAAGACGGTTCAACCAGAGTTTTCCGTGAACGACAGGAACACACATTCAGTTCTGTTACTGAGTCTGACTCAGGTAAATACTCCTGTTATGGGACAGAGACTGAAGGATCACGCAGATCAAACATCAGTGATGAAGTTACACTGACAGTATCAGGTGAGTTTGATCATCTCTTCATAAACACACACAAGTTTAACATGTTATTAATGAGTGATGTCTCTATTTCAGTTCCCAGAGCAGTTTTAAGTGTTTCTCCTCAGAAGTGGTTGACTGAAGGAGATCCAGTGACTCTGATCTGTGAGGTTAACGGCTCCTCTACAGGCTGGATATTTAGCTGGTTCACTGTAACTGTCTCAGGTCAGTTATAATGTGCTTCATCTGATAACATCTAAATTAACTGGGTTTATTCAAGTCAATATGACTTAATTAACCTGACTAAGGATTACATCAATAACATTATTCCCCTCTTGCAATTGGCTAATAGCGCCAGTGTTTACACTTCCCTTGGAAATCAACCTATAAATGATTTATATTTATTTCTGCATATGAGGCTGGGCTCGGAGACAACTGTAACATTTACAAAAGTTATATGGGCTTTTAAAGGTCAGATTAGGTAGAAATACATCTTTAAGATGACATCCTAACATTCTGACTTTATACAGGGAGCAGGAATGATTATGAGCTCCTCTCAGACAGCAGCAGAGGAGCTGGAGGAAAATACACTGTCAGTTCTGCTGATCTAAATCACACAGGAGTTTATGTGTGCAGAGCAGAGAGAGATAAAACTGCCGTTTACACAACATACAGCAACTCACAACCACTGTGGGTCACTGGTGAGTATTTTTCAATTTTGAAAAATAGAGTTTTGAAGCTCAAATTTAACACTTCCAAATTATAGCTGTAATTGTCTTGTCAGGCGTTTCTCCTCCAGTGTCTCTGATCATCAGTCCCAGCAGAACTCAACACTTCACATCTGTCTCTCTCTCTCTGAGCTGTGAGGACCAGAGTAACTCTGATGGATGGACAGTGAGAAGATACACAGACAGCGGGCGGCTGGAAGATTGTTCATCATCAATGTGGGGATCACAAACAGGATCTACATGTATAATCAGATCCACTGTCCCATCAGACACTGGAGTTTACTGGTGTCAGTCTGAATCTGGAGAGAACTATCATCCTGTTAATATCACTGTACACAGTGAGTCTTTATTTACGTATTTATTAATTTCACTGGTATGTTACAAACAATGCATACGCAGATTGGTGCAGGAAGCATTAGATCAGGGATCTTCAACCTTTTTGAAGTTTTGTCTAAAATAACTACCGGTATATGTAAAAATAACTGTGTGTGTGTATTGACGTAATTTATTATGATTACACTGTAAATCTGTTGTATTATACATTATAAAACACTGTATAAATGTTATTATACAGTCAATATTAGGGCTTGATACTTTTTAGGCACTGACCAAATTGCCTCAATGCCATCGAGTATCAAAAAATGTCTTGTCATTTGGTACCAAATTACAATACCTAAGAGGTAAGTCAGTGCAGCATAAGCATGCAGCATTGATTGCCTGTGGCCAGAACCATTGTGAGGCATCAATAAAAAAACACTATTTTATGGCGGTTACGCTCAGAGACGTGGCTCACACATGAGACTGTAGTGTGTAACACCATGTCCTAACTACACGCGATGCGACGCCACGAGATGCGATAAAAGGTATCTTTTCATTTGAATAGTTTTTGTCCTAACCAGCCGCGACAGCGACACGCGACGAATCTATTTTAGAAACGGTTTCTATTTTTTGCGACATCGCGGCTGGAACAACAAACAAAAAGTATGGCAATGATAATTTCAGGTAGCCAACTGTTTATGTGCTTTATTTAATGTTAAAATCAAGCAGTGTGACTTTGAATATCATTTAGTGCTCCCAGCTTTGTAGCTGTAACAACAGCAATGGATAATTCTCCACAGATCTTGAAATTAAACAAATGGAAACAGGGACGTTCAAACTGTGAACAAACAAGTGTATTTTCTGACAAAGATTGTTTTACTAACTCAGCCTATGTATTTTTAATATAGTTTAAATGGTGTAATATTTGTGAATTTGATTATGTAGCCTACTTATCTATTTTCTTGCCAGTGCCGTCAAGAGCACTCTGGGCCCTATCTTGCACCCACCGCAATTGACTTTGTACACTGACGCATGTATCATTCCTATTTTGCACCCGCGCAAAGAGGACTTTTCCCTCCACAGATGCACGTCGGTTAATTAAGAAATACACTTGCGCTCCCCGGGGCGGTTCAGCGCAAAGAGGAGGCGTGTTCCGGCGCAAATGTTCCCTCATGCTATTTTACAGGTTTAGAAAACAATTCCGCCACTGACCAAAAAAAAAACTGTTTAAAGTCAGTGGCGCGTTGCGCATGTTATTCATATGCTATTTTAAGGGCGCATGCTTGGCCTTAATCAATGTAGCATGTGCACAACGTGCATACACTTTGATTCTCTCATCTACACACAGACGCAGCAGTTATCATTTTTGCAAATCATACATTATTACGATAGATAGATAGATAGATAGATAGATAGATAGATAGATAGATAGATAGATAGATAGATAGATTAGATAGACATTTTATTATAAAAGCATACATCTAGCTTACACATTTACCCAAATTATCATACGCCTGTTTAACCGAAGTTAATTTGGCTGTGTTTCTCCATCCCCAACGTCCCTGACGGGAACGTCGGTCTCCTCGGCTGTGAAGCGCTCCTCGCGTGCGCCTGGCAAATCCGCCATTATAATAGGAATCCGCTTTAGAACAAGCGCGCCTGCTCTTAAAGGGAATGTGAGATGTCGCTTTGATTGGTTTATTTCACGTTACGCCCAAACCACACCTATGAATAATGAAGCTACTTCAGACCAACCCCTTTTAGATTTGCACCAGGCGCAAGAGTCATTTATCCAGCCGGGAAAATAGCAACAGCGCCAAGACCCGCCCACAAAGTTACTTGCGCTTGGCGCTTTGACACTTGCGTTTCAGATCGTTAAAATAGGGCCCTTTGTGTTGTTGTACAATCTGTAAAGACCATTTGTTGTGAAATCAGGATTTGATTGTGCTTTTTCCATGCTTTTCACGGAAAACAGGTTCACACCTATCCTACAGGCCTTTGAATTTCTGAACAGAAGAGATGTTATGTCAGGGATCTTTTTTCAGCATGCACACCAACCATAATGTCTGTGAATGAAACAATACATCGCAAATCAGAGTTTAAGAAGTAAGAAGCACTGATGATAAATGAAACATTGTTGTAAGATAAATAAGTACTTTGAAGTCAGGTTTAAAGTTTTAAGAGAACTTGCATGAGTTGAAGTGAGATGCATGCAGTCCAGTTGCCAAATTGAAAATTAAGTTTGTTTCCAGGTTCACTGGGGCCGTCCCTTTCTGTCTGTGGAGGGGTGTTGTTGTTGTTGTGTGTTTGGTTTGCAAATGCATTACCCTTCCTGGAAGTATCAAACATATATTAAAAGTTAGGCAGGATATGACACCTCTAAAGGTTCATTATTATGTGATCAAAGCTCAAATCTTCAACTGTCTCCATCCTGTCTTTCTGGGAGAAAGGATTTAATTTTCAGGTATGCTCTTTGTTTTATGCTCTTTGAAGTGCATATCACTTTAAGTTTTCTTAAAGTTTTCTCTTCTGCTCAGAAATTCAAGGGCATGTGTGAAGTGAACCAATAGAGACAAAATTAAGCATCAAAAAACAATCCAGCACAATCACTTCCTTATCACACAACAAATGGTGTCATAAGACTGTGCAACACAAACAATCCGGAAGCGGGGGTCAAAGGTGACAACCCCACACCTGTTGGGGTTGGCATACAGTCTGTTAAATTTTCTTCTTGTGTTGTAGTGCTATGAGTATAATTTATTATTATAAAATGCAAAAGATTGTCACAAGGCTGTAGCACAGACTGAAGACAGGCAAAAGAAGAAAGTTAAAACACAACATAAGGGTTCACAAAATAAACACTGGACACTGATCTGAGAAAAAGGAGAAAATTGAGTACACATCCAAACAAGGCTAATTAATTAAACACAGCTGAACCAAACAAACTCATAATGATGGTGACCATGGAAACAAAGGAGGAGTGGGAAAGTGAACAAAGGAAGACAGAAAACTAGGGAATACAAACTAAAAGTCCATGAATACTAAAGCAAACTGAACATAACTGTGACAGATATGTGCATGCTTTTTCATTTTTTAAAGGTCAGATTAAAATGAAACTGTAATGGTGAAATACTGAAAAGTCCCGTAAGAGGAGGCAGTGCCTACACATCGTTGTGATTGGCTGATTTTAAACTGAATTCCATGGTTGTGATGTTCATGACTTTGTTTACAGCAGATTGAGTATATGGTAATAACAATTGTGTATTAATATTAATAGCTAAACATTAGTTGTAGCAAATCAAATGTACACTTCATTCTGTATAATTGTAGTTATTATTTCTGAATCAACAAAAAAAGTTTAAAACTTATAAACTTGGTTTGACTTTGATGAGGATTGGTTTTAATAAATATCGGCCCCTTTCAACAAAATGTTATGCGACAGTAACGGTTGCTTGTTGATGGTGATCAAGTAAATGCTACACCATCAGTGGTTAATAATCAGTACACAGTGTTCTGTCAGTGAGCTGTCCTTCCTCTTCCTTAGCAGCTCCTCACGCACTTTCATCTCAACTTTCATCTTGAGTGCTTATATAGGGTTTAATTTTAACCAGGAACTCCCCAATAACCACCTCTTCCGCTATAAGAAAACCACAAGACCAATAGGGCATGTGTCACCGCTTCACACTGCGTTGGAGGCGTGATGTCTGAAAGCAGATGAGTACATGACGAACACACCAAACATGATGCTTCTCTCGGTATAGATGACCCCAGATTATGATATATTGATGAATCCTTCACATTTTACTAAGTACATATTGTCACAGTTGCTAGTGTAAACATCCACAGTAACCACTATCACTAGATTAGATCTTATGAATAAAGTGAGAGGTACTTGAGGTTATAAATGATGTTAGGGAATTTCTATGTGGTGTTTGAGTGGTTTTCAGCGCTTGCTGTGGTGTTCTTGGTTATTTCTAGGGTTTTCTAGGTGGTTGCTAGGCTCTATGATGTTCTGGTCTGTAAATATGACTTTGGTCGCTTGCAATCTTTGGGATATTTTGTGCCTGTTTTATCGTCCATCAGGTGCAGTTTGTAAGTCTAATAGATTAGAACAATATTAGTGCATCTTCCCTTAACAAGCTGGATTATTTGAGATATCATTCATAGCACAAACGACGTGGGTCAAAGTTTAATACTAATATTTTATTGAAATCCCAATACAGTGATGCTTGCCTTATTTATAAGCACTGGCTGTATCCATTTGACAAGACTGGACATTAGCACAGTTATAGGGACAGTATGGTTGTGTATTTGCTGTTTACTCAAGAACAAAACTGCTTCCTGTTTTCATTCAGGTTATTGACCTTTCACACATCCTCTGTGAGAGGCCTAGAAGAGGAGAACCATACAGTTAAAGGGATAGTTCACCCCAAAATTAAAATGATGTCATCATTTACTCACCCTCATGTCATTCCAAACCCGTAAGACTTTCGTTTATCTCTGACAATGCTTATGCTCTGATAATGTTCCCAAACTCGAAGGATTGTTTTTATCCTGCAGGACAATGCTCCAGTCCACACAGCCATGCCAATCAAAGTGTGGATTGAGGACCATCAGATCAAGACCCTGTCATGGCCATCACAACATCCAGACCTGAACCCCTGAAAACCTCTGGAATGATCGAGAGTAAGATGGACGGTCACAAGGCATCAAACAACGCCGAGCTGCTTGAATTTTTTCGCCAGGAGTGGCATAAAATCGCCCAACAGTAATGTGACCGACTGATAGGCGAGCTTGCCAAGACGCACGAAAGCTATTATTGGAAATCAGGGATATTCCTCCAAATATAAATTTCTGAACTCTTAAAGTTAAAACATTAGTAATTTGTTGTTTAAAAATGAACATAAACTTGTTTCCTTTGCATTATTCAGTAGCCTGACGTCGTCATACTCAGAACTTCCCGACCTAAAATGTTTGTGGGCGGGGCTAAGTTCGGCTGGCATCCAGGCTAATTATTCAGGGTCTGAAAACAAAAATCTTTTTTCATTATTTTGACCAGTTGTCATTTTCTGCAAATACAATAAATGACAATATTTTTACTTGAAATTGGAAGAAATGTTGTCAAAAATGTATTTTACACATTATATATTTTAACAGATACGTACAGTATAAATAGTAAATCCAGAGAAACTGCTAATTTTGCAGTGTTTTTTTGTATGTATGTATGTTCGTTCAGTTTAAAGGTACAATATGTACGATTTTTGTAATAAAATATCCAAAAATCGCTTGCACTGTGTGATATATTTCCTGCAGTTTTGTACTTACAATATCCCAAAAGTTCCCAAAGATTTTTAATTTCAGAGAAATTGCAATTGTAAATAATGGCTCGTCCCTGGTCATTGTCGCCTGTCAGTGACGTAATATCCGCGTGTTCCCTGGTTACCGCTTGTTCTGCCATAGTTGGCAACAGACATGGACAACTGTGTTACGTCTAGCGGCACGCTCACGCTTGTTGTTGTTTCGTTCTAACATTATGGACCATGGCAAGCAGACTTTAGGACACAAGAACTAAAACGAGGATCAATATCAGGATTTTAGAGCTCCACGTCCACGACTAACTTTGACTTGACAGAGACGCCGCTCTTGCATACTTTATTAGACAGGTGAGCAAAATGTACATAAACAAATCAATGTTATATAGCTCAACAACATGATGACATGTTAGAATATGATCAGTATGTTGATCTAGCATACTGCTAATCTCATACAGCCAACAAACTAACACAAATAACATTATAATTTTCAACACACTCTGTTTAGTGTAAAGTGAAACAGTGCTGCGTTACCTCACAAGTTTAATATGTCAAATAAACGGACCTGTGTGAGTGAGTAGTAATTCAGCACTTGCGGGTAGTTGGGTAGAATGAAATGTCTTTATTCCTTTATATCTGTGAGACTCGCGTGTGGCGCTGATATCTGTCTCTCATTAGCAATCGAGCCCTGCTTCATACCACAGTCATGTTAAAAAAACATGAATAGTTTCACTCATCCATAAACATTATTAGATCCATCGGCATGACCTCAAGTTCCATAATTCATCAACCTACACCTTTGTTATTGTAAGAGGTTATAAAAATAATAAATAAATAAAAATTACATATTTCATATTGTAGCTTTAACATTTAAAAAATGTTACACACCTAATCAACAGTTTCAGTCATACATACATGGCAACAGCGCCTCCTACAGGCATTCAGCTGCCAGTAGCTGATACTTGTTACAGTAGCAGCTTTCCTAAGACACAATTTACAACCCACTTTCCACTATGTGTACTTTACCCAGTACTCACACTTGCAGTCTGGGTTATTCATACATTGGTAAATTGATATTTGAGCAATATACTAAGCAAGGCCCTGTTCTGACTGTAAGTGCCCCGTTGCAACAAACCCCAGTTACACCTTTCTTACGATGGTCCACTTCAAACATTTTAATATACTTAACTTTGCAACTACATGTCAACTAACTAGTTGTTGACATGTAGTTGCAAAGTTACTTTTAGTTAGTAGAATGTATAAAGTGGGCTATTGAAATAGTGTTAAACAAACCTCTTAAGTTAAGAAAACCAGAAGAACTGACTACAAAAGTTTATCAGGCACATTCATTTGCATAATCAGATCTGGGGCTCCTTTAAACAATTGAATGGTGTTTAACATTAGTATGAATGTACATTCATCACAGATTTAGAGGAAATAGAAGTGTAAGGTTTAAGATATATACAGATCTAACAGACACGCATGCATGTGCACACAGGTAGTTTAATTAACAAAATAAATTTTCAAAAGTTTGCCATTTAAAAAGCTCACAATTTCTGCAACCTATATCAACATTTCAATCTAAATACAGTTTTAAACTGTAAACTTTTAAACCTTTGTGGGTGTTTTTTTTTAATTGATAACAAATGTTGGTTTGCAGTTATAAGATGAACTTATATCTACGTGAAATTATTTTATTTTATTTTCTTTACAGATAATTTTTGAGGTGTTTTGTTTTTTGACTTTTTGACTTTTTGGATGTCATAACTTCCAAGAAGTTCATGCTGTAAGAGGTGTGGTAACAGATTCAAATGTGATAGTGATAAACGATAGAAGTGTAAAAATAATAATGCAACAACCATTCAAATATTACGCAATCAGGTTAAGGTAATTAATATATATAATATAAGCATATTAAAAAAACTACAAAGACCTATCATTCCTCTTTTTTTGTGGCTATGGCAAAGCAGTTCTATAGAAACCTAAGGAAAAAGAAGTGTGATCATATCATTTTGTGAGTTTTTTTTTTTAATGTATAAAAATAATTTCTGGGCCACATCCACCAAAACAGAGTGTTTTAAAGAGAGAGTAAAACAGGATAGAAAACAACCTATTACTTCTAAATAATGATGTTTTTGATTACAAATATTTCTATAATCTTGCTATAAGTGGGCCTCAGAGAACAGTTAATGACCCCTTTAATACTAATGCTAGAAATGTAAATGTAGACAACAAAGAACAAGAATATAATTTATTAATACAATTTATTTATAGAATGGTTAAGTTATGTGCTTGCAGAAGTGATGTCTTCTCATTCGTGAAGGTTTTAATCTTTTAATTCCAATGATTATCTGGAATACAAATAGGAGTTTATATACAGTATATATATATATACAGTGCCCTCCACAATTAATGGCACCCCTGGTAAATATGAGCAAAACTGGCTGTACAAAATAAATCTGCATCGTTTATCCTTTTGATCTTTCATTCAAAAAATTTGCAAAATTCTAACCTTTCATTGAAGTAAAAGAATTGAATGTGGGGGGGAAATCACATTATGAAATAAATGTTTTTCTCCAAAACACGTTGGCCACAATTATTGGCACCCTTTTATTAAATACTTTTTGCAGCCTCCTTTTGCCAAGATAACAGCTCTGAGTCTTCTCCTATAATGCCTGATGAGTTTGGAGAACACCTGACAAGAGATCAGAGACCATTCCTCCATACAGAATCTCTCCAGATCCTTCAGATTCCCAGATCCATGTTTGTGCTTCTTCTCTTCAGTTCACTCCACTCATCAGGTCAGGGGACTGGGACGGTCATGGCAGAAGCTTCATTTTGTGCTCCGCAACAAATTTTTGTGTTGATTTTGATGTTTGTTTTGGATCGTTGTCCGGATGGAAGATCCAACCACGGCCCATTATAAGATTTCTAGCAGAAGGCATCATGTTTAGATTTTTTATCTGTTGATATTTTATAGAATCCACGATGCCATGTATCTGAACAAGAAGTCCAGGACCTCCAGCAGAAAAATATGCCCACAACATTAAAGATCCAACGGTATATTAAATTGTACACATGGGGTACTTTTTATCCTTGTGTGCACCAAACCCATCTAGTGTGTTTGCTGCCAAAAAGCTATTTTTTTTTAGTCTCATCTGACCACAGAACCCTGTGCCGTTTGAAGTTCCAGTCATGTCTGACAATTAAATTTGCTGGAGTTTGTTTCTGGAGGAGCGAGGAGGATTTTTCTTGAAACCCTCACAAACAACATGTGGGGATGTAGATTTGTTTTTTGTTTGTTTTTTTGGCTTTCTGACCCCAAGACTCAACTAATCTCTGCAATTCTCCATCTGTGATCCTTGAAGAGTCTTTGGCCACTCAAACTTTCATCCTCGCCGTGCATTAAGACAGTATAGACACATGTCCTCTTCCTGGCAGAATCGTAACATCTTTAGTTGATTGGAACTTCTTAATTATTGCCCTGATGGTCAAAATGGGGATTTTCAATTCTTTAGCTATTGTAAGAAAAAATGAAGTGGACGTCGAAGATCTCAAAAATGAAGTTTATTACAGCATAGCAGTGGCAAGGTACAAAAAGCACCTTGGGTTCACCGGCGTCAGAATGAACCCCGAACATACCCAATCCTAAACCTTTTATCCTGGTCTTAATGTAAATGAAGTTGCTCTTCTTGCAACAGCTGTGGTCTGTATGTTAATGAAATTGAGACACCCCATGGTCCCTAGTGTCCCACAGAAGGTTCTATGTTATTCTTTCAAATAAGAACAGTCAAAGGTTAAAGTGATAAGATTGTTTGAAGTCCCTTTAATCAAGATGGTTGTTGGTTGCCCTCTGTGATACTATTATTTACTTATTACTGAGATTGAATGTAATTTTCTCTATATGATAATTAAACTCTTTTAAGTGAAGGAACATTTTGATATACATATATATATTGGAGTGGAAGTTTTTGGGAACAGAACATAATTTCTTACACTATTGTCTTACAGCCACTTTCTATTTTGTGATGGTCAACAATCTTTTGCTACGCATCAGAACTATATTCTGTGGTTTTACTCATTGTGATGGATGATTAAGGGGATTTGGCCTTTGTGTTTCCTCATATTTAAACTCCTGTGAAACACGAAGTCATAGCTGGACAGAGATATTTTACTCGTAAAAAATTCTAGGGGTGCCAATAATTGTGGCCAATGTGTTTTGGTGAAAAACATTTATTTCATAATGTGATTTCCCCCCACTTTCAATTCTTTTACTTCAATGAAAGGTTAGAATTTTGCAATTTTTTTGAATGAAAGATCAAAAGGATAAACGATGCAGATTTATTTTTTACAGCCAGTTTTGATCATATTTACCAGGGGTGCCATTAATTGTGGAGGGCACTGTGTATATATATATATATATATTTAAAATAATAAGGCTATTCAGAAATCATGAAGGACTGGAACATTGAAGAATGCAGAAATGAGATCTCAGACTGTAGGAATTATAGTAGTGAGATAATTATGTTATTAATTTAGTTATGTGAAGTTTATCCAGTGCTTTCTGTAACATTTCCCATATGTGTTATTTGTAATTCACTACGATCACACTGTTCCCATAACAGCTCAGCAACAGATGCTGATTGTAAAATGATCGTATTCTAATCGTATTAGACATTCATACAAGTGGGCATAATATTCTAACTTTAATTTTATTCTAACTAAATTCACGGACACACTATGGTTCTGGTATATGAATAATAAACAGTTCACAGGTGATATACTGTAAATCACCCACAGTGTCAGAGATCTGGTTAAAGATGAGATGAGTTCAGGCAAGGGTTGCCACGTCCCTGGTTTCCCCGCAGAATTTTGTGAACTGCACACAGCAGAATTGGGCAACTTTTAACTTTTACTTCTGTTGCCGCAGATTATGCAATACTCGTGGTGTGGTTTCTGTTAACCAAGCAGTTTTCACTACTTTCTGCTTTTATTTTTAATTGCATGGATTTTTGATAAAAGCCAGTACCATTATTACATGAAAGAACCAGATGAACGTCAGTAGAAACTCTTTTGCCGTTTCATATTGCAGATTAAGTCTTAAGGTTTTAACAGTCTGTGTCTTCAACCATCTGTCATTATTCAGTCGGTATGGAGCTCAGGCAACTTCCTCTTCTGCTCTGTGAGTATATATTTTTTTTCTCTGTATGTATTCTTTCTCTGTATGTCAGTGAATTTTACATTACATTATATTTATTATGACAGACACCTTTATCCAACATGAAACTTCACTAAGGCACTAGATTACAAAATTCCTTCCAGAATAAATGGACTGATGTTATTTAGACACAATGCATCTTTTCAGTGTTCTATTTAATTTATTTACTTTCAGTTTGGTCCTGTGGTTGACAGTAATTGCAAATACATTTATCTCGGCATGATGTCAACATTCAGTTGCTTATACATTGGTTAAAACAGTGTATATTTCACTGCACTTTTTTGAGTAGTTTCTTTAAAAGCTTTATTACTTTAAAAGATTTTTCTTTGTAAGAAATAGTGAGCAAATAAATCTATGCTGGCCTAAAACTAAAATGACTGAAATAGTAACACTAAATTAAAAAGCACAGCCTTGTAGTAAAATGCATAAACACATTTTATGAAAAAAAAAACAAAACAAAAAAAACATAGACATAAAACATAACCAAGTAAAACATAACCAAGTTATCAACAGTTTTGCAATTTAGGTTTAATTCATAAAGTGTAAGATAGAGTTATAAGCCGTTTTATTGCATTAAGTTTTTGCATTCGATGTGAATGGGACACAGAGTTCAGTAAATAGGCATTGAGAGTTTATTTTCATTCCTCTGTGATCAGAATGTTGGCTTAAAGTTACTTAAACAGTTTCATCATCTGCACTCATACAGATGAATTTAGCTCTAGACAAGCCTCATTAGAAATAAGAACATTTGAGCTTATAATGGTGTTTCACAAGCATAGGCACATAGTAGGCTATACTGTTATAATATGTCTGAAAAAGATCTTTGAGAAAAAAAGTTTTTCTCTTTGTGTTTTTAGTGCTGATTTCAAACATCCACTCTGGACACACTGAAGGTGATTATATTTGATTTATACATTTCATCAACACTAACTGTTTCAAGCCAGCTGAAAAATATTACTGTTACATTTATAGGACTAAATACACCTTATTGCCTATCTAACAACGCTGCCTTTTTTAACATCGTCAGTCTATTATTCACAAATATCGTCTACTGTATATTGCTGGAGTCTTGAGACAGAACAGATGATTTCCGTTTCTGAAGTCATGTGAACTGTTTTTCACAACCACTGTCGATTTTCATGGCCGCCATTCACAGCCTAACAAGGTTGACGTGTCATTAAAAAGCTGTAAGTCATAATGCATGCATCTCTGTAACACTTTTTTTAATATATATATAAAAAATAAAAAAGTTTTAGTCATCATTGGTTTGGTGACAGCAACACCTACTGGTCAGAAACAATAGTATTCTAGTTTATCTAACATCAACATTTTTAACAAAAACTACTGTATAGCAACATGTAGGTATGGAGAACAACACTAAAGTCTAACCTGATTTAGCAAGTATATTTTGCAATCAAGAAACCATATTTATACAAAAAAGCACATTGTTTTCATTGTGAATTGTCATTGGTTTACAGAAAGACCAAAACCCAAAGTGACCATTAAACCTGATCATCATGTATTCAGAGGAGAGACAGTCACTCTCAGATGTGACATATATGATGGAGGAGTCACTAGCTGGCGGTACAACTGGTATAAAGACGGTTCAACCAGAGTTTTCAGTGAACGACAGGAACACACATTCAGTTCTGTTACTGAGTCTGACTCAGGTAAATACTCCTGTTATGGGACAGAGACTGAAGGATCACGCAGATCAAACATCAGTGATGAAGTTACACTGACAGTATCAGGTGAGTTTGATCATCTCTTCATAAACACACACAAGTTTAACATGTTATTAATGAGTGATGTCTCTATTTCAGTTCCCAGAGCAGTTTTAAGTGTTTCTCCTCAGAAGTGGTTGACTGAAGGAGATCCAGTGACTCTGATCTGTGAGGTTAACGGCTCCTCTACAGGCTGGACATTCAGCTGGTTCACTGAAACTGTCTCAGGTCAGTTATAATGTGCTTCATCTGATAACATCTAAATTAACTGGGTTTATTCAAGTCAATATGACTTAATTAACCTGACTAAGGATTACATCAATAACATTATTCCCCTCTTGCAATTGGCTAATAGCGCCAGTGTTTACACTTCCCTTGGAAATCAACCTATAAATGATTTATATTTATTTCTGCATATGAGGCTGGGCTCGGAGACAACTGTAACATTTACAAAAGTTATATGGGCTTTTAAAGGTCAGATTAGGTAGAAATACATCTTTAAGATGACATCCTAACATTCTGACTTTATACAGGGAGCAGGAATGATCATGACCTCCTCTCAGACAGCAGCAGAGGAGCTGGAGGAAAATACACTGTCAGTTCTGCTGATCTAAATCACACAGGAGTTTATGTGTGCAAAGCAGAGAGAGATAAAACAGCCGTTTACACAACATACAGCAACACGCAACCACTGTGGGTCACTGGTGAGTATTTTTCAATTTTTCAGTTTTGAAGCTCAAATTTAACACTTCCAAATTATAGCTGTAATTGTCTTGTCAGGCGTTTCTCCTCCAGTGTCTCTGATCATCAGTCCCAGCAGAACTCAACACTTCACATCTGTCTCTCTCTCTCTGAGCTGTGAGGACCAGAGTAACTCTGATGGATGGACAGTGAGAAGATACACAGACAGCGGACGGTTGGAAGATTGTTCATCATCGATGTGGGGATCACAAACAGGATCTACATGTATAATCAGATCCACTGTCCCATCAGACACTGGAGTTTACTGGTGTCAGTCTGAATCTGGAGAGAACTATCATCCTGTTAATATCACTGTACACAGTGAGTCTTTATTTCCGTATTTATTAATTTCACTGGTATGTTACAAACAATGCATACGCAGATTGGTGCAGGAAGCATTAGATCAGGGATCTTCAATCTTTTTGAAGTTTTGTCTAAAATAACTACCGGTATATGTAAAAATAACTGTGTGTGTGTATTGACGTAATTTATTATGATTACACTGTAAATCTGTTGTATTACACATTATAAAACACTGTATAAATGTTGTTATACAGTCAATATTAGGGCTCGATACTTTTTAGGCACTGACCAAATTGCCTCAATGCCATCGAGTATCAAAAAATGTCTTCTCATTTGGTACCAAATTACAATACCTATGAGGTAAGTCAGTGAGCCCATAAGCATGCAGCATTGATTGCCTGTGGCCAGAACCATTGTGAGGCATCAAGAAAAAACACTATTTTATGGCGGTTACGCTCAGAGACGTGGCTCAGCTCACACATGAGACTGTAGTGTAACACCATGTCCTAACTACACGCGATGCGACGCCACGACATGCGATAAAAGGTATCTTTTCATTTGAATAGTTTTTGTCCTAACCAGCCGCGACGGCGACACGCGACGAATCTATTTTAGAAACGGTTTCTATTTTTTTGCGACATCGCGGCTGGAACAACAAACAAAAAGTATGGCAATGATAATTTCAGGTAGCCTACTGTTTATGTGCTTTATTTAATGTTAAAATCATGCAGTGTGACTTTGAATATCATTTAGTGCTCCCAGCTTTGTAGCTGTAACAACAGCAATGGATAGTTCTCCATCTTGAAATCAAACAAATGGAAACAGGGACGTTCAAACTGTGAACAAACAAGTGTATTTTCTGACAAAGATTGTTTTACTAACTCAGCCTATGTATTTTTAGTATAGTTTAAATGGTGTAATATTTGTGAATTTGATTATGTTGCCTACTTATCTATTTTCATGCCAGTGCCGTCAAGAGCACTCTCTGGTGCTGTGCACTAAGTTGCCGCGAAACTCCGCCCACACGCTGTTCTGATTGGCTTTGGGTTTTGATTGATTTTGATGCATCTTCAGGCTTGTGTGGACATACGCTTTTTGTCTGGAATTTGTCGCTGGAATCTTATCGCATCGCGACTGGTTAGGACACCGTGAAAGCGTCCAAACCCCCATCGATGTAAAAGATGTGGAAAAGATCAAAAGTGTGGCTACATTTCACCAGACTCGATGCCAACAGCGCGAGGTGAAATATTTGCGACAAGATAACTGCTGCCAAGACAAACAACATGACAAATGAAGCACTTGACAGTGAAAAGAATAAACTGAGAGCACAAAGTTGCTCTGTCTTCGACTACAAGAAGAACTGGAGCGTGTCACAAATGAACCGAAACTCAGCGTATAGGCTACTTGCCTCACAGACATGAGACATAGGCATATAGAAAGCTTGAAAAGTCTACTTTTAAATGAAGTTGAAAAGTTGAATCAAAAACAAATACTCTCTGATTATGTAATCCAAATGAAAGGTGCATTTATCTACTGTATATAGGCATGCACACGTTCACTATACTGCGGAGATGACGAGTCAGCAACGTCAACTTCATCTTCGCAGCCAACACAAATTACTTTATTAATAAACATTATTATTATTATTAAACAATTAAAATGTGTCTTTGCTATTTTTTCCTGACACATTCATAATCATTATAGGCTACTTTTGCCAGTTCTTTGCGGCAAGCTTTATGTGTGCACTTGAGCGCAAAGCATATACTCCACCCCCAGTGGTCTATAGTCTTTGAGTCTGTAAAATATCAAAAAACTGAAAAAATAAACCAAAGTTTTTTAGATTTCAGAAAATTGGTATCGAAAAAATTATCATTCAGTCTAATTCAATTTTAGTCTAAATCAAATTTAGAGATGTTAAAATGCGGCTGATGTGATCATATTTCTAGGATCTAGTAAGGGAGCTCATAGCCTGCGTGACATCTATCCAACAAAGCATTATGATAATCTAGTATTGAGGTCATGAACTAATTAATTCGTTTTTCACCACTAGACAGTATATGACAATGGGATTATCAAAAGAAAGACTGCTATCAAACATAACACCCAAGTGCTTAACTTTAGAAGACAATGTAACCGTTTGGTCCAATAAATATATGAGGAAATATACAGTTGAGTGTCGTCAGCAAAACAGTGAAAGCTTCTCAATGCAATCAGCTATTCTGACTATTTGCAAATATTGCATGTCTCCTGTGTTTCTGTAGTTGGTGTGATTCTGGAGAGTCCTGTTCATCCTGTGACTGAAGGAGATAATCTGACTCTACGCTGTTTTTATCCATATATAAGCCCATCAAAACTCAGAGCTGATTTCTATAAAGATGGATCACTCATCCAGAATCCAACTACAGAGATGATCATCCCTACTGTCTCAGAGTCACATGAGGGTTTCTACTACTGCAAACACCCAGAGAGAGGAGAGTCTCCCAAGAGCTGGATCTCAGTCAGAGGTGAGAGTCACTGAAACTGTGAGCTGATTTATTTCTTCATATGCCCTTGTGCAGATATAGTTCATGATAAAGTGTTTGTGTCTCTTTTTCAGGGTCTCATTCAGACTCTCAGATCTCTGTCCTCCACATACTCAGTTCTGTACTGGCAGCTTGTCCATATCTGATAGCGACAGTTGTGCTGATTTACAAATGCTGCAGAATGAGAGGAAAAACACTTGAGTGATTTATTAGAAATCATAATCAACATTAGGCTACCTATATTTAATTGGCCAATTGTGACAGCTGTCTTTTGCTTGCTATCTGGAGGTATTGTGACAATACAAATCAATTCATTTGAATCTGTCCTTTAGCATACTTTTGTTGAGAAATCAATACAGTGAAAGATGAACAAACTTAGCTTAAGTAAAATATTTTGTGTGTATTTAACTGTTATATCTGTTGAAGAAGAAGAAACTTCTATCTAATATTAATCCAAGAAAACTTCCATGCTTCCTGGAATCACTCAATATCTCATTCACAGTCTTGGGCAGAGTGTGCTTACTGTAAAGAAAACACACTAAAACTGTGTTTTAGTGACAGCAGCATGTTTAACTTTTCATATTTCTTCTTTAAAAATAAAGAACTAATGCTGAAAAAAATCTGGAGCTGTTTGTTGTTATTTCTTGCAGTGTGTTACTTGTACAGTCAGATCAGAATAACTATGACCTATGTCATCTACATAAATTATTACAGTTAGCATATGCAGATAAAAAGAATACTCTCACATTTTAATCAATTCCTGAACATGCATTTTTTATTTTTTCTATCCAAAGCCAATGACTTCACATGTGATTGTTTTTTTTTGGTTCTGACTGGTGTGTAAAAATATTGCCTAATGGTTTCTGAATGTAAATATGAGTTTAATGTGTAAAATGAGTAATGGAAATATTGACACTTAGCAAGAACCACTAATTAAATTTCTTGTGTGTTATGTGTTAAGTCTCGTTCTGCATTAAAAATGAATAAACCCCATCAAAAACACCATCACCTAGAAATTTGCCGGGTGTACCACAGTGCCGGGTGTTTCTCCGTTGGGAGAAATCGTGGAATCGTTTATGTTCATATGGTTGTAGATTGCATCATGTATGAGAAACTACGAGCCGAGCAGAGTACCTTACGGACATCTCCTGAGCTACCAATAATTTTTAAACATGTTCAAAAAATTCAGGAAGTCAGTCTAAATTTGACCAGTGTATAGGCTCTCCCCTATTACCAAATCATCATATACATACATCATACAACCACTACTAGCAACCTTATAGTGTGTGCATTGAAGGGGGTGGATTGGAATCCACTGCTGATTATAAAATGTCTCTCTTATTTTCTGTCTGCAGTAAACACTAGAGTTCAGGCAGTCAACCGGTTTACTCTTCTTCATGATGAAGAGGAGAAGATCAGGTAATCAATGGTGTAAATACATTACTGTATGCCCTTCAGTTTGGATGTTTTCATTATTAATGAGAGGGCAGTCGTGGACTAATGGTTAGAGAGTCGGACTTGTAACACAATGGTTGCTGGTTCGATTATCAAGGAAACGACTGAGGTGCCCTTGAGCGAGGCACCTAACTGTGTGTGTGTGTGTGTTTTCACTACTCACTGCTCCTAATGTGTGTGCAGTGTGCACTAACTTGGATGTTTAAATGGACAAATTCTGAGCATGGGTTACCAAACTGGACCTTCTCGTCACTTCACTTTCACTTTAACAAATCATTGCTGCCCTCTACTGGAAAGACATTGAAATTGAAATGGAAAATTACAAATATCAAGCATTCACAGAAAAATAATGCCAGTATTTATACATACTGAAGGGGGTGGATTGGAATCCACTCTGCTGCTTCAATGTATATGTGATGAATTATAATCAAGGTATTAATCAACGGTTTTCCTTATAAATATCAAATAAGTTGAATGACTTCTCTGGAGATTTTACTTTGTTATAGAAGTTACCAGTGTTATTACTGAAATGTTCTTTTCATGTATTATTTAATGTCTGTATTTGATATCTGACAGTGCTTGCTTATTTAGCCCAGCTTCCAGAAATGAAATAGGGACTTGTTTTGTGTTTTGGTCTTCAACGTGTTAAAACATACAGGGGTCATTGAAGCCAATAGTTTAAAGGGACCATTTCTTTGTTAAAGCCTTACTTTCCAGTTAGACTAAAGTGTAGCTCTCCTTGAGAGAAAGAACACATATCTTGATGTTTTGAGACGACTCTCCTGTTTATAGTTAGAGCCTGGCCAAATCTGGCCAAACCTTGGAAAAGCTGTGTGTCGGTGTGTGTGTGTTAGTCTTTTTGGTTACAGGTTAAGGAACCACTGGCATTACTGGAGATTGACTGAGTTGTTGTTCGGGACAGGCTGGCGGCCAGCAACCCAAATCTGAGAACTGGAAGATCACGACGTGCCTAACTTCAGGGTCCGAGTGTCAGCGGCATAATCTATGGAGATATGCCTCAGTCTATCTGTATATGTGTGGAAAATTACTATGTTTATCTATTTCTTAGCCAATCAGAAACTGAAACCTGAAGCAAGGACATAGCTTAAACCTTGGTGTAGGGTATACTGTGTCTGTGTCTGTGTCTGTGTGTGTGTGTGTGTGTGTGTGTGTGTGTGTGTGTGTGTGTGTGTGTGTGTGTGTGTGTGTGTGTGTGTGTGTGTTGTAGGGTATAACTGCTGTGATCTTTGTAACTGTAAGCGGGACGGCCTACAAACTCCTGTGTGAGTCTTGAAGCTGACTTCTGCTGATGAAACTGCAAACTATCTTCAGCAAAACTTTTCTTCAATTTATTATAATTCTGACTCTGGGTCTTCATTCGAACATCTGGTCCTTGGATCCTAAACTGTTACCCCCTAACAGCATACACACACAAATAGCCTACACTCTTCAGTTGTTTTTGTCGAACAGAATGACATATGCTACATGAATACATTCTTGAATCCTCAGTCTCTCTGCTAAATATTGACTTCTTGTCAATTTTTTTAAGACGGAAAAAAAAAAAACTATGCTTTTTTGTCACAGTTATGTTTTTTACAGAGTGTGATGCTTACTCAATCCACAGTGCAAAACATAAAGTCGACCAGTGTAGTCCGATTCTCCAAACGACTCTAACAAGCCGTTTTTTTTATTATTTAGCGACCAGTGTAGAATAATTTCCTAACAAATAACTGTAATGAGCTGGTTCGTGCTCAGTAGATTTGTTTAATGGTTCATTTTATAAAATAAACAAACAATGACTTTTAAAAATATTCTAGAATTGATGCTTTGTTAAAAATCTTGCAGTGTCACCATGGGCGCTCTAAAATAAGATTAGGACGATTCAAAGGGCCCGGGTCAGACGGGTGGCCCGTTCGGCGCTCCTCCATACACTCTAAAAAATAATTATGTGCACTGTAAAAAATCCAACTTACGTTTTGTATGACAAATTCAGTTTTTAAAGTTTATTCAACTATTTACCATGAAAAAAGTTGAGAAAAGTTGAGATAACAAACACGTAAGTTGAGAAAACTCAAAAATGTCCGGCAGCTGGTTGCCTTAAACTTTTAAGTTTTCGCAACTTTTTTTGTACTGTGTGGCTTAGTAAATATTACAGTAATATTTAACTTTATTAACTTAATAAAATCTCTGAATATCGTTTACTTGATTGTTTGAGTTAAACATACCAAAATAATTGACTAAAAATCCAACAGTTAATTTTATCTAAAATGTACTGTTATATTTATTTTTTTAAATATAAAAAATATTTCCCCACCCTCTGACTGACGACACGAATGAGTGAGCGCGGGCTGTTTGAACTCTCTTCTGTCCAGAACAGTTCTCTCTTCTCAGCGTAGCAGAATTGGTGCATTTCCTCTGTAAAATTCAGGTTTGTGAATGTTTTATTTTATCTATAAAATCATTACTGTGCTTTAAATCATTTTATTTAATGCAAAACAACATATAGAGGTGTAATGTGACACCTAAACGAGAGTCGCGCCTTGTCTTTTCGCGTGATTGAAACGCCTTGCATAAAACACACGACTTTATTCCTAATGATAATGAATATAATTAATTTGGATGATAAAATGTCCTCAAGAACTGTGCACTGTTTGTTTATTGGCAGGTTATGGAGTCAGTCGCTCGCAGTATCTTTTGGCTATGACTATGACTGAAATGCAGGACGGCAGTATGAAGTTCGAAGTTCACCCGCAGAGCGCGAGTCTGTATCCGGCACGAGAACCAGCGCTGATCCGGTGGAAATTGGATAACAGACTGGTTGATTACACTTGAATTAGGCTACCTGAATGTTTAAATGTTTAATTTTTACTTCTAAAAAGTTTGTTAAATGAGTTTAAATGTAGGCAATATTGTATACATGTTAAAACAGTGTAAAATATACTGTATCGCTGTACTCATCGACAATACAGGCCAATGTCATGTATACTGGTGGTTGTATGGAATACTATTTTACAAAGGTTTAGAGGAAATAAAAAAAGTTAATATTACTCAAATAAAAACAGTTAAACTTTACTCATAAATATTGTTTTTTAAATGTTTAAATGTTAAATTATCTCTACTCAGTTTTATTTGTTAATGTACCAGATGCAGTTATACTCGCAGTTACTCAGATTTACTTAATTTTTTTACTTGCATTTACCCAATTCATACAGTGTACAGTATTTCATTGATTTCACAGCTTTTAAATTTACTCAATGTTAGTGTAAAAATGTTTCACCAAAAATTTTTCGTAAATCATAGTTAAACTTTTTAGAGTGTACCAACAGCAATTCCCATGTGATTCTTTTACACATTCTGTTTTTCTGGATTGCACTGCATCATGACGCCACCAACTTAGTAATTCTTAGTAAGCAGTCGCTAATTTCCTGCTGTATTTCCTCTTTCAACCTGACAGGATGCTGTTACAACCACCACCGCCTGATGTAAAAAAATGCAATGGCTAGTTGTCTGAGGGCTGGTTGTATACAGTTACCCTGAGTTGAAATGTAAATTTGTTTGCCGATAGGCCCAGGAAAGGGTGGAATAAGTTGAGTTCAACGCAGGTGATCATTAACGTCCAAGTGAATTTATTAGGACAGCTGTCTCTGCACACATACTCCAAAGGAAGTCTAAAATAAACTAAACAAATCATCAAAAATACTCAAATAGACGAAACAAAACATAAATAAAACATGCTGGGAGCAGCAAAACAAGGCATCAGATCTAGCCTTGAAGAACAAGCCTCTGACAATGACGACTCATCTTACAGCATTTTAGCTGCACAAGCTCTGGCCCTTGGCTCAACTCTCTCTGGCTCAACTAGCCTCACTCCTTTGTATACAATATCTTCCCGCCAAACACTAGCAGATCATACCAACAATAGGGGTCGGTTAACTCCCATTACAACGGAAACACATTTAATGTCAGTGCTTTTACATATGCATTTAAACAGATAACATAATCACAAATAATAGCATTAATCAAAAGTAAACAATATAAAAACAATCATAACAATAAATCAATGTACCCAATAACACTGTGCACTGATGTTCACATGGTGATAACCCACAGGTTCATCATCACACACCCCCAGTATCTCAATGTCAAATTGACTATATTTTTTCTGAGGAACAATCTAATCTAACTTCCATATATTTGCAAGAGTTTTTACTGACAGTGTCACTACACTGCGAAACAAGACTGGTTTGCGAAATGAGTGACTCTTACATGTCGTTTTTTTTAGGTGAATCAGAAACATTACTGAATAAGTATATGAATGATTACTGAAATGAGAAGGACTTGCTGAACTGCTAATTGCATTCAAAAACGTGCACTTTGAAACCTACTTCAAAATGTGCGTTCTCGGGCCACCAAAATGCTGTTGTTGTGTAAATGAACAGCCAAAACGCATTAAAGGTTTTCTGTTTAGTCTAGCTTTATTAGGGTCACAGTCTTTTTCTAACATGGGCATGACTTTGGGATATTGACAAGTAGAACTAGATCTGGATGACAGGAAAAAGACTGCCTTTGGACTGCATCACTTTAAGTTTATGCCTATGGGCCTTAAGAAAAGTCCATCCACATTCAATAGGCTAATGGAATAGAAATGGAATTTCTACCGAGGGGTGTATTAACAAAACCATTAGTAGTACTATTGTTGTTGCACATTTCATATTTCATGCTCTCCTTACTAGATTAATGCAAAGACTGTGATACACACAGAGAGAGAGAGAGAGAGAGAGAGAGAGAGTAACCTCAGTACAGTATCCATTCAAACGGATGGCTTACCTTTCATCTCTCTGATGGCTGTTTCTGTTAGTGCCAACTGTTAGTCAGAACAATAGTCAACAGTAACAATGGCCATCTTTGAACCTCTCTTACTTTACGACGTAGGACCACCATTTGGGAGCTACGGCCACAGAAATCACCATGATTAGGTATTTATCTGCAGTTGTACTACCATTTAATGCTACACCTCATTAGGGCTGGTTACTCACCTTCTTAGCTCATGGTCATGAACCTGCACATGTATATCTTGAGAAAATCTTCAGGTGCTGCCGTGGACACTCCACAGATTTATGGTTAAACTCTATTCAATCGTATGGAAACTGTGTTTCAAGAAGTGCTTAACACTGGTGTTGATCTGACCCCTAATTTCCACCAACTGCGGAACGGCTGCGGATCTGCTCCGGAATGGCGGGAGAGTCAATAGGTTTTCATTAAAGTCAATGTGTGTGTTTTCACTGATTTCCGACTCCGGCAATCCGCAGCCCACCGGAACAGATACGCAGAGCTTCTATTTTGGGTCCTTGTGACTTCAGCTGTCAGTCATGGCCGCAGCCGTTCCGCAACAAATCTGGACCTGGTGGGTATTGAAGGACGACGGAGCACGGAGCCGACACGCAGCGGAGCCGATCCGCAGCCGTTCCACAGTTGGTGGAAATCCGGGGTGAGACTCAAACGTGAGTACCACTTAAATAGGTATGAGAAATTCAGACCTTTCAAAGTTAGTGACCTGATGTGGATGAATGATCCAACCACAGAAACAAAGAAACTTGACCCAAAATGGACAAGACTGTATAATGTGGATACTGTGGACTGTGGATCATTTATACAGTGTTGGACCCGAGCAGAACCAAAGGTTGTTCATTATGAATGCTTAAAGTATTGGTCCATATGAAAGGAACCAGCACTCACTTTCACAGGCACTGGTCAAGATGTAGACAAAAGGACAGACAGCAATACACCACTTTGTCAGGGTCTCCTATATGTTCCACAGCCCTTCTTACACTAGGTTACGTTGTTGCTGTGTGAAACCATAATAGATTTTCATTTAACATTGGCTGCCATTTAACATTTAATGTGCAGTTATTTGTATGAAAACATTGCATTCATAACTACGCACTTAAAGCAACAATATGTAATTTTTTCGCCGCTAGGGGTCGCTAACCTCTTACAGTAACAAAGGCGTAGATTGATAACGCAGTGAACAAGCGGAATCATGGAACTTGCTGTCATTCTGATGGATCTAATAATGTTTATGGATGAGTGAAAATATTCATGTTTTTTTAACATGACTGTGGTATGAAGCAGGGCGCGATTGCTAATGAGAGACAGATATCAGCGCCACACGCGAGTCTCACGGATATAAAGGAATAAGGACATTTCATTCTACCGAACTACCCGCAAGTGCTGAATTACTACTCACTCACACAGGTGAGGTAACGCAGCACTGTTTCACTTGGTCGAACGTTACACTATGTTACGTGCCACACGCACAAAAATGGAGAGAGACACCCGAAAATAGGCGTCGCCCGGAGTTCCGTCTCCTGCTCCCACAAACACTCCACAACACAAGTAGTCAAACAGTCAATATTTATTTTTACATAGGGGTAAGATTTTCTTTCAAAAAGAAAGGTACATTAATAACTTAGGTTGAGGTATAGTCGGCCAAAACAACAAACAAAAAGTTTTTTTTCTAACTAATTTTAGGCCGTCTTTCCTGGAATTAAACAACAAGTAGATACAATTAATAAGATACAATTCTTACCTCCCTGCTGACCAATAAACATGAGAAAATAGTATAAAATAAAAGGGCCTCCGACCTCTCACAGTCTCAGTGAGAGAGAGAGAGAGAGAGAGAGAGAGAGAGAGAGAGAGAGAGAGAGAGAGAGAGAGAGAGAGAGAGAGAGAGAGAGAGAGAAAAGGCACCACACATGCGCACTTGCTCTGAACAATATGAAACACAGAATTTATGTTCCGACACGTAACACACTATCATACTAAACAGCATTTGAGTGTGTTATAATGTTATTTATGTTAGTTTGTTGGCTATATGAGACTAGCAGTACCTAAGCTAGATCAACATTAGAGTAACATACTGATCATATTCAAACATTTCATCATGTTGAGCGATATAACATTGATTTGTTTTATGTACATTTGCTCACCTGTCTGTCAAGTCTAAGTTTGCCGTGAAGCTCTCGGCATCCCGAAAACTGATATTGATAATTATCAATGACATATGTGAATGGTAACTCAAACTTTTCCTCTGCATTCAACCCAACCAAGTTAGTGCATACACATTAGGAGCAGTGAGTACACACACACACACACACACACACACACACACACACACACACACACACACACACACACACACACACACACACACACACACACACACACACACACACACACACACGCACACGCACACAAACACACACACACACACACACACACACACACACACACACTGCAAACCGTGAACACACACACACCTGGAGCAGTGGGCAGCTAAGTACTATACTATTTCTGTAATAAGCACCCTTTTTAAAAGCTTACTCTAAAGTGTACTTCTAATTCATAGTGTGTTCACAGCATGTCAGAAGTATAATTATGCATAATTTGGGTGCCCTTGCCCTTTTTCAAAATGAATCGAAAGTGCCCCTCTCAAACAAATATCAATGATAATATTGTGGTCAATAAAACAAAATGTATTTGATTATAATTAACATGATAATGCGTACAAAACTAAAGTAGCCTAAATTCACGTTTATTTTTACGTGTCTGTGAATCTGAGGTGCCGTTGCCATAACTCGTTGCTATGGGTTGCGTCACTTGCGTGAGTCTTGCTCGAGCGGCAACCTTCCAAGCCTGCATTCCAGTCCAAAATTGTCATGCCCTTCACTTGCTAACTTCCCTCCGTCTCGTTCACTTGGATGGACGTCATTGCTTATGCTGCACGAGTGCCCATTACTGGTGGAAACTGCAATGAGCTGAATACGCTCTATGCCATAGACAGTAAAATAAATGGACACAGCGACCCCATAGACTTCAACGGAGAAAAGTGAAGTCAATTAGAAGCACTCACTTCCTGATGGCTGAGCGTACTGCGCAGACTCAAACTGAGCTTGACGACGTAGATGTGACGTGAGCAACCTGTCTCTCTTCTAGTAGCAGTGCCAAGAGAAATCTGAATCATTCCCTTCTGAAACGTGAAGAGACGGAGAGTGTGAGTAGGAGGTGTCCATGAGCTGGAGCAGGAGAAACCTTTGCTAAGTATTCTGATTAATTATTTTATCATTTTACCTCCACGTCCCCCCGATTGCCCGCGAGCTTCTCCTCCTGTCTGTACGGTAATCTCTCTACTGTGCGACAGAGAGTCGCGTGGCTATGACGCAATCGTTAGCCTATTTTTACAAAAACTGCTTCTACGGGGCCATAACGTAAGATATAAGGTAATGGAGCCTTTTATACATTTTCGTGTTTCTTTAGAAATAAATAATGGATAAATAGAGTCTTTAAACGCCTCAGATGTAAAGTTATTCGCTGTCAAAGTGACGCCAAAATGAATGGGAGTCAATGGAATGCTAACAGCAGGTGATGGTCTGCTAATCAATGGCGGCCCCCAGGGAAGCTTCAGTTTCCGGCTGATGGATTACCCCCTTGCTCTATGCACAATCGTTTACGCGTTTTGTCTCTACCCGCCCAGGTACATCCGGTGGTGCGTTGGAAGCCGTTTTTGCATTCGTTGGAGATATTGGTAAATTAAAATGGCTGTTTACAAGAACTTCCAGTGGTTAACGTGAATGATGTTAACAATATTGTGAGGCAGTTAGGTGCCACACCTAAGAGTAAGAAAGAGAAGGGCTTTAAATTATATATTTTTGTTGCATTGTGGTATATGGATCTGCCTGAAGTGTAGGCCTACATATGAAGTAGACTCGCTCCCTCGGTCAAATTCGAGGGAACGAGGGTCTGTCCATATAAACTTTCCTCGTCCACTTCACGAAGTGGAACGCACTTCAAAATGGCGGCAGGGATTCGCCCAAAGGGGAAGTGCTTTGAAGTTTGCAAGTGCTTGTCTAAAAGTGGACTGGAAACAGTCAGACAGAGCCCCAGTCTCTCTCATGAAGCCAACACGGAAGTGAATTAAACTACAGTTCATCGACTGGCCTCTAGAGACAGGCTCCAAAAGGGAGTCAATTCCATATATCCCCCATGTTAAAATGCCCAACTTTACAGCAGAAAAAAAAAAAAAGAAGTTTACAGCCTGGTACAAATATTGGTTTTGGTCTATATAGCTAATTTTGCCCTTCATGACAACTGTGAGGGGGGTGAATTTTTTATAACTAATCCTTTTAAATTATATTAAGCCTTAAAGTTCTGCATAATTAAGGGCGTGGCCACTTGAGTGACAGGTGAATTGCTGCTGCTGTCACTACTAGCCATTTGTCTGCTGTTAGCCGTCATGTCACCTCAGCTAATTCCACCTGCTGAACTTGCCATCTCTGCCGTATTTGTTCTTTTTTTGGGAGTATTATACAATTATACATTTATGCATTAGAAACTGCAGGGGTGATGAAACATCAACACTGAAAGCAGAACGCTTTCTTTTATCTGACACCTTCTTAGCAGAACGCTCTCCATAGCAGCCTGAAAACAGGAAGTAACACGTACAAATGCACACATGCATCATCAGTGTTAAACCGCATGTAGTTTCAGGGTTAAATCAGGTTTAACTAAGTATTTATTTATAAATAAATAATTGATAACACTTTAGTAAGTTCATGTTAATGAATTTTACTCAGTACGTAAGTGTATAATTACACTGTAACAAGTTTATAATAAATGTTTCAAAAACATAAATAAGCCATATTTATTGAGCCCATTATTTTTTAGATATATCTATAAGCATTAATATACCTACGTCAGAAGAAAAGGTTCTATATATAAAACCTTAAAGATTTCTATCAGGTGCTTCATGTAGGGGCTCACTTCATAAGATAATTTTATGTATTTTGTTTTAAAGAATTCACTTTGTTTTAATTCATCTTTAAAATTGTATTAAATTGTATGAATTAAAAAGCTTGTAAACACTTTTCATCACGAGAAAAAATAAATAAATAACCAATTAAAATGTAAGTATTATGCAAATATTTAAAGGGTTAGTTCACCCAAAAATGAAAATTCTGTCAGTAATTACTCACCCTCATGTTGTTCCAACCCCGTAAAACCTTCGTTCATCTTCGGAACACAAATTAAGATATTTTTGATGAAATCTGAGAGCTGGCTCACTCCTCCATAGACTTCTAGGTGACCGAAACTTGCTGGCCCAGAAAAGTTATTAAAGAGATCGTTAATATAGTCCAAGTGACTGATATACTTAAGATTGAGCCACTGTAGTCACTTGGACTATATTAACGATCTCTTTAATAACTTTTCTGGGCCAGCAAGTTTCGGTCACCTAGAAGTCTATGGAGGAGTGAGCCAGCTCTCAGATTTCATCAAAAATATCTTAATTTGTGTTCCGAAGATGAACGAAGGTTTTACGGGGTTGGAACAACATGAGGGTGAGTAATTACTGACAGAATTTTCATTTTTGGGTGAACTATCCCTTTAAGACAATTCTCCTAATAGAACCTTATTTGGCATGTGTGTGTTTTTTTTTTATTCAGTCAAGAACCTTATGGTTCTATATAGAATCCCATTTAACCTTTTTTTCTAAGAGTGTTGATTTGCAACTTTACCTGAATGCTCTATCTGTAATATTAACAATATTATATATATATATATATATATTTTTTTTTTTGCTTCTTAATGAAATAGAGAAGATTCTGAGAACAGATTAGCATCTAAGGAACATAACGCAACCCCAAACTGGTGCACCATGCAGCTTTTTAAAATTGTATTATTGAAAAAAAAAAAAAAAAAGACCTCTCAGTGTCAGCAAGGGGCTGGACTGCACTCACAAAACTCTAACAGGCACTTCAGGCTTCTTCAACATTTAGAGTCAGCACGAAAGACACAAGACCTCGTCTGGGAAGAAATATTGAGAGTCTAGCCCTGCATAGAAACAGAAGATAGTTGGTGAGGAGCCCGAAGAAAGACGACCTTTGAAGAGTCTCAAGAATTTTCTTGCATGGAATTGATCAGGATCAAATCATAAGCTGTTTTCGTTTATTTTTTTATTTGTAGGGGAAAGTGGGGTGAGTTGTGCCAGTTTTTACTCAAAGTGACTTTAAAGTGAGGCCATGGCAGTAATGCCTTCAACTTAAGGATGTACATATATTTCAGGATGTGGTGCATCCCTGAGAACAATAACTTTGGATCTGAAATAAATTGTTTCAGAAATATAGCTCTTGGGAAAAAAGTGGTCTCATGGCACAACTTGCCCCTGGTGCGGGGGAAGTTGTGCCTTTGGGGGAATACATTGGGGGTAAATTGTGCCAGTGATTTCTGAAGTAAAACAGAACATTTTAATGTTATGAACCGTAATGTTATATGAAAGCAAGATAAATTCAATACAAAATGACTCATTTAAGGTTTATTTAGATATTGTCACCCTGGAATACCATAGCATGCGTTTTTCCTACTATGGTCAATTGCATAGGGATTTTGTATTGAACATAACTCTGGATCACAGTGTCAGAGACAAGGGGGCGGGCTCATTTTACTCAGACGACCAATCAGTCTCTCAGGATCATTGTGAAGCTATCAAGCTACGCCCTAGCAACCATTTAGAGCACCATAACAACACAATATATGATATTTGTGAATCAGTTCAGGCAAAAAGGCTTTGGCAATAGATGCCTGTTGACATAGCGCTGTCTGTCAATTATGTAACATAAGAATAAAGTGACAAAGGCTAATTTATAAACATCCTATTGTGACATAGGCCACTTAAAAAAGGAAAATAAAACTTCTCATTAATAACATAGTGCAAACTCAAAACTGAAATCAGTGTTAGCTAAATTAAACAAATAGCAGGCAGGCCTAAGTCAAACAATGATGAGGCATGCCCATCTCCTCACTTCTCAAGATTATCCCCTGTGAGTATGCAGGTCTAGGTGGTCTGGATCTGGCACAACTTAACCCAGGCCCTTTGGCACAAATCACCCCAGACCCACAAGTTTGAAAAACTAGCATGATCCAGCAGTTAAGAGCTAACATCATGCTAACTGTATAGACTCATTGTGTAGCCTACTAAAGCACTAAAACATGTGTGAAATGTTTTCAAACTTGTCTATAATTGTTCAGACACAATCAAAAAACCATAATCATAGAAATTTTACTTTGAAAGGGAAAAAACTGTTTTTTTTGCACTAAAATGTGCTTAACTCTCATGCCATGTGTCTCTCTTCTTTGGAGGATGAGTAAAAGTGATTGCTTTTCAAAATGATGTGGTCACATGACCAATTTCTTCTATGGTTTTCCAGAAACAAGGGGTGGAACTACTTACAAATCACCCCACTCTCCCCTAAGTCTCTTTCACTCTTTGACCATGAGGAACATGTATCTGCTGAGTCTGGGTGAGTCACACTTTTTCTTTTTAGGATTGAAGTTTCCACAGATCAATGTAGAGACAGATGTTTGTATGGAGCCACTGTGTGGTTTTGCTAACTTTTTTGCTAAAAACAGGGACTGATATGTTTGCAAACACTGCCATGAACCTTCAAAGACACTGAAATAGTAAAATCACAATATACTTTTTCGTGAGTTCAATATGGGATGTTGTGGGACAATGATACATGAAACTGGGTGTTGTTTATCTCAAAGTTAAAGGGTGAGTTCAGCCAAATATGACAAATCTGTCATTATTCACTCACCTTCACTCTTAGACAAAAAGGTTCAACTGGGTTCAATATAGAACCATAGGGTTCTTGACTAAATTTTAAAGAACCCTTTATGCAAAAAAAAAAAAAAAAAAAAAAAAATATTTGGAGAAATGTCTTAATTGTTTGCATAATACTTTCATGTTTAACAGTTTAAAGCTTATGGAAGTAAAATAATGCCAAATATTTTTTAAACAAAAAAGCCTGTTGAATTGCACTACTTGAAAAAAAAAAAAAAAAAAAAAAAAATAGGCATTGCATTAACCATTTTTGCATTTTAATGCATAGTATTTTTAGGGCTTGCATTTTTATGGGCTGAAATTCAACATAGTTGAATATTTAAGCTGTGAATATTTAAATTATATATAACACATTTTCATTATTAAAAATTCAATAATCCATATTCACCTTTCATATTTCACTTCCAAAATATTCAAATTGTTTAAAAATACAACCTATAATATTCAACAGGCATTTTTCGGTCCATTTTATTTCGCTTTGCAAATTTGCTTCCACAAATTCAGTGGTTCAAATTCGACAGTAAAATCAACATTGACATCCAGGAACTGCAGGAAAAGCAGTAGATTGCCGAGCATAATCTCCATCTGTTGTTAGTCTATCTCACCAGCAGGGGGTGCAGGCGCGTGTTGTTGACGAAGACCAGCAACAGTTAGAGCAAGCCATTCATTCATAAAATGAAAATGATTATCTGTGTCAGTATATATACGGAAAAGATGAAGTTTATGTTTCATTCAATAACTTCATTGTTACTTTTCCTGTGAAGCCTACATGCTATCAGCTTTCTCTACCATGAACGGGATTAGGCTATAAGCGGTTTCCCTCAATACCTCATACTCAAGGATGCCCCTTGCGTCGGGACAAAACGCTTAACGTAGCTTAATGGACTAATACAGTGATATGAAAGTCCAAACTCGCACCTTATTGGGGATGTAGGCTACTAGGCTACAGGCAAGCAGATGGACTCAGAATATGAACTTGAGCGATTCGTGATATACTGGCATAAAATCAACATGATCAATACTAACACTTTCTCTTCTCTTCTATTATTCTATTCTCTCTCTCTCTCTCTCTCTCTCTCTCTCTCTCTCTCTCTATATATATATATATATATATATAGGCTATATATATTCAGTGGCGGCTGCTGGTCTTTCAAAGAGGGGAAGCTCATTTTCGGCCTACATCATAAAAATTGTCCATTTATTTACACGTAAATTCTGCCCTACGTTCCTTTTCAAGAAAATGCTCTGTGACCCTGTCGTACTGTACCAACTAGGCGTCTTTTCCATTGACTTGACCAGTGTCCTCTCAATGGCCAGCAGTTAGGTATAACTGTATAAATGTAATAATATAATAAAGGTATAAATAATAATATAATACAGTATAATAATACTACTACTAATAATATATTTTTTATTATTTTAATTTTTTTTTTATTATTACTAATAATAATATAAAAATATATAATAAGTAATAATAGAATAAAGATATAGGCTAAATGTATAATTGTGTGAAATGTATTATGAAAATTGGCTAGCAATTTCGACAAGCAAATACCAAGAAATAGGTTGCAGCAGTTTGTCTTTGAAAAATCCGCGATGGCACTGAGCTCGAATAACTTCGTCATCAGCGACTTTTTATTGTATGAAATCGCTGTCAATCAAAAGGAGATGCAGCCTTTCGACAGACCCTCCAATCATCACGCAGAAGCCCGGAGTCCAGGCCAGCCCACTCCTCATTCACCCCCAGAGACAAAAAATTATATCCTGAGAAAAGTGGATTTTTATTGGTATAGCGCAGGGGGGCAGGGATTTGTATTATTTTGAAGGTACCCCCGGGCGCCGCCATTGGCTAGCGGAACCCCACCTGCAGTTAGCATCCCATTGACTCCCATTCATTTTGGCGTCACTTTGACAGCGAATAACTTCACATCTGAGGCGTTTAAAGACTCCATTTGTCCATTATTTATTTCTAAAGAAACACGAAAATGTATAAAAGGCTCCATTACCTTGTAGCTTACGTTATGGCCCTGTAGAAGCAGTTTTTGTAAAAGTAGGCTAACGATTGCGTCATAACCACGCGACTCTCTGTCGCACAGTAGGAAATTACCGTATGGACAGGAGGAGAAGCTCGCGGGCAATCGGGAGGACGTCGAGGCAAAATGACAAAGATATTAATCAGAACACCTACAAAAAGTTTCTCCTGCTCCAAGATCATGGACAGCTCATACTCACGCTCTCCATCTCTGCAAGTTTCGGAAGGGAATGATTCAGATTGATCTTGGCACAGCTACTAGAAGACAGGCGGTTTGCTCACGTCACATCTACGTCGTCGAGCTCAGTTTGAGTCTGCGCAGTACGCTGGACCCCCAGGAAGTAAAAGTTTCTAATTGGCTTCACTTTGTCTCCGTTGAATCCAATGGGGTCGCTGTGTCCATTTCTTTTACTGTCTATGGTATAGCGCCATAGACCTCCATTCATTCTGCACTCGTCCTGTGAGCGCCCTCATATGGAATCAGAGAGGAACTGCAACCAGTTCAGAATCCGGAAGTGTACTGAGAGTGAAACTTCTCGCCATATTAGACATTCTCTAGTATTTTCTGTCAAATTTGAACAACTGAATTTATGGAAGCGAATTTGCTAAGCGAAATAAAATGGACCGAAAATTGCCTGTTGAATATTATAGGTTGTATTTTTAAACAGCTTGAAAGTGAAATATGAAAGGTAAATATGGATTATTTAATTTTTAATAATGAAAATGTGTTTGAAATGTTTTTAATTGAAATATTCACAGCTTAAATATTCAACCATGTTGAATTTCAGCCCATAAAAATGCAAGCCCTAAAAATACAATGCATTAAAATGCAAGCATGGTTAATGCAATGCCTATTTTTTCAAGTATAGTGCAATTCAACAGGCTTTTTTGTTTCAAAAACATTTGGTATTATTTTACTTCCATAAAAGTTTGTTTACGAGCTGATTAATTCATAAAATATAATAAAAAATAATAATAATTTAAACACAATCAATAAAAACTGAACCCAGTAAATTACCCCATGATGTAACCCCTAAAAAGTTCTACATTTGAAGCGTCTGACAGAATCCTTTAAGGTTCTATATAAACCTTTTCTTCTCTGAGAGATCTCATTTTAACCTGTTTGACTTTTTTTTCTGTTAGACATAATATATATATGTATTACATTAAACTTTCTGTTAGGCTGAAAAGAAGAACAAATTCATAAAACAATTGTTTGTCTGGTGCTTACACATGAGCAAGAACACACCCTAGGTTAAGGTGGAGTCACCACTGTGGGTTGTAAAATGTCTTGCATTTTTTTTAAGAGTCTTCTGGGTGACCCTGCGGTCTGAGTGCTGGTTGTTTAAGTTAAATCTGTTAGTTACAGTTAGTTACAGAGCACTCATAAATCCTAATGCAACTGTCATGAACAATGAGTGGGAATTTTTTCCAACTTTGTCTTCTCAGACTGTTTTTCCTAGTGAATAACAATTTAGTCATTATGGGTGATAAATAAAGGGCAATTTTGGCATCATGTCTTATCTATGAGATTAGATAGGCAAGAACATGGCTTAGTTTGAAATGCATGATACTTTAATGCTCAATGGCACCAATGTTAACAAACACGGTTCATTTACAGTGATGTCCAATATTCTGAGGCCACTACTGAAAATGCTTCTATTTTCTATTAAATACAAACGTTTTCATTACTTGAATGGATATTAGCACAAATATCAGAATGTTTATCTCAGTATTTTGTTTTATTTATTTGCAGGTTAATATAAAAATATACGTATATCTTAGATTTTCAATGTGGTCTCAGACCTTTGGACCTCTGTGCATCAAGCTACACACCAAAGACACTAAACATGAAGTAACAGACACTTTTTATTTGTGTTTATAGGTCTTCTATTGGCACTGACAGAGAACATCATGAGAACATCAACACTTGAATGTTTGAAAGGATTTCAAAAGAAAAGGGGAAAGTGTGTAGGTATGGATAAAAAGACTAACATGATAAACAACTCTTTTCCAAGAGCTTTAAGCAATATCAGGGCTCAGCAGGATTTTACTTGGATTGTACTTGTACATTTATACTGGCCCCACAAAAAAAAGAAAAGAAAAAAAAGAAAAAAGATTATCAAGTTTTGTTGATATAGTTTTATATTATTAAAAAAAGCTGTAATTAAAAAAAATAGCTACAAATTATGTTGCAGATAGGACACTTTTATGTACTGAATCTGCACTCTTTAATAAACTGTAACCAAAAATAAAGAAAAAGTGCTGTGATTATTCATACATTTTCTGTCATTACTACAGAAATAAATGAGTGTGAGTCTATGCCAAACCTTTGTGGAGAAGATGCAAAGTGCATCAATACACATGGAAATTACTACTGTCATTGTGAAGGAGGGTTCTCACCAACTCACAATTTCACACAAACGGATGGAATTAAATGCCAAGGTAAAGAGAGCTTGATATGATGCATCTCATATGACCTCTGTGCAGCAGAAACAACATCTGAATCTCTGTTCTTCTCATTTCAGACATCAATGAATGTAAGGATGGAAGTGCTGATTGTGGTCCTAATGCAGAATGTGTCAATTCTGTTGGAGTTTATTCATGCACATGTGAACCTGGCTACATTTCCAGCAATGGGGAAGAGAGATTTTTTGCAGGACAAGGAGTTCAGTGTATAGGTAAGAAACTATTAGAGCTATAGACATTGTCTGGCCATCTATTGTGCAACATTGCTTTTGGTCTAATGTGAGAGTTTTCAGGTAACATGTTTTTGTTTATTGTCTGTCCCTAAATTACAGACAGAAATGAATGTGACTATCCCAGTTTTTGTGGAATAAATGCAACATGTCATAACACCCACGGTGCATTTTACTGCACCTGTGCTGACGGCTTCAGACTGAAGTCAGGAGGAACTAACTTCACTAATCCAGATGAGCCCTGCATCAGTAGGTCCTTTAAAACTGTAAAGTCCGAGTTTTCAGCTAACATGTTTTTGTTTATTGTCTGTCCCTAAAATACAGACAGAACATTGAAAATTGAAATTTCAGATTATTTTTGAAAAATGTTAGATCTTCAAAATCCTGTTTCTAATGAATGGTGGTTATCATGTAGTTGCAAAGTTACTTTTAGTTAGTAGAATGTCTAAAGTGGGCTATTGAAATAGTATTAAACAAACCTCTTAAGTTAAGAAAACTAGAAGAACTGACTACAAAAGTTTATTAGGCACATTCATTTGCATAATCAAATCTGGGTCTTTTTTACACAATAAAAACATATGATGTTTGACATTAGAATTCATGTACATCACACTTGATGTAGAGGAAACAGAAGTGTAAGGTTTAAGATATATATAAAAAATCTAACAGACACACATGCATGACAGTGTATGCAGGCAAATAACAAATAAATTATAAAAAAGTTTGCAATTTCTGCAACCCAGTTACCAACATTTCAGTCTAAATGAATCTGAGAACAAATGTTTGTTTGTAGTTATTGATGAACTTTTTATATTCTCTATGAATATTTACATTAAAGACAAAAAGACTAACATATGATATACATTTCTTAGAAACTCTTTTTTTGATGACTCTTTTTCAAGAGTTTTAATCAATATCAGGGCTCAACAGGATTTGACTTGGATTGTATGTGTACATTTATACTTTCCCCACAAAAAAAAATATAATTAAGTTTTGTTGATATATAGTTGTATATATATATATATATTTTTATTGCAAATTGCAAAACAACATCTGAATCTCTGTTCTTCTCATTTCAGACATCAATGAATGTGAGGATGGAAGTGTTGTTTGTGGTCCTAATGCAGAATGTGTCAATTCTGAAGGAGGTTATTCATGCACATGTGAAGCTGGCTACATTTCCAGCAATGGGAAAGAGAGATTTATTGCAGGTCAAGGAGTTCAGTGTATTGGTAAGAAACTATTAGAGGCCAAACATTTTTTTGGCCATCTATTGTTTAACATTGCTTTTGGTCTGTGAGAAAACTGTCTAGTCCACATTTTGACACATTGACGTTTTAGTTTATTTTTGAAAAATGTAAAATCTCCAAAACGCTGTTTTGAATATTACTCTAATGACTGGTAGTTGACATGTAGTTGCAAAGTTACGTTACTAGAATGTCTAAAGTAGACTATTAAAATAGAGTTACCCAAACCTCTTAAGTTAAGAAAACCAGAAGGACTGACTACAAAAGTTTATCAAGCACATCATTTGCATAATCAAATCTGAGGCTCTTTTACACAATTGAAACATGGTGTTTGACATTAGAATGAATGTGCATCACACTATATGTAGAGGAAACAAAGTGCAAGGTTTAAGATACAAATCTAACAGACACACATGCATATGCAGGCAATAACAAATAAATTATAAAAAGTTTGCAATTTAAAAAGTTAGCAATTTCTGCAACCCAGTTAACAACATTTCAGTCTAAATACAGTTTTAAACTGTAAACCTTTAAACCTTTGTGTGTTTTTTTTTTTTTTTTTTTTTTTTTTGCAATCGGAGAACAAATGTTGGTTTATACTTATTGATGAACATATTTACATTAATGAAAAAAAAAAAGTTTTGTGATCAGTGTGATCATATCATTTTGTGAGATTTTTTTAAATGTATAAAAGTAATTTCTTGGTGTCCATTTTTAGGCCTCATCCAAAACAGAGTGTTTCAAAGAGAGATTAAAAAACAGGATATTAAATAGTCCATTAGTTCTAAATTATGATGTTTTTGATGTAAAAATCTTGATAACATTATACGTGGACTTCAGAGTAGTGCCGTAGTGCAAAGTTTCATGAGTGAGCTTTACTGCAGAGAACTGTAAAGTGTAATTCAAGAAATGTAAATGTAGACAGCAAAGAACAAGAAGATACAATTTTAATCAAATTTATTTATAGAATTTGCCTTTATGTGCTTTTAGAAGTGATGTCTTCTACTCATGTGTGAAGGTTTTAAATCTCTTAATTTCAATGATTATCTAGAATACAAATTGGAGTTTTTTTAAATAAAAAATATTTTTTAAATAATAAGGCTATTCAGAAATCATGAAGGACTGTTACATTGAAGAATGCAGAAATTAGATCTCAGACCGTAGGAATTATAGTAGGTAATTATGTTATGTGAAGTTTTATCCAGTGCTTTCTGTAGCATTTCCCATATGTGTTATTTGTAGCTCACAACGATCACACTGTTCCCATAACAGCTCAGCAACAGATGCTGATTGTAAAATGATAACTCATTTCTAATCGTATTAGACATTCATACAAGTGGGCATAATATTCTAACTTTCATTTTATTCTAGCTAAATTCACGGATACACTATGGTTCTGGTATATGAATAATAAACAGTTCACATGTGATATACTGTAAATCACCCACAGTGTCAGTGATCTGGTAAAAGATGAGATGAGTTCAGGGTTGCCACGTACGGGGTTTTCCCGCAGAATTGGGCAACTTTTAAACTGTTACCACAAGACTGAAATGCTTGGAATGACTGAAATGCTTGTATATGTTGCTTGAAATATGTTATATTCTACCAATGGAACTCTTCTTAATATTAAGTCTAGTGATCACTGCAATATGGTGGTTTTCATTTTGCAGGACAGTGACTGTACAATACGCATTTTAGGTTTAGGAATGGCATATTTTGAATTTTTATATTTGGGATGTGGTGATTTGGCTACTTTTGGGCTATTTTTGATTGGCTATGCTAGTTTTGTTACGCAGACCTGGCAACCCTGGAAAAGTTATGCAATACTTGTGGTGTCGCTTCTGTTAACCAATTTTCACTACTTTCTGCTTTTATTTTTACTTCCATACATTTGTAATTAAAGCCAGTCCCATTATTACATGAAAGAATCAGTTAATGTAGATTAAGTCTTAAGGTTCTAACAGTCTGTGTCCTCAACCATCTATCATTATTCAGTCAGTATGGAACTCTGTCAACTTCCTCTTGTTTTCTGCATGTCAGTGGATTTTACATTACATTATATTTATGCATATGACATACACCTTTATCCAACATAAAACTTCACTAAGGCACTGGATTTAAAAACTGCTTCCAGAATAAATGGACTGATGTCATTTAGATGCAATGCAACAAAAATGTTTATTTTTCTCATGTTGAATTTTTTTCAACATGAGAAAAATTCAGTTTCAGTTCTTTGTAGTTTTTCATGTTGCTTAGTCTCCCCAGGTGTATCTTGTTTCCTAATTTTTATTTCTGATATAAACATTTAGATTAAATATGCCATTCAAATTATGGAGTTAAACACTTAAACATAAAATCATTACTGAGAAGTTACAACTTTTTTTATATTCAAATTCAATCAACAGAAATGTTCGTTGTGGATGCAATGTTTTTGAACACTTTTCCTGTGGCGTGCTGTGTTTTAATGTTTTAACCAGAGATAATTGCTTATCATGATAATACCAGATTGTCTGAGAAAATAGTTTAGTTTGAAGATGGACAAACCTGCAACAAAAACATTTAGGAAGGTGTCGATGCCTCCTGTTGAGGATACCTTCGCGAACTATCTCGCGCGGGGGGAGGCATCGACACTAAGAGCTCCAACTCTGCCATCCAAACCTCTTCAGACCACATCTCGTCTGAATGGCAGGGCGTACGCGGCGGCAGGTCAGGCTGGTACTGCACTGCACAGTGCACACAATGGCTGTGTTGCAGGCGTACCAGGCTGACTTGCTGAAGGACCTGGACCAGGGTCAGGGCTTATCCCCTGATGCGGTAGCTGAACTGCGCCGCACCACAGACCTGGCTCTCCGGGCCACCAAGCAGACAGCAACGGCCAGGACCGGAGTGGGGCCACTTTTCAGCCCCGGAGTTTCAGGCCCAAGACCGGCCCACTTTTTCCATGGTGGAATTCCAAATTAGCACTTTTTCCAAATTGGATAAATGAAGCAACAGTTCAGCTCTTACTATTGTGTAGTTTGTATAAAAGGTATAACTCCAATTTAAAATGAAAATTCTGTCATCATACACTCACCCTCATGTTGTTTCAAACCTGTATGAATTTCTTTCTTCTGCTGAACAGAAAGGAAGATATTTAGAAGAATATCAGTAACCAGACAGTTTCTGGTCTCATTGACTTCCATAGTAGGAAAAATATATATAGGGTAGAGTGGGGGAAAACGCCCCCCTGGGGTAAAACGCCCCCCACCTGTTTTTCCCAAAATAACCACTAAAAGTAGTCAAGATACATTTTTACTGTTGCTATGCACTACGTTGATAACGGGGATATACAAATCTCTATGGAGAAGCTGACACCAGTGACACATTTGAAGAGAAGAGGATTACATGGTAAATGCTATAATTTTCAGATATTAGTAAATAAGTGTTTAAGAGAATATTGTTCTGCAGGATATCGCAGTGATGTATGATAGATGAATAGTGAAGTCTGTAGTTTGAGATCATATATTATTTATAAGGAATTTTTTTTTTTTTAAAAACTCATAGCTTGTGGGGTAAAACGCCCCCTACGCTGAGGGGTAAAACGCCCCCCCTGGGGGCATAGTTTCTCTATCATAATTACTATAATAAAATATTTCTGTCTATCAAATCCTTTGTTTTACACTTAATGCAGTATAACTAGGTGGTAAAATCAAAATATTTGAACAAAACATGAAAAAATTACCTCAAGTGAGCATTAACTAGCTAGCTTGCTAGCACAGTTAGCTCACTGATGGAAGGTAGTTAATTTTGCCTATTTTGAACATTACTGAAATAAATATTAATATATATACATGTTGATACATTACTTGCCTTTTACCTTTAGAGATTAAAAACTATTGTCTGTTAATTTTGCTGTTGATCTATGAAGCAAACTGGTTGGTAAGAAAGGGGGCATTTTACCCCACCTTGGGGGGCGTTTTACCCCACCGCTGGGGCAAAACGCCCCCTTTGTACAAAAATATTTTCAGTGAAAATACTAATTAATTATGAAGGCTGAGCAATTTTAATATTTGGTGAATAACTCCTGCCATAGTCACTCAAAACCGGGATGGCAATTCTAGTCACATTTATGTTTTGTTTCACTGTAATGTCACATTTTCCTTAAGGGGGGCGTTTTCCCCCACTCTACCCTACTATGGAAGTCAATGAGACCAGAAACTGGTTACTGATATTCTTCTAAATATCTTCCTTTCTATTCAGCAGAAGAAAGAAATTCATACAGGTTTGAAACAACATGAGGGTGAGTGTATGATGACAGAATTTTCATTTTAAAGTGGAGTATCCCTTTAATACCATGGTTCAACAAATAATGTAAAGGTTAAATAATAATTCACTTAGACTTTAGAAGCAATTGCGACTTTATTTCACACAATTCTAACTTTATATCATGCAATTCTGACTTTATAACACGCAATTCTGACTTTATTTCACGCAATTCTGACTTTATATCTCACAATTCTGAGAAATAAAGTCATGTAAAGAGATGTAAACTCGCAATGTGAGATAAAAAGTCGCAATTATCTTTTAAAATGTTTTATTTTGTGGCGGAAACAAGCTTCCATACCTCCTGGCCTCTTCCTCCCATCCATCCTCCCTGACGTGTACCGTTACGGTAGGGCCGGCCCAGCTATCGGTAGGCGCCGGCGGTGCCGCGGTAGCCTACTCCTGAGAAAACGTTTTGGAAAAGACAGGCTATGGACCCAACCAACTCTATAGGAGGGGAGGGGAGAACTCCCTCACATGGTACAACCCATTCAGAGGCTGTGCGCTGCGGCTGCAGTGTCAGAATGCGGAACGTGTGTAGCCTAATGTAACTAACGTGACAAATGTAAAAAAATAAATAAATAAATAAAATTCCTCGACCGGCCCAAAAGTGAAGCGGCCCACCGGGAATTCTCCCGATTCTCCCGATTACCCACCCCGGGCCTGGCAACGGCCATCGGGCGTTCTATGGCTGCTATGGTGGTCACGGAGAGGCACATGTGGGTAATAAAAATAATTTCTCCTTAATGCCCTGGTCTCGCCCTCCGAACTTTTCGGTACCTCTGTCGAGGCAGTGGTCGGAAAGTTTAGAGAGGCGAGGGTGCGGTCAGCGGCGTATAAATCCTATATTCCGTGCCGGTCCAGGTCCGCACCCAGACACCCCGGGGGTCCTGGCCCGTCTCGCTTTGAGGAGTGTAGACAGAGCCAGCGGGACTCAGTCGCCGCTCGTGCCCCTCTTCCTGGTAGGAGCAGGACCGTGAGACGGTGCGAGTCCAGGAGGAAAAGGCAGGGGGTAAGGAGAGAAGACTTCCAGGCTAACCGGGATGGTAATCGCCCTGGAAGAGGCAGATAATTGCCATTCTCCCTTTACACGCCCTGCCTTCCCTCTTTCCCCTTTTAAAGTAACATCAGGCCCATGTGCCGGACCTATGATGATAATCTATAAATCTGACGGTCTGCATTAGGCTTGGTATATATTTTTTGGAAACAGGCTGTTCCAAGAAACGTTTAATAAATATATGTTGATATATTCCTGGAATTGTTTGGCCTCCATTCTTCTTTGGAACGGATCTGTTCTGCTATACAGGTAGTTTCTATGAAATCATGTGTGGCCTCCGCTATATGGCAGGCCCTGTTTACCTTAAACATTTAACTAACTTAAGGTTTGTATGTAATGCACCGTTGGCCTGTGCATAGCATGTGTCAGACTTCCTCTCCTGTGAGAGTCATATTGCTGAGGTTTCCATGTGTGTAGCTTTTTGCAGTTAGAGCAGTGTTCGAATTGAGTCAAAGGTCTTGGGGGGTCCCCCCACCCCACCCCCACCACCCCCCCCCCCCCAAAAAAAAACTAAAAACTAATAATATACATATTTGTATTTATTTATTTCAAATAATAATATAATTTACTTTACTTGTGAATTTCATTTACTTTGTGTGTATCATAACATGTTTTTGCAGCTGAGCATTTACTATATGTAAAATTAAATAAAAATCTATGAAATAACAAGATGTAATAACAAACAAAAACGATGGTAAGCACAGCATTACTTTAAAAGAGAGTGCCAGCATTGCTTCATTCACTGTTGTTTAGAACAACCCACAGTGGCCTGATTTTCTCAGCAGATTTGTCTCGTCTCCCTGTTTTACTGGCAGTTGACAGACAATGTTTCTCCCTAAGCCAAGACTGAATATACGGGTAAGCATCAAACATCTTGAGAGGGGGGCCATTAATGTCAATGAAAAGAACTGCAGAGAGGCTCCTGACTCGAAGGCGATTCCTTGCATCTGTGGCAGTGGCATTGAGGACAGAGAAGCCTCTTTCGCATTCAGAAGAACTTGCCAGGTATGTTTTGCTAGCAGTCAACAACTTTTTGAGGACCTTCCCATTCTGATCATTGTTGAGCTTCCAATTTCTGAAGTCCTCAACTGCCTCCCTACTTGGTACTTCAAGCATCTTTGCCAGGTCGTGGATCTCTTTCTCCCCAAAGAGAATAAGAGACTCTCTGGATTTTGGCCAGCTGAGGGGATCCAGTGGTGTTATAATCTTTGTAAGCTTTGTGTCAGGCATTCGTGAAGAGAGACTGTCGATGATGGCTTGGAGGAATTGCAATCTATTTACATTTTCCTTGCTTGAACGCAAGGGCACTCGTTTGAATTATCCTACTTTAAGAGCTTCCTCTGCTTTCTCCATTGACTTCCCTGGGGTGATCTTGAAAGCCTTCAACACCTCAATTGTCGTCTTTATTTCTCGTGTGGCGTCCATAAGAGAAGTGCTTCTGTTCTGAAAAATTAAAAAAGACAACTCTAAACAAGATAAACTTTGAAGTTGGCTTGAAAAAGTTTGAAGTATTTAGACAGACAGACAGACGATAGATAGATAGATAGATAGATAGATAGATAGATAGATAGATAGATAGATAGATAGATAGATAGATAGATAGATAGACAGACAGACAGACAGACAGATAGATAGATAGACAGATAGACAGACAGACAGACAGACATAGATAGAGATAGAGAGATAGACAGACATAGATAGAGATAGATAGATAGATAGATAGATAGATAGACAGACAGACAGACAGACATAGATAGAGAGATAGACAGACAGACATAGATAGATAGATAGATAGATAGATAGATAGATAGATAGATAGATAGATAGATAGATAGATAGATAGATAGATAGATAGATAGATAGATAGATAGATTTTTGACATATTTCTCAATGTAATTGTCTTGTTCACACTAAATTTGAAGAAAAACACCTACCTGAAGTTTTAGGGATAGACTCTGAAGTTCACGTAGCACATCTTTAATGGTTGCCAGGTCATTAACAAAGCCAGTGCATGTGAGGCGATTCAGAAGGCCACTGAATTTTTTTCTTTCTACATCAGAGCGAGATCCATCTTCAGCTCCTTTTTTCATTTGTGCAACCAGAGCAGGGAAGTCTCTCCAAACAGCTTGTAAAGTCACAAAACTACTTGCTACCCAGCGGATGGTAAAAATTTGACCAATCTTAAGTAGGCAGATGTTAACTTGAGAAGCTGCCTCTGAAAGTTGTCTGGCATTCTTTGGGGATTGATGGTACAGTGTATACAGCTTTGAAATAAATATCTCAAAGTGATTGCAACCTGTGACTGACTTTAGTGCATCACTTACTGATAACTCAAGCCTGTGAGCAAGACAGTGGATACTCTCCAGCAAAGGGTAGTCTTTTTTCAGCCTTGTGATAAGACCACTCTGTCTTCCAGTCATCACAGATGCCCCATCTGTTGTTATGCAAATCAGATGAGACTTGAGGTATGCATCATCCAGGTCAGCTTCCAGGAGACTCTTTTTGAGAGCTTTGTAAATGGCATCAGCAGTTGTTCCTTCCTCCAGCTCAATCAAATCCAAAAAAATGTTTTCTGTCTCACCTTCCCCTGTCACATCTCCTCTGAGGTATAGGATGAGGTAGCTTCTCCCAAATGCAGTGCTTTCATCTACTGTAAGACAGATCCAAGAACCAGCACTTTTAATTGTTGAGACAATTTTTTTTCTCATTTTATTGGCAATGTGTGTTATTATATTAATGCAAGAGTGATCAGATTTGTGACAAGAGCCGGTTTTTACTCCATTCATTTCTTGTAACTCAACCAATCCATTCATTTTTGAGAAGGCTAACTTCTCCTTTGCAACAAAATATGCTGTTCTAAATGAGTGCACTGTCTCCAACAGAACTTTAGCATTCAAAGTTTCTGTCAAGGTGGGCAACACCTCTTTCTCTTTCTGCTGTTGAATGTCTGTTGATGCCTTATGAGTTAAGCTGTCTCTGTGTTTGTAGATTTTCTTTCTCATGGCCCTGACATCTTTTGCTGTGACCTCTCCAGAAGCCCACTCCTCTGCCACCTGTACTCCCTTTTGGACTCCAAAAAGGCGCTTGGCATATTTGCAGAATGTGCATCCTATGTTATTTCCATTTATGTATAGCCAAGGGGAGTACTGCTGTGTCCATGCCTCAAGCTGTTGCTTGCTGAAGTGTATAACCCTGTCTTTACTAGTAAGCAGGGACAAAGCTGTGCTCATGGACTGGGCTGGATGTGCACAGTTTGTTGTGGATGTGCTGCTGACTAATGTTGTCCTGGAATGGAGCTGGTCTGTCTGGTCTGCTCTGATTGGGGCTGGTCTGTCTGTATTGGGGTTTGTCCTGGATTGGGGGTCTGTTTGTTTTTCTTGTAGCCTGGGCGATACATGTAAGTGCTGTGTTTGAGTATCCTGGTTATGCGTTTTACTGATGAGGCTCCTCTTAGGCTGTATGCTACAAGAAATAAATATTACATACCAATCTGATGTTTCAAAGTGTTTTCCTTACATATTTTTTTCTGATTATTTATCTTAAGTCTGGGACACACCAAGTCAATTTTAAAGAGCATAAATTAAAATAAAAATCCAGAAGAATCTTGAAATTAAAATAATAATAATAATAATAATAATAAACAGGCTTACCCTTCAAAAAAGTCAGTGATGGCTCTTCTCTTCTTTCCCTTGTCCATATCTGAGAAAATAATGTAAGATGTGTGATGTGAGTTGTAATATTATATTTGTCGTAATGTTGTTACTGTGAATATATTTAAGAAAGCACTCCATGTTAATCATGCTACTTATTAAGGTTATTAATGGTGATAAACTTTGAACAGTGCACATGTAGGCATTTTATTTCATTAAAAAAACTAATTTATCTTGAATGTAGTTACATAACCCTTTAATATTTCCAAGTGGAAGTTGTCATAGTTGGGTAAACTTCTATAGTGGTGAATGAGAGTATATGTTTAAATATATGTTTTGTCACAATAGTGTTTCTACAAGAGGGAAAAAAATAGAAAGAATTTGATACGATTATGATGCTGATGACCATTAATCAATTTTGATCTCTTGATTCACTATCAGTTCACATGAAAAGGCCTACTGTACTTTTCTTGGGTTAAACTCAGTATTTTCTTGCATTAATTAATATTCACTTGTGTGTGCTTATACGAGTATCTTTTTAAAATGTATCATTTGAAAATCTAGTGTTTGATCATGTCTAAATATTTATTTAAATGCAAAACCTAAAAATAAGTAAGCAGTTATGACCTGCAATACTCTTTTGAGCAACTAGACTAGATACATGTAAACAATGGCATTGCAAATGGAAATTATTATTTTTCTGGCAACAAAATGACTTTAATTTGCCTCTTTGCATTTAATTTAAAACCCTTTTCTCCATTTAACCTTAAATACTACACTAATAGTATTAGGCTATACATAATAATGGAAAATAGGATACAATTCATAACAAAAATGGTTGATCTGCATGTTTGTCTTCGGCGTAATAATCAATGCATGTGTGTCTCACGCACAATTCGTGAGAGTTAGCAACCCTGCTTTGTCATCGTTGACAAAAAAAGCCTTCACCTGATGAACGTTTTCATCAGTAATAATGTCCTTAATTAAATTAATACTTTTTTTGAGCAGTTAAGGTTACTAGATTTAAAATTATTTGTTTAATTCAGAATGGGTGCAATGCTAGCTCCAAACAAGATTCTATTTTTCTCAGAATTACGTTAGATGGCTAATTACAACTAACAAGCAGATAGTGAGCTAGCATCATAAGATAAAAAAACAACTATTGACAGACCAAGATTATAATAAAAGTGACTCTCCGATTCTAAGATAAACACTTATTCAGTAGCAATAAATTAGGTGTACCAAACAATCATAAAACAAAGAAATATTATCTTACCGTCATTGTGAGGTAAAATAATGACGAAGGATCACTCTGCCAGCCAATCACACAGCGACGTCGCGCCCGCAGTCTGTAAATTCCTTCAGAAAACAGCGTGTGGTGCACTTGAGCGTATTTTCAGATGCACATCTAATTTGAAGTAGCTTTTTATGGGAGCGGCACTTTTTACAGTCTATGTAGCGGCAGCGCAATACTTTGGTAAAAAATAGATAGATAGGGCTATGTCAAATATTGTTTCTATTTTAGTTTTAATGAAAAACCAGGGGACCCCCCAAGGTCATTTTTTTGGGCCTTATGGGGGGTCCCTTGATGCTTATGGGGGGTCCCGGACCCCCCCAGCCCCCCCTCAATTCGAACACTGAGTTAGAGTTGCTATCTCTGTAATATTTAAGAACTCTCATAATTGTTTCTGCCAGGCCCTGTGTTTCAGTTATGGAGCTGCCATGCTATTTGTATTTATCATCAAGTGCTAGCTATGATATATATATATATATATATATATATATATATATATATATATATATATATAGATATAGGAGTATAGCATTACAGGTGGAGATTGAAAAGTGGCCCCTCTCTCTGTGAGGTTGTGCTTTAGGCCCTTTGCTCCATGAGCCTTGGTGAAGATAAGCTAGCTTTCTTAGATATATGTGTCAGGCCTCCTCTCCATTGAGAGTCTTCCTGCTGAGGCCACCATATACACAGTTAGGCTGTCTATGGTTAGGTATATGTGTCAGGCTTCCCCTCCATTGAGAGTCATCCTGTTGAGGCCTCCATATACACTTTGTCTGTAGCATGTTGTAGTTCTCCTCTCCTTTGAGAGTCATCCTGCTGAGGCCCCATGCAAATAGCTTTGCAGGTGGAGCTGAAAAGTGGCCCCTCCCCCTTTGGGGTGGTGCCTTAGGCCCTTCGCTCCCTGAGCTCTGGTAGTAGATAAGCTAGCTATCATAGGTATGTGTGTGTTAGGCTTCCTCTCCATTGAGAGTCATCCTGCTGATGCTTCTGTATACACAGTGCATGTTTCAGGCTTCCTCCCCTTTAAGGGTCATCCCTTTTGAGGCCTTCATGCAATTAGCTTAGACAAGATAGCTGTTTTTGGTTTATGTGCCAGGTCTCCTCTCCATTTAGAGTCATCCTGCTGAAGCCTCCATATATGCAGTGCATGCCTCAGGCTAAGGCCTTCATGCGAACAGTTTGGTAATAGGTAACTAGCTGTTTTAGGTATGTGTAGCGGGTAGGACGTAGGCAGTGGGAATTGCGCTTTGATTGAATCAGGTGGTGGCCATTTGGCGCTGCACCTTTAAATCCAGCAAGCTGGCAGTCTCTCTCATTAGTGTTTTGCTACGGACTTTTTGTTCCTTGGACTCTTGGTTGGTTGTTTGAGTTGATGTGAGTTCATGCTTAAATGTATTTTAGCCTCCTTGTGAAAACATGGTTGGCATGGATCTGATTTGATTCAAACTACTGCATTGTTTTGTAGCTTGACCTGATGTTTGCACGGTTATTCAGTGCCGTGGTTACATCCAGCTCCCAGTCTTCACGAGCCCTCACCGGCTATGAATTGTGTCAGCGTGTTTCAACGAAAATGTAAGTTCTCTGCTTTTACTCGTGAGCAGTGTTCAGCTTTTTTTCTTTAGGCACTGGCCGTAATGAACTCTCACTGACTTGTGTTCTGTCTATATTAGTCACTGGTTTAGAGTGTGACCACTACAAGTTTGCTGAGTGCTGTTTGTTGTGCTGAGAATGTAAGTTCACTGGCTTCCTTTCTCCCTCACGTGTGTACATCTTTGTCACGGAACGCTTGTTCATATGTATGTAGTCATGTTGACTCGCCATGTCTGTATTATACTGTAGTTTGGCCTGGGAATGTACGAGTAAAAACCAGACGGAATAAAGCGATCGCTACAGTATTACAACTAAACAAGCTCTTGGCTCGACGCTGCGGTCTGTGTTCATACAGGTTGGTAATGTAGGCTACTTTAGCACCTTGCCCTGTTCCGACTGCTTATATTCAATTGAAGACCTTTTACGGTTTAAGTAACTTTCAGCCCATTGATGCACAGGCAACAAATTAGGTATAGCTTTGATTTGACCTGTATAATTACTTGTATGATATTGTAACTGTTTTCTTTGCAGGAGGACCGTCATATGCCATCTTGGCCACTGTTTTTCCTGTGCCTTGCTTTTAGTATTCAGTTGCATGTGAGCGTGTGTGTGTGTGTGTGGGAGGGAGGCCCACTGTGTTGCCCATCAGTCTCTCCCTTGTGTGTGTTGCTGTATGTTTCATGTTTGTGTATGTAATGTTTGTATCTTAGGCCATTGGGTTGGTGCAATATCCTGGGGGGTAACAACTTTGTTGTGTGGTCACTGGTTTGCTGAGTGTAAATTATATATATATATAGTTTTGCTGAATTATTGAGTGCTATTTATTCAAACTCCTTGATTTTGTACTTTGTTGTCCCGGTCCCTGAATTTGTTGCCCAGAGGCCTAAGGTCTGTTTTTCATGTGTGTGTTTAACTTGAGAAAAAAAATAAATAAACTGTTTTTATTTTTATAATACTCCAGTCCCTCTCTATCCTTTTATTTCCCTTTATTGGGATAGCCTGCTTGTAAACATCTGAAGTTCAGATTGTTGGTTATCAACTTGTGATTGGTTTAAAAAGGCCCCCTAGGGGTCACATATGTGTGGCAGGCTTCCTCTCTATTTGAGAGTCTTCCTGTTGAAGCCTCCATATACATAGTTAAGTCTGTAGCAAGAGTCATCCTGCTGAGACCTTCATATATATATACAGTCATATGTGTTAGGCGTCCTCTTATTCAAGAGTCATCTTGTTGAGGCCTCCATGCCAACAGCTTTACAGATGGAGTCTTAGAAGTGGCCTAGCTATATGTGTTAGGCCTCCTCTCCTTCGAGAGTCATTCTGTTGAGGCCTCCATATACACAGTGTATGTTTTAGACCTCCTCTCTGTTGAGAGTCATTCTATTGAGGTCCTATGCGATCAGCTATGCAGGTGGAGCTGTGAGGTGGCCCCTCCCTCTATGGGGTGGTGCTTTAGGCCCTTCGCTCCCTGGGCTCTAGTGGTAGATAAGCTTGCCATCATAGGGATGTGTGTCAGGTTTCCTCTCCACTGAGAGTCATCCTGCTGAGACCTCCATGTATACAAGCATGTGTGTTAGGCTTTCTCTTATTCAGTTGAGGCCTCCATGCAAATAGCTTTGCAGGTAGAGTCCTAGAAGTGGCTCCTCTCTCTGAGGAGGTGCTTTAGGCCCTTCACTCCCTGAAGCTCCTTTTTATTGTTGAGCTAGCTCTCCTAGCTAAATGTGTTAGGCCTCCTTTCCTTCAGGATTTTTTTTTCTGTTGAGGCCTCCATATATACAGTTGGACTGCTTTTGGTTTAACTCTAGCATGTGTCAGGCCTCCTCTCCTCTGAGAGTCATCCTGTTGAGGCGCCCATGCAAGCAGCATTTGAGGTTGGAGTTTGAGATGTGGCCCCTCCCTCTCTGAGGAAGTGCTTCAGGCCCATTTGATTATGATTATTAGAAATGTGTCAGGCTTCCTGTCCTTTGAGAGTCATCCTGCTGAGGCCTCCATATATAGTTTGCTGAGTGTAAGAGCTGTATTCTAGCATGTGTCAGGCCTCCTCTCTTTTGAGAGTCACCCTGCTGAGGCTTCCATGCAAACAGCATTTCAGGCAGTAGTTCAGAATAAGGGCCCTCTCAATATCGGAGAGTTGTTTTTGCCGTTCTCTGTCTGAGCTCTGCATTTTTGAACCTTTCACAATTTCAGAATAAGTTCTGGAGACCATGTAAGTGTGCAGGCTTCCTCTACTCTCGGAGTCTTCCTGTTGAGGCCTCCGCTTCCCTTAGGTCTAAATAGGTTGTTGGCTTCAGCGTTAAGCGTGATAGCCTCCTTGGCATAGGGGTCGACTTTGGTCCCCCTGGAAGTAGCAGGCCAGAGACCTTTGGCTCGGGGCGGTACTCCCTTTAAGGAACCCTTCTCGGTAGATGTGGTATCCATGCCTTGAGCTGGAGCTCGGCGGTGGCCCTAGGGAGAAGTGCTATACTGTTAGCCTGACGTGTAAGTAGTAAGGGGCTTTAACCTTGGGTTAATGTGTTTTTGTGCTTGTTACATATAGTTGTTAAGCATCCCCTTAGCATGGCGGCGTGGGTATAGCGTCCCCCTAGCGTCATTCGACGCAGTGGGAGTTCCCTTTCGAAAGGGAACGACTCAGGTTACGTATGTAACCTATGTTCCCTGAGAACAGGGAACGAGCACTGCGTCTCTTTGCCATGCTTTTGGTCTGCTTACTCAGTCCCTTCAGACGAAGAGGATGACATGTTCTCTGAGCGCTCCCTTTATACTTCCCGGGTGCGTCAGAGCATGACGTCATGGCTGATGGGGGCCAATATGATTGGCGGGTTTTTACAGGTACTTCAGTCATTGGTCACGCTGAGGCGGTTCCCCTAGCGTCATTCGACGCAGTGCTCATTCCCTGTTCTCAGGGAACATAGGTTACATACGTAACATGAGACGTTTCCATTAAAAATATAAATCAATTAAAAATACAATTTGGCCAGTGGAAAAGATTGAGAAAAACTTTCCCTGAAATGTATTTAACACTATTTGATTTATGTATTCAAAAACAAGGCAAGGATAGACAACTACTTGATTTTTATTAATGTAATGTGTCTTGTACCGTTAATAAATGTTATCACGTGGATGAATAATCATATGCAAATGATATGCAGATGAGGATCTGCATAGTAAAACTAGGCGTTGTAAGCCCCATATATTCTGCGCATGTTCTGGCATACGAACGGTTTTATAAATCTGAAAAAAAAAATTGCATATGCCATTTTTGGCTTTCGGGCGCACGTACACTTTTAGTAAGGTTGAGATTTATAAATGAGACCCCTGGTCTTTTCACGATCGGATAGCTATTCGATCTGAGAAAACGCATGAAGTTATCAACAGTTTTGCAATTTAGGTTTAATTCATAAAGTGTAAGATAAAGTCATAAACTGTTTAATTGCATTCAGTGTTTGCACTTGATGTGAATGGGACACAGAGTTGTGTATATAGGCATTAAGAGTTTATTTTCATTCCTCTGTTTGTGATCAGAATGTTGGCATGAAGTTCCCTAAACAGTATTCTCTGCAATGGCAAAATCTAGCAAATAAATTAATAATCTGATTCTGCACTTAGTTAGCTTTGTTGTTTGTTTTGGCTTTCCCTCTCCTTAAGTTTATATTGCTCCTTATTTACTTGTTATAAATGTACTTTTTGCACTTTAAAGAGTGTTTTGAAGCCTTGGGAGTGAGAGTGCGGGACTACAGGGATCTTGTTGATCGGATCCCTGTTAATTCTTATATGGATGGTTTTGTTCTCTTTGAGTAGAGATCTTACTTAATTTGTAACATTCTGCACTAAGAATGAATAAAACAAAACCTGAAGACCACTGGTGTGTGCTTCTTTCCACACTGCATGATCGAGGTTTATTTTGCATCAAGGCACCATCAACTAGAAGTTTGTGTGCACGGTGCAATCTTTGTCATGGTAGAAACTCAATTTCAGTGGTTTTCTTTTTTCTCTGTTGGGACAAATCGCGGGTCGATCATGGATGTTTGTATGGTTGTGGATTGCATCATGTAAGAGAAATTACGAGCCGAGGACCTTACGGGCATCTCCTGAGCTACCAATAATTTTTAAACATGCTTAAAAATTTCAGGGAGTCAGTCTAAATTTGACCAGTGTATAGGCTCTCCCCTATTACCAAATCATATACAGACATCATTCAACCACTAGCAACCTGACACACAAATAGCCTACTCTAGTTGTTTTTGTTGAACAGAATGACCATGCTGTCCTCTGCTGTTCACCTTATCACTTGCACAGTTGTGTTTTTATTTATTTATTATTTTTCTATCTGAAGCAATAGCAGCAACATTGAAAACTCCAGTCTCTGTGTTTAAGCGCCAAAGCTCACACGATTGATGCCGGCTCGCCATGCATTAGTCTTGTATGGTGTTTTCGTGTACCAACTGCTTTTACACGGTTATCAGGTTAACTTAAACTCGCACTACAAAATGGCAGCACAAAAAGTTTCACATAAACAACATACAAACATAAAACTCAGAATCTATACAATTTTAACCAGCACTCATAAAATAACAACAAAACATGCCCTTGTTTCCTTTAAATTGGTCAAAAGGATATTTTTTAAAACTTTTAAAGAGTGTTTCTATCATTGTTATACTCTGCAGCTCACAACCAGGGTGCATAGAAAGAGAAGGCGGTTTTACCAAGCTCTATTGATTTCTTGTAGAATTTTTTTTATTTTATTTTTTATTTTTTACAGTTATGGTTTTTATAGAGTGTGATGCTACTCAATCCACAGTGCGAAACATGCAGGCGACCAGTGTAGTCAGAATCTCCAAACGATTCTATACAAGCCGTTTCTTTTTAATGAATTGAAATAATACAGCGCGACCGGTGTAGAGTAGCCTAATTCCCGAACAAATAACTGTAATGAGCTGGTTCGTGCTAAGTATTTGTCATTTTTTTTTTAATGGTTCATTTTATAAAATAAACAAACAATGCCTTTTTAAAATATTCTAGAGTTGATGCTTTGTTAAAAATCTTGCAGTGTCACCATGGGTGCTGTAAAATAAGATTAGGAGGACTCTAACAGCCCGGGTCAGACATGTGGCCCGTTCGGCGCTCCTCCATACCAACAGCAATTCACATGTGATTCTTTTAGACATTCTGTTGTTCTGGATTATATTGCATCATGACACCACCAATTTAGTAATTTCCTGCTGTATTTCCTCTTTCACCCCCAGTCTCTCAGTGTCAAATTGACTCATGTCTGATGTAGTATACATGTTTCTATTTTTCTGAGGAAAAACCTAATATAACTTTCCATATAGGCATATTTGCTAGAGTCTACTGACAGTGTCGCCACTGTGAAACAGACAGTGACCAGTGTAGACTGATTCTCTTGTTTTGTTCTCTCACCCAGTTCCTGTGTCTGAGTTCCAAGCTGAGTCATTCTGTACTGCACGCGGAGATCGTTCAAGAGTTTTCTTCAACCTGCCGTCCGGTCTGAGTTACCACGCTGTGTTTAATTCCTGTCTCTTCATCTCTCTCTCCTTTGGATTGCTGCATTGAGTCTGCCAGCCTTATATGACTGTTCTTTTCTGAGTATTTTTCGCTGTCCTGTCTGTCACAATAAACTGCTTTCTTGCAATTGGATCTACGACTCTCATTCTGACACTACTACAGTTATATTGTAGAAATACTACAGTAAAACCATAGTAACCATGACTGTAGTTACCATGGTTTTTGGAGGAAACTACACAATTATACAAAATTATTGGTGATAAAGTGGTTCTGTGCAATGGTTAAAAAATTCAGTTGCTAATTTACAAATGAAACAATAGCAATTTGTTCCACTGTAATAATGATTTATATACAAAAATAACATTGTACAAATAAACATGACTTAGAGCACATTTAAATACACAGCACCTACCTCCTCTAAAATGTCTATAACCTGTAAACACGTGTCCAACACAAGCATGTTTGCAATTTTTGAAATGTTTGCAAGCAGAAATAATTTACATTATATGATCAGCTGAGTGTATTCTCCTTTACTTATACTCTTGAAAGGTTAAACAAAACAAAAAGTACTAGTCTCATATACATCATTTCACGAAAGATAAAATGAGTTGGAATAAAGGACAAACGAGATGGAAAAAGTATTGGTCTGAGTAGAGACATCTGTAACCAACAAAGGGACAGAGCTCTAGACACTCAATTAAATCTTAAATGCATAAATAAAGAATTGAGAAATACCCTGACAGATAATCAAGAAAGAGTTTTTCTCACCCAAAGCTATTGTGTCAGTTCTTTTAAGTGAATAAGAAACATTTATGAATAAGAACGATTACTAAAATGAGGAGGACTTGCTGAACTGCTAATTGCATTAAAAAAACATGCACTTTGAAACCAACTCCAAAGATTGTGTTCTCAGGCCACCAAAATGTTGTTGTCGTGTAAATGACCAGCCAGAACGCATTCAAAGTTTTCAGTTGAAAACTGTGTCATCATGTAAGCGTAAGCGTATATCAAAGTGAATAACTAATGATTTTTACAACGGAAATAAATCAATTAAAAACTTACTTAAACTAGACAATGACTTTCCTCTAGAGCTGCTGTACAGCCAAAATCTTTGCTGTATTTATTTCCTATTATCACTGTAAAGCTGCTTTGAAACAATCTGTATTGTAAAAAGCGCTAAATTAAGGTGACTTTCTGATGTTCTGGTGTTAATGCGAGGTGTTGTAGCCTACTTACCGTAAGGCCAGCAAGACCTGTTAAAAAAAAATGGATAAATCAATAACATGCTACCTTCTTACATGGTGCTCTGGAATATAAGTCAGATTTTTCTTTAAATAGAACGTTTCCTGTAGATATGGAGAACTTTGACATAACATTTCCAGTATGTTCCCAAACATCTCCAGTATGTTCTAAGAATGTTCTCAGAACGTACTCTAACCTTTTTACTCCGATATGCAGCAGTGTTTCCATTACCCTTCAAATTGCGCAAGTTGGAATTGTGAATTGAAAATATGCCCAATGGAAAACACACCAATAATAAAAAAAAAAAAAAAAAACTCCCATACATTGCAAAAGGTTTACGCTCACATGAGGGTTTGTGAGGCAATTCGAATATTTAGCAAAATTGTAATGGATTTTTTTTTTTTTTTTTGGAATATGTAAAAGTCACAAAATCATTCTTTAAAAATGGTGCAGTACATTTGGACAGGTTCTTTATTAAAGTCATAAAAGACAAAAGAATTACAGGAATACAGGATTCTAAACAACAAAGAAATGGCACAATTTATCAAGACCTTGAAGCAGATGGGAGAAGGGCTTCCAGAAGTTGTGGCAAAAGTTAGGCTCCTAATGGAAAGCTTTCAAACCGAAACTTTTGGAAAAGAGAACCTCTGCAAAAGCAGTGCTGGTGGGAAAGTGAAAATAAAATTCAAGTATTTCAAACTAATGGACGAAATACTTGGCCAGAGACCAATATCATAGGTAAGGCAAACATTCTTTTTGGCATGAGCTGATATAACGAACACTAAAATACACCAGGCTAATGCAAGTTGAGTTGACTTTAAGTTAGCGTTTAAACGGCAGACCGTATGTCAAAAAACTCTCGCGAGCGCAAGGCAGACGTGTCGGATTCTGCAGTTGAGCGCAGTTGCTCTCCACCGCTGCACTGATGGGAAACGACTTGCTGACAACACAGCTTAATGCTGATTGGTTTAAACAACCGTGATGTATTGTTCTCTTTTAAACTGTTTGATTTTAAAACTCTGATCTCATGTTTTTATGTGTATAAATTATGTTTTAGTAGCCTATTCCCAAACTCTATTAAAAATAGAATATTTTATATATATATATATATATATACACACACGTTTTATATATATATATATATATATATATATATATATATATATATATATATATATATATATATACACGTTTTATATATATATATATATATATATATATATATATATATATATATATATACATACATACATATATACATATATATATATATATATATATATACATACATATATACACGTTTTATATATATATATATATATATTTTTTTTTTTTTATAAATATGACAACAATCAAATAACCCATAGATAACACTATCAGAGAGTTTGGGAATAGAAGTAAAGTACATGCATCTGATGAGTTTTATCAAGTTGATGTCAATAGCGCGCGCTCTCTGTAGGCATATTCATATTTTGCCGCTATGTGAAAAAATCCAGCAAAATGCGCCGGACCGTTTGTCGACCCCAGAGGATTAACTTTAGCCTAACCATTAATTGTGATTAAAATATATATAATCACTCACATCAAGACGCCGCTGCAGTGGTGGAGTCCATGCAGGAGGAGCAGCGTTTGGCACTGCGTCGCTTTTCAGCACGAGCTGTATGGAGAAGCTCATTTCCACCTTTATTGCGTTGGAGAAGCAATCCATGCATTTCAATGGACGTGGAAGCAGAGAATGTCCGAGTGTATTGGGTTAGCTATGCGTACTGTGATTGGCTCATCGCGTTTGGGGGCGTGGCTTAGCCATAGGTCAATTAGCATACATGTGCAGGGAAAAATAAATGTAGAAATGTGGAAATACAGAAATAAATAAATGTAGAAATCAATAAATGTATAAATAAATAAAGAAATAAATACATATATAAATATATAAATAAATATATAAATACATAAATATATAAATAAATGTATAAATAAATAAATAAATAAATACATATAGAAATGCATAAATAAAGAAATGAATACATGTAAAAATACAGAAATAGCCATTTATATTACCAAAAATGTATTTATTTTCACTATTATTTCTATTATTTATTTATTTATTTCTACTTTTATTTATTTATTTATTTATTTATTTATTTATTTATTTTTCGTTCTGTCATTTTTAGTCCTTCATACAAGCGCTCGCGCTATTTCTGACAAGGGACAAACAGGTTTGCATTTTGTATTAATGGTCCGGTCGCTTCAATGTGTCTAGACAGCCTCTGGCTATTATAGCGTTGTAGACACGCGGTGTAAGGCAAAAATTAGGAAATAAAAGCACGATGGAATGGTGCCAGCCAGAGAGGCAGTTACGTCAAATACAGTAGTATACAGCAAATTTAAAAAATACAGTAAGTCTCTGTATGTGGTGTTAGACGTCACAGAACATTCCCATGATGCAATGGGAATCACAGTTATTTACTGTAAAGAGAAATAACAGTATAATACTGGGGGATTTAAAGTAAATAACTGTAGAAATTACAGAAAAGTCTAACAGTGTGTGTGAACGTGGATATGTAAGATTTCCTGTAAAAGCAGGTACTGAACCAATAAAACATAGGCTACTCATACTGCACAACATGTTAACATCTTTACTAGCATATTAAAATAATTTTTAATCAATAAGTTTCATGAACTGGAAGCAGAAAAGTAGAATTCCTTATGATTCCCATCGCTTATCTTGATGCAGGCTATGAATATTACACTATATCCACATAAATAGGCCAACCAGTGCTGTTCAGTTTGATAATGAAAGGGGCATATAACAACATTTCTGTAACTTGCATGTTATTCATTGTGACAATTTCAAAAAACATGTTACAAGATTATCAACATTATCAGGTTTTCTGTAACACATTTATGTCTTTAATCTGCACTGTAAGCCCGAACAGTACTATTAGCTTATAAAGACTGAGGTCATTACAGTTAAAATCTCTTGCTGAGTTAATCCACCTTTAAACTATTAAAGCGGGGCTCAGTAGTTTCGGGATTTCTTCGCTGTATTCTCGCTTTTTGCTCGCAGGTTTCTCTCTAGAGCTCCCCCCACAGCTTCGGAATAGATATTTGACAACACTGTTGTAAAAACTCGTTGGCGATTCTCAGACACCAGAGGCTAGTAGATCAACGACATCAAAGCAGATGGGACGTCTTCTTCATTCGGGTTCGAACAGCGTGAGGGAGCGCAATAATGACAGCATTTTAGCAGGTTTCTTTTGGCCGTAAAGCAATTGATACTTCCTGACGCGGCGGCCGGCGGCCCGCCGGCTCAAAGTTGCAAGTGCGAATTTTCCGCTCACGGGCACCAGGGGGGTGCGAAACGACCACCATTCAACCCGAAATAAGTAATATAACCATTCCAATGACTCCGAAGCTGTTCAGTTAAGGTAAAAAAAGTTACTTAGTTCACCTTTAATGTCTATGAACAAATATGTATTTTTATGTGTATGCCTCAGCATTTCTGAGTGAACACTGCTGGTTCACCCAACACTCACAATTTTTAAGTGTACTGTCGATCACGTGATATGACGTCATGACGTTCGGCCCTAACTGACGTTACCTGAAAAATCTATCCAAGATGGCTACCCTCTCGAGCGACGTGGTATCAAGCATGAAACAACTTGTAAGTAAACTAAAACACTTCAAAACTACTTTGCTTGTTGTAATGTTGTAAGAATATCATATTACACGTGATATTTGACTGTTAGACGAGGCTATTTTTAATATATAAGTTGCAAGCGCGGTGCGCGATTGCCGTCAGTCCGCCTGCTAGTGACAGATAATATCCTGTGTACTGTTAATGTGGCAGGGCAATAGTGTTAACGTTAGTCAATAACTCTTTTCAGTTAGCGATAGTCCTTCTGTTTTTGAGTGTGTTGCTGCTGTTTGTGTTAAGCGCCCTACTCTGGTAAGTTCAATGTTATGTTCCTACATGCACCCAAATGAGCTAGTGGCTAACGTTAGCTGTAACTTTTACTCAAACAAAGTTAAGGCAATGGACATAATAGTTACTTAATGAACTCTGCAAGTTTTTATTAAACCTTTACAAACGTCTTTTCATTATAGGTTGAAGTGGAAGAAGTGCAGTGAGCATCCCCCAAAATCAAGGTGACTCAAATGTCAATTTAGGCTGTAACCTATTTTTCACCATTTCTTTTATTTGGAGCCTAAGTTAATTCATTAGTGTAGGGACGCAGATTGCTTAGTCTGTTTCTGACGCGTGCTTTGCCTTGAGGAATAAAATATTCATTGTCCATACCCTCTCAATATTCGGATATGCCAAATCCATTTATTGTCCATTTTGGCATCGCAAATAACAAATAAAACAAACAAAAATAATACTCAATACTTTACTTTGACTTATTGCTAACAAACTGTTTTGGTATGAGCACAGTCTTGTACAAACATGACTCTCAAACACGGCACGGTCAAAAAGTTTGTTTGACCTTCAATCTCCGCACCTGTAACTCATCATCACCTTAAATATACTCAAATACTAATACGCCCTCTAGTGTCACAAACAAAAAATACTAATTAACATAATGGCTCCAACATACCGGCCCCTAATTGTTAATGAGGTAGGGGGCATAAACAATTCAAAATCATACATTCTACATAAGGAGCCATCAAACAGTCCATATACATCAATAATTATTATTTTTTTTTATATATATGAGTACACCATGCATTTGAACCTTCTTTTTTCACATTTCTAATAAAAGGCAAAGTTTTGTTACTGGTCTTACTATTGTGTTTGTTTTGGTTTGAACTCGTACAGATCTAACCAAACCCTTTTTATCTGGGAAAGTCTCTAGTACTCTTCCAAGAGTCCAAGAATTGCGTGGGGCTGTAGAATCTGCACAATATCACCAGGCATAAGATTACGTCTCTCTTTGGTCCATTTTTGTCTTTCCTGTAACAAAGGCAAGTACTCTTTTATCCATCTTTTCCAAAAAAGATCTGAAAGGTATTGTACTTGTTTCCACCTTCTTCTTACATACTGATCTGATTTCTCAAAAAGACCAGGAGGATAGATTGGCTTTCTCTTCATTGTAAGCAGATGATTGGGGGGTAAGTGCTTCAAGATCATTTGGATCTTCGGACACTTTGGTGATTGGTCGATCATTGAGAATTGCCTCAGCTTCACACAGAACAGTGTGTAATCCCTCATCATCCAGCGTTTGTTGATTCAAAACGGAGGACAACACCATTCTTACCATTCTGATGATGCGCTCCCATGCGCCACCATGATGTGACGCTGTAGGTGGATTAAAACTCCATTTAATTCCTTTGTGCGCTAAAACCTTTGTGATTTTATTTTGATTTAACTCTGCCAGTGCTCTTTTCAATTCCTTTTCTGAGATAGTAAAATTTGTTCCATTGTCAGACCTCATATGACTTGTCCTCTTCTGCATATGAATCGTCGCAAAGCATTTATGCAAGAATCAGTGTCCAATGAGTATGCCATCTCCAAATGAACTGCCCTACTAGCCATGCATGTAAAAATTACGCCATAGCGTTTCACACAAGTTCGACCTCTTTTTACATCATTTGGGCCAAAGTAATCTACTCCTACATTTGAAAAAGAAGGTAGATCTGCAGTTATTCTTTCTTCGGGTAAGTCAGACATTTTTTGCTCTCCTAGCTTACCTTGATGTCGTTTGCAGAAAGTACAGCTTGAAACAATCTTTCTGGCTGTTGCATTGGCTTGAGTAATCCAGTATTTTTCTCTTAATATAGTGAAGGGTTACAAATTTAAGAATCTATTTCAGATATGCTTCCTTACATAACATCACGGTGAAGAATACTGATTTTAGCATTTGAGGTTTTAATTTAGATAGTATATAAACTGAGAAAGTGATTATTGAGTTTACAGCAAGATATTCCTGCCCGACCTGTTTTTCCTTTGTAAGTTAAATGAGTCAGATCACGGAGACGCTAACCTATTGTCTTTAATGGCTCTTGGAGCAAGAGCCACAGTCCAGACGTTGAATCGTTTGGCTGATTGGATTAGCACATATGCATTTGAGTGGTTATGCTGATTAAATTGAGACTGCTGGTCTGGGGCGGGTTCCTTAACCTGTATACTCATTTACATGCTTTGTTTGAATTTGTCTCCACCTTCAAAAGTCCCTCCTCCTAAAATGCCTATAAGACACCACACTGTAAAAAATTTTAAGCCAGTACAACAAAAAAAATCTTAGTACTAATTTCCTTCAGCTTTTTTTTGTTTACTCAACTTTTGTAAATAACAGTTAGACTGACTGAAATTAAGTTGTAAGTCTTACAATTTTGTTTTTATTGGGTTAACTTAAGATTGTTAGTTTTCTGGAGAGGTGCAACTATTTTTTAACAAACCTTTTTAAGTTGAGCCAATTCAAAAAGATTTGTCTCAATGTCTGAAGTTGAGTGAACAAAAAAATCCTAAAGGAAATTGGTACTAAGTAATAATATGTTAAGACTGGAAACTACAATAACTTTGCCCAAGTCAAAAACTGAAACCAGTGAGTCAATGTTAACAAAACATTTATTCAGAAGCATGTTGAAGGCAAATAAAAATGTCATTTCAATTAGCTGTCATCATGACAAGAATTTTCTTTTTTTATTCAAAGGAATATATTACCCCAAAATCATAATTATTTACTTTTTTCTGTCTCAAACTCATAGGACTTATTTTCTTCTGTGCAAGACACAAAGACATGCAGCTGTAATTTGTATTTTCTGAAGTAATACAGTTTTGGGAGAAACAATAAACTAACAATTCTTTTTAAATCTTGATATCCGATTGTATTCAGAAGACATGGATTAAATCATATGTGTTACTTTTATATAAAACATGGTTTACATTTATATCTTTATGTTCTAGAGAAGAAATGAAGCCATAAAAAGACTATGCACTAAATAAGAGTACAAACTGGAACAAATAAATGCTCAATCTTACAATTATCCATATGGATTGCGGCTACTTTTTTTTTGAAGGACCGGACTCTTGCTGAGCACTTTAAGTCAAGACCAATAAACAATTTTTAATTTAGTCAAAAGTGTATTTTAAGTATTTTAATTGTTTAGGACAGTTCACATTGAGGGCATAAATCAAGCCAAAGATGAGAGTAACAGCTGTGGCAAAGTTCTTGCACATTATCTAGCCCAATCTGCTCTTATAGTACTACAGAGAGGCACCTTATAATTGGGTTGGAGTGGAACAGTTGCAACATCATCTTCAATGATAGTTAAGATCCTCATCTTCTCCCCTTGTGAATGTCTTCTGGCTCTGTGTCCTGCAGTAGAAAATAAATTGACATAACTTTTTTTTTTTTTGAATTACGTTACACCACAGAGTGACCCTAAACATGTGCTCATGTACCTTCACTTGAAAAGTAAAGGTGGTCATGTTTTTAAGCTTGTTCAAATTCAGCCAAAGAACTAAAACTGATAAACAGAATACATCTCCCAATTTCCTGCACCTGTGCTGTTAGATGCCATATCAGTATTAAAGGGATAGTTTACCCAAAAATGAAAATTAGCCCATGATTTACTCACCCTCAAGTCTGCCACTATATCACTGCCCTTATAAAGCTTGGAAGAGCCAGGAATCGTTTTAATATAACTCCAAATGTATTTGTCTGAAAGAAGAATGCCATATACACCTAATGACTTCAGGGTGAGTAAATCATGGGCTAATTTTCATTTTTGGGTGAACTATTCCTTTAATATAGTTACACGTGGCACAACATCATGGGGATCTGGTGAACAGGTGAAATTATATCAAGTGTGAGTGTATATGCTGGTGACACACATCTTCTTACCAGGCAAGTCTTCAGGATGTTTCCTGACTTTTCCCTCATAAACAAAGGTAGAGCTCTGAGAGTTGTAGCCTTTCTTTGAGCAAGCACATTGCAGTTTCTGTGTCTGAAAGACAGAAAACAAATATGGAACAAGCTATGCATGTTATATCCAAAGAGAAGCATGGGAATTACCTTGAAAAGGAGATGGCAAAATTCAGCCTTTAACCAGAGAGATATGACCACATGCAAAATAATTACCTGATGATTAAGTTGGTCTAGGAGGATCTTCATCTCATCGGATACGCTCCACCACTTGTTTTGTACAATTAGATGTGTATTCATCTAACTAAGAGAAAAAGGTGCTCTTCTGATTAGTTTGTGTAAACCTGTAATACTCAGCACAGACCCTGAAAAAAAAAAAAAAAACATTGTTAAAACAGTAAGAATTAAGTGTAGGCCTACACGTTAATTCAGTTCTACTAACTAAAAATGATAAACTCACCTGATCTTTCAAAAACAAAGGCCACTGTTTTAGCACATCAGAGGTTCTTGTTGCTGTACTGATGTTCTTTAGTCTAAAAGGGACAAATACAACATAACAAAGATTCATATAAAAAAAACAAAAAAAAAAACAGTTACAGTAGGTTAATTTACATATAGTAAAAATACTACAGAAATGGAATAATGAAATGTGAAAAAAAATTTATTCATTTTTTCCTTAAAAATACAAAAGTTATTAAAGAGCAGTGAGCGATTTTGTCTTTCGTTGATTAACAGGAAGGACACTGACAGCGGCAGATAACATATTTTCACTTTAAACATTATTTAATATACAAAGCAAACATGCGTATTTTAACATAACATTTGTTTTGCATATATACACTGTTAAAAATTACCAGCAATTCACAATAATTAACAGTATTATTTTACAGTAACTTGTTGTAATTAAGTTTCCCTGTAATATCCCAATGAATACCTGTAAAAACTACAGTATCCTTGGATTTTACAGCATTTAACTCTTATTTTACAGTAAAATATTGCAATCTAAAACCTGCTGTTATATCACAACAAGGTCTGTAATATCACAGCAACACAGTGAAAAAAAAAAGGATTTCACAGCATTAAACAGTATTATTACAGTGAAATATTGTATTGAAATTATGCCCTGGAAAGTCACATGACATAACCGAACTGTTTTGAATTTGAACTGAAAAGGCGCGGTCGTGTCCCTCTTCTGAATTTCCGGGCTGAATGGAGAAGGTGAGTACTGAGTAGCATACATGTTTGCAGCACTTACACCCATGTTATTTTAATATGATGATAATATTTACTTTCAAATAAACGTTTATCGCATGACACAGTTCACATTTTGTTAGCAAGTGCCCGGAATTGTTGAAAGTTCTCTCACAGCATTTGCTAATAGTAGTAATGTTAGTAGCTAATGAAGAGAGTTTCGCTATAATTTTTCATGTCACTATCACCGTTTAGACAAATCTGGTGTTTGTAAAGTTTATAAAAACCAATGATGGGACAAACATTACTATTTATGTGTGCACATTTCTGTAATTAGTCAAGGTTATCATAGATTAGCAGGGCTAACCGTTAGCTGTTTAACTTTAATAACTTAGTGATTCAAACGGTCCATGAAAAAATATTTTTTTCAGCGGATATCCTAGTTACATCATGATTGAGCTAACTGTTAAGGGGGTCGCACACCGGATGCGCAGCTCGGCGCCGCGCCGCGTCTTTTAAATTCGAACACATTATTCTCTATGAGAATGTAAGAGGAAGATATACATCTCTATAAATGTAAATTTTATATAAAACCATGTAAATGGCGCTCTGTGGCGCGGCAGGATTTTGAACACGGTCCTGAGCCGTTGCTGGGCGTCGCGGACAGACGCCGAAAGGCGCCGCCGGTGTGTGTACTCTCATAGAGAATAATGTGTTCGAATTTAAAAGACGTGGCGCGGCGCGGCGCCGAGCTGCGCATCCGGTGTGTGACCCCCTTTAGTCTCATGTCGTGTTCGACAACGGGAGGGTTTTAACATTAGGGTTTCCCACTTGTCCTGATATGAATGAATAATAATTGTAAAAGTTGTAAATGCACGTTATTGAGTGAGCAATCTCAAAGTGCTACAGAAAAAAAACACTATATATATATACCACTATCATTTTTGACACACGGCTAAAATTAAATTACAATGATCAATGATCATAATCTGCATTCAAACTGAAATTCTTATTTTTGGTTGCATTTGTGTAATTTCTCCTTTTTCTTTTCTTTCCAGGTCATCAGAGAGAGTTTGATGCTTGAAGTTGATGTAAGATTTTTTATTCAAATATTTAAAATGCAAAATGAGTGATTACATTATCAACATTTACCTTGCATGATTTACTACCTCTGACCAATGAACAATATTTATCCTTTATCCTAAATCCATGCTATTGTGTGTTAACTATGTTACAGCCATGTGCCACTGGTCAATACTGCAGAACTCCCCAGCAGCCCCTGCTTGATCATTCAAGGTAATGTTACTTTGATCTAGTATCGACATTTCTAACTCATTATTTTGTTTTCATTCTAGAAATCTACAAGACCACAATAAGTAATAATAATTATAATAATAATTACATTTGTATAGCCATTTGTATCTTAAGCAGATCGCAAAGTGCTCATAACACATAATGCTGTATCTGTTCATTTCAGGTGACATGATGAAGCCCTCTGGATGGCTTATATCCATCGAGGGACATGTCGTGATGGGCCCACACCCTTTCTTTTTACACGGAGTAGCTGCTTTCTTCAGCAGCTATTACGTCTTCAACCTTGAGTATCCTGCCGCTGGATCGTCAACGCTGGAGTTCATTCAAAGGTATTTTATAAAGATCACATTTAATCTTGTAATTCACATTATAGTACAGGCTTCCAACTCAATGATTGTCTTGAGGTCTAAAATGCTGACAAACGAGGTACCTGAGGCCCCGTCCACACTACCGCGTTTTTGTTTAAAAACGGAGACCTTTTGCTACGTTTACACCTCCCGTCTACACTAAAACGGCAAAAACGGAGACCCAAAACGGAGAAGTTTAGAAACGCTGCCGACCCGTTTTTCGTTTTGAAACTCCGGAGGGCGTTTTAGTGTGGACGGGTCAAAACGGAGGACTTTAGAAACGATGACGCAGAGGCTCGCGCTCGGCTCTATGATTGGGTGTCATCAGTCATGGAGTATACACAGGTAATATTCAGTACCAGTAAACTCCACCCGCTGGAACAGTTTCTTACAGTAAGAAGAAGAAGAAACTGCCTCTTGGAAGCGTCTCAGGTGCGGCTCGCGCAGTAAACGCATAGCACTACATGTTATATAGAACCGACGCCTATTTTTCATGCGACACGCAAGCGTGTTGGAAGCGTTTCCAAGAAAAATAGAATAGGAAAACATGTTTATATGTCATTTTGAAACAAATACATATTAATAAATGACATTTTGATGTTTGAAAGCATTTTTTTACAGTCTATGTTTGAAAGTCTCTAGGTTTACACCGGCACGCGCATGCCCAGTGTTGGTGAATGGTCACGTGATACGCGTTTTCAGTCGTTTTAATGTGGACGGAGATCAATTCTAATATGCAGCTAAAACGCTGGTGTGGATGGCGATCGTATTCGTTTTAATTCTCCGTTTCTAAACTAAAACGCAGTAGTGTGGACGGGGCCTGAGGCTAGCCTGGTGAGACCACCCTGATCTCGCGAACTCATTCAATTTCGCTCTGCAGATCAGTCTGGGTTTCTACACATGTTATGCTGACAAATACCTGCTGGTCCAATCACAGCTATTTATTTTGTTTTGGGGCAGGCTATGTGATGATGATTTTGAAACATCTATTGCGAAATGCGAATGTATTGAATGAAGTAGATGAAATTTTCTTTCAAAGCAGAACAAAATGCTCTCAGGCCCTTTATTGAAAAGGATATGTTTGTCATACTTTCAACAGGGTTTGGTTTTAATTTACCAACTGGCCAATTGCGTGAAGATGCATTTCAGTGGCGGCACACGTTGATATGGCCTCTCATAGTAGAAAATCAACCCTATTTGCCTCAGGCAAACCTAACCTGAGGCACCTTGGCTAAAAATGGCTAAAAAAAAATTATGGTGAGAGTAAGATCTAACAAGTTTGGATTATAAATCTATTAGGGTTTGATGTGGGGAAAAAGCACAGCAAAAAGCACACCTTGATAAATGCTGTCTGCAATACCTACTGTAAGTCTATTTGAAACTGAAACTATCTTTGCTTATTAACAGGTGCTTCCTGGGCATCAATCCTGAAAGAGGCTCAAAGACCAAGAAGCGGACAACAATGAACCCTCATGTGAGCACCCTTTTGAGGAAACTTATTGACTTTGAGTGGGCATCATAGTTTTTTTTTGCAGCGGTAGTTGTCAGGCTCAGTTTTGAGTAGCCTTGTTCTTTTTGTAATTTTTCAAGACAACTTTGCACTACAAGATTTTTACACAATGCTGTTGCGTGTGGACTCATTATAATGTTTGAGACTGAGAGGAGCGCCTGACCCCTTTACGACATTCCTTCATCGCTCTCTTATCTTGCCATGAAGGCCTCATTCCCATCCTGTCCATTACTGTTATTGTGACACAGCTAGTTGAATTGCAAGTTTGCACAATTTCTCTGCATTTTCTGACTTTTATGACTAGAAAGTTGAATTTCTTGAACTCTTGAAGTTCTTGGCATCTGCTGTACATTGAAAAATATGTATTTGTTAATAAATATGCCATTGGGCTAACATTGACTTTACCTCAGAGTTGTTTGTTGGGGGGAGGGGGTTAATTGTACAATGATTGTAAATTCACAGTATATTATTGTCAACTTGTACATTACTTTCAAAGTACACACTGTAAAAGTACAGGGCCTTGTAACAATGTACAGCAAAAGATTGTAATTCCCCAGTAATGTACTGTAATATCACAGTAATTGCTTTGTCATTGAAGCTGTGAAGTTACAGTATACAGTTGTGCTTTTACAACAATGCATTGTAATATCACAGATATAAAATTACAGTAAATTGCTGTGAGTATATTTCACAGTATATTGCTGTAATCCTTACTGTGAAAGTCATGCAAAATTTATCCAATTATTTATTGTAAATTCACAACGAAAAATTTTGCAGTGTAGGCCTATATTTTTTCCCCTCTAAATTGTATTATATTGAATTATATTGCACTACTGTAGAATGCCTGAGCCTCAACCTAAGCATGTACAAATTGTCACTGACATTTGTATATAGGCCTATATAACAAATAAACTTGAAATTGAATTTAAATCGAATAGACTACTGTCACTTTAAGAGCTATTGCACAGATTTAATACTGAAACATCTGTATTTTACAACATTGTTTGTTCACTTAAGACATAGCCGACTGTATTTACATGAATACTACACACACAGTGGGTTTTTTTAAATAATTGTGTGTATTTCACTATTAATTAGCAATAAGCCGTGAAAGATAACTGAATTCGCACTCACATTCTGTCTGAGATAAACAGCTTTCTTCTGTCTCAATCAGCGCAAGCACCAGATTTGAGTCTTTTTTTAACGACTTACTGCGCTTAACATTTTAAACTTCGTTCACGTTCTTGTCTTTTCTCATTCAAGCATGTTTCCTTGCTTTAACGTTAGTCTAGGTGTCAATAGTTAAGTAAGTTAGCCATGTGCTACGCGGATAATCTCTAACAATAGACACTTATCGTCTCCACAGAAAATATCTTTTAACATAATACTATATTTTACCAACATATGTCTGCAATCAATGTAGCTTATTTTCATTCATAAAGCAAAATAAAACTTACCTCAGAGATGAATCCAGTCCCTTCGATAGCGTGGTTGAAGGAGGAAACCCCGTGTAACGTACATAGAGACAGACTGCGCATGCGCGATGGTGGGAAGTTAAACGTTCCAGCGCAGAAATCAAAACATTAAGTTTTCTCAACTTATTTTTTTGTGTTCATTGGACAAATAGTAGTAAACATGCAGTTAAATAGTTTTTATAAGTTAACTCAACATTGCGCTCAAACATTTGCCCACTCAACTTATAATCTTAAGGTGAGTAAACAACTTGCAAGTTGGATTTTTTACAGTGCATGTCAATTTATACACTTTAGATTATGTTGGAAGCACCGCAGCCGTGCTCAAATAAAGAAACTCTTCTGTTTGAACGTGATCCCCAACGTCTCCTGGTCTGCTTTGAAGAAAGAAAAACTTTACAACAATAGACAGCATATGGTTTCTTCCAAAATCTGGTCCATTTAACCATCTCTTGTTGGTTGCGAGCTGTTGTATACCTCCACTGTGTCACATCTGAAGCTTCTCTGATGGCAGAAATCCTATTTGCCACAAAGGTACGGAATCTCTTGTTTTCATTCCTTATATACTTCAGGACAGATGTGCTATCAGTCCAAAAAAAAGAATTTTCCAGTTGAAGCTGAAGTTGTTCTCTGAGCATTTTGTCAATGCGAATTGCTAGGACTGCAGCAGTCAGCTCCAAACGAGGAACAGTCACTGGTTTTAAGGGTGCCACCCTGGCTTTGCCAAGCAGAAAGGAAACGTGAACAGCATTGTTACAATTCTGTAGCCTCAAGTAGGTCACAGATCCATATCCACTTCCACTGGTGTTTGAAAAATGGTTTAGTTGGGCGCTAACCGGCTGCCCAAAATCACATGGTTTCAAACATCTGTCAACATGGAAAGTGCTTAACTGATCCAAGTCAGTAATCCATTTAACCCACCTTTGTTCAAGAACTTTAGGAATCTCATCATCCCAGTTGTAGTTTGTTCTGCACAACTCCTGGAGGATGAGTTTGACTGGAAGTGTCAGTGGTGCAAGATATCCTAAAGGATCATACACTGAACTGATCACTGACAATATTCCAAGTCTAGTTGGCATTCTTTCTTTGCAAACAGTTCTGAAAATGAAGGTGTCTGTCTGTACGCACCATTGAAGTCCTAAGGCCCTTTCCACTGGTAGTTGGTCTCGATCCAAGTTGAGCTCAGTAAGATTCTTTTAGAGCTGAAACAACTAGTCAATTTAATCGATTATTAAAATAGTGGTCAACTAATTTAGTCATCGATTAGTTGCTAAATAACTTTAATTTGCCGTAAGCGGCTCATTTTGTGCATATTTTAAATCTGCGGTGACCAAAGTGTGGCAGTAATGAGCCACCGGAGGTTTTACTCAGCCAGTACAGCAGGAGAAGTAGCGAATAGCCAATAGCTGGCCTCGTTTTTGTGTCACATGCTTCCCGCACAGCGTCTCTGCAGCATTCAGCGAGATGGCGGAGGCAGGCGGCAGTGGAGTAACTGTACATTCATACCGCCGCCAACTTGAGCTTCCAAAGTTACCGGAAGTCATTCATTTTCAATGGAAGCTGGCTTCTCTTAGAAAAAATAATTAATTGCGCAGTCTAACCATCATAGAGTGAAAGTGTATCATTTGCATGTGTTTTTAAGGCCTGTCAGTTTAACAGGGCGCGCTTGACAGGGCATATGAATGAGCAGAGAGAGAGAGCTCCGCGCGCACACTCACCCGAGTGCTGTCTTGCTCTCTCTCTCCCTCGCGCATATTAATCAAAATCAATTGATACGCAGATTCTGCAGTACAATGTTGTTTGCAAATGTTTAGTCGTAAAAGCTGATAACATTGCTGTTTAAAGCTTTACAAACATGTTCTGTGATCAGTTTGTCGTTTACCAGTTCATAATTCAGTCTTGCAGCCTAATTATGACTGAATGAGAGAAGTAAATGTTTAAATGTATTTGAAATGCACTTTTTTTCTAAGTATTCACTGTCTTTTTCACACAGCAGGCTTTTAGTGTGTGTCCAATTTTTTTCTGGACAACCTTCTGATGGATTTTACTTTAAATTTTACTTTAAAATGTGAGTTCCATTCAGGTTTCATGACATTTGCACTTTATTCGAAGGATTGTTTACAATTTCACAGCATAAGCTATAAAGCTGTTTCCCAGGTATAAGCTGTGTGTTTACAGGAAAAAAAATAATAAAATGCAATTTACTGCAATTTTATTCTGTTTTATTCTTATTCTTCGTGAAAATATGTTATGAAAGATTCCTTATAAAGCTTTGTTCGGGATGTTAAACTACTTTAGTAGCCCTAAGGACAGCCGTGGTGAAAACATTATTTGAAATCTCCTTGTGAAATTTGCTAGAGTACTTATGGGTCAGTGTTTTGATTGCAGAAGAGTTCGACAAAGGATTACTAACACATAATAAAACACAACTGCAGGTATGTTTTTGATGAGGATATGACAATGCAAAATGGTTAAAATCTCTAAAAAGTCTATGTTGAATGATAAAGACCCTTTGTTAATAATTTACTTGGGGAAAAAATGGGCAAAACTAAAATATAAGTACATAAACCGATTAATCGTAAAAATAATCGACTGATTAATCAATTATCAAAATAATCGTTAGTTGCAGCCCTAGATTCTTTGATCTATCTCTTTCTACAATGGACTGTGAGACCTTTACGGCTGTTACTGACCCATTGTGTTAGATGGAAGCCTCCTTTTTGACATAGAGTGGTCAGGTCTTTGACCATCTGGATTGCTTCATACTCTGTAGATAAGCTTTTTAAGCAATCATCCATGTAGAAGTTCTTATACACAGTGTCAATTACCTCTTCATTAAAGCAGTGTTGATTGTCTTTTGCAGTTCTCCTGAGAGCGAAACATGCGCAACTCGGGGATGAAACTGCTCCAAATAAATGAACAGTCATTCGGAAGACAGCAACATCCTGGGTAACATCTCCACCTGTCCACCACAGGAAGCGAAGAAAGTCTTTGTTTTCCTCTCTCACTTTGACCTGGTAAAACATTGCTCTAATGTCAGTCATGAAAGCAACAAGTTCCTGTCTGAACCTCAGAAGAACTCCAATTAAAGAGCTTGTGAGGTTTGGGCCTTGTAGTAGTTGATCGTTTAAAGATGTGCCTTGGTATTTTGCTCCACAGTCAAATACTACTCGTAACTTGGCTTTACGAGGGTGGTACACACCATGATGTGGAATGTACCAAACTTTACCGTCACATCGATCCAATTGATGCTCGGGTACTTTCTCAGCATAGCTCTGGATAATCATATCGTTGACAAAGTCTGTATATTCTTGTTGAAATTTTACATTCTTTTCAAACTTTCTTTTTATCCCCACAAGACGCTGTTTGGCAATGTTAAGATTATTAGACATAACAACATCTTTGTTTTTGAAAGGTAGCTTCAAACTATAATGTCCATCTTTGAAGCTCACAGATTTCCCCATGATTTCCATGAACTTTGCCTCCTCTCTGGACATTTCTTCTTTGTCCTCTGACATTTATTAATTGAAATCATGCTGGTATTGCTTTTCCAATAGCAACTCCAAGGTTTCAACAGAGATCCTATTTACTCTAGCAGTATGTTGTTCATTTTGGTAACTGTCTAGAGAACCATTGACGACCCACCCCAATATGGCATAGGGACCATCTCCCTGACTATTTACTACTTCCCACGGTTCAAGTAATTTGGAGGCGTTGGTACCTATCAACAACTCCACTTCAGCTTGAATTTGCGGAATGTGAATACCATAAAGATATGGCCACTTGGTTAGGTCTTCCTGATTGACCATGTTAGTTTGGTTTACAGGCATTTGTTTCTGTGTGTACACGTCTGGTAATTCATAAAGTATTACCATCAAGACTTGAAATCTCCAAGTTATTTACCACATAGCTTGAGACTGTTGTTTTGGGACTCATAGTAAGCAAACAAATTTTTGTCTTTCATCCATTCAGGTGCAGCTTCCTCATCAAACTTTCTGAACAAAAAGTAGGGGTACTTCCTGTGTCCAGAAATGCATAGGTCTGAACAACTTGGTTGCCCTTTGCAGACTTTACTTGGACTGGAAGGATAGGTAAGATACCACTGCCACTCTCGGCCCCTACTGTATATGACCACATGTTTGGGCAGGTACCAAAAAGGCAGCACAAAAGGTTAGCACCAGGCATGTAATCATAATGCCAGTTGCCAGAGCTCTCGTCTTGTCACACATCCTCTTGAGTTGCTTTAATGGACCCATTAAGAACATAGTGCTCAAAAGAGAAGCAATATTACCTAAACTGTAAAAGACTGCAAAGAGTGTCAGTCCGCTTCTCGGAACCCAGAGCAAGCAGGTCCCCAAAATTGAACACAAGACGCCCGACACAAAGCACGCGAGGAATCCCTTGACGCGCGTGCCCCATCCCAGTGTTGACGCTTCATTCGCTGCCTGCAGTACGTTGAGGTCGTCATTGCCATCTTGGCCACTCAAAACTTTCTTTAATTTGTCCATTAAGGTTGAGATTGAAAACAATCCAAAAAAGATGTGTCAAAACTGTCTCGAAGCTACTTTATTCAAGTAAATTTGTATTGATTCGTTCCTTTTCCTGTTTGGTAGTGTAACAAGAACTGACCCTTAAATAAAACATGTGTTCCAAGAACAAGTCAACAAACATTCAAATCAATCGGTTAACAAAGGTGAGGGGAGGTGGAGAGAGAAGAATGTGTGAAGTGAGGTTGAAATGTTGTTAATAGTTGGTTCTACATACTGTTCATAATTTGTGTTGACAGCTTTATCAACCTTGAGCTCCTTGAAATGAATGTGAAGAACACTGGGATGTTTCTGGTTGCACACTTTGCAAGTTAAGCACCTTTTACATTCTTTGCTCATGTGGCCAACATGCAAGCAACCAAAACAGACAGCTTTTTCCTTTATAAATGTTACTTTTTCCCTATGTTTCTTCTCAAACTCTTTACATTCTTCCAAATAATGACCTTGTGAACAAAACAAACAAGTGGTGGAGTTACTCTTGAATTGCCTGATTGGATGTTCAGCATTTACCCTTTGGATTTTACCAACAATGGGTTTAACGTTGGTAACATTGGTAGCAAAACTATCAAGTCAAGTCAAGTATATTTGTATAGCGCTTTTCACAATACAGATTGTATCAAAGCTGCTTCACAGTATTAAATTAAAATAATACAACAAGGTTTGTTTCTAGTGGAATTTATTGATTGATAAAATTAAATATCCCCAAAATATCCCCAACTGAGCAAGCCAAAGGCAACAGTGGCAAGGAACCGAAAAACTCCATCAAGTGACCTAATGGTGACCTAAAACTCCATCAGGTGACCTAATGGAGAAAAAAAAAAACCTTGGGAGAACCCAGGCTCAGTCGGGGGCCAGTTCTCCTCTGGCGTTTATGAACTAGAGACCAGATTTAACTGTAAGATTAAAAATATTATATGAATGCCTGGCTGAAGAGATGTGTCTTTAATCTAGTTTTAAACTGGGAGAGCGAGTCTGAGCAACGAACATTATCAGGAAGGCTATTCCAGAGTTTTGGAGCTAAATGTGAAAATGCTCTCCCTCCTTTGGTGGATCTGGATATCCTAGGTATGACCAAAAGCCTCGAATTTAGTGATCTTAAAGAGCGCGATGGATTATAGGGCGATAGAAGATCCGTTAAATAGACTGGAGCTAAGCCGTTTAGGGCTTTATAAGTCAGTAGCAATACCTTGTAATTAATACGGGACTTTATAGGTAACCAATGCAGTGATGATAAAATCGGTGTTATATGATCATATTTTCTTGATCTAGTAAGAACTCTAGCGGCTGCATTTTGGACTAACTGTAGCTTGTTTATTGAGGATGCAGGACAACCAGCTAATAAAGCATTACAGTAATCTAGTCTCAAGGTCATGAATGCATGAACTAACTTTTCTGCATCAGAAACTGATAGCATATTACGTAGCTTAGCAATGTTTCTAAGGTGGAAAAAGGCTGTTTTTGTAACATATGAAATATGATTTTCAAAAGACAGGTTGCAATCTAGTATAACACCCAGGTCTTTTACTGTAGAGGATAAAGTAACAGGACATCCTACTATGTTAAAGTTGTATTGTGAGAGGTTTTGTGGGCAGTTTTTTGAACCAATAAGTATTACCTCTGTCTTGTCTGGATTTAATAAAAGAAAATTACGCGTCATCCAATCTTTTATATCTTTAACACACTCTGTCAATTTGGATAATTTAGCGTTTTCATCTAGCCGTGATGTCCGGCCGAGTGTCATCAGCATAACAATGGAAACTAATTCCATGTTTCCTTATAATATTTCCAAGTGGCAGCATATATATTGAGAATAGCAGAGGGCCTAACACAGATCCCCTGCGGCACTCCATAGTTTACTGAAGTTATGATAGATTTTTCTCCATTTTTCTATCCCCTTTTAACTTTGCCTTTGACTGGGATTGTGACTTTCATTTGTAGACATCCTTCGGTTTACCAGTTGTTTTCATCTCTACATGTTGAATGGACCCAAATATTGGATCAGAAATGATTTTAACTTTAACTTTAACTAACATCACTAAATTTGGCTCTTCTTTTCTGTCTTTCCATGATATCACATGCAGCTGTTCTCCACTTTTCTCTTAGTTTAAATGGAAGCTTTAGAATTACTGTTCGCATGTTTGTTGGCATGTCCAGTTATTGCATGTACTCTAGATCTGCCATAGCATTGCAACACCAACGTAAAAAGAGTGCATAATCTTGAAGAGCTGTGGTATCTTCATACCTGATCATGGGCCATCCAAGCACCTTCTCCATATATGCAGCAGAAACAAAATAATCTTCTCCAAACTGCTGTTTAAGCATAGTTTTAGCTGTATCATAACCTCTTTCAGGTGCCATATTCATACAGCTACGAACAATTTCTCTTGGGCGTCCTCTTGTGCATCTTTCAAGGAAATACAAGCAATCACCCTTGTTATTTGTTTTTTCCTCTGCACAATGTTTAAAAGCTTTAGTGAACAAACTGAATTGCAATGGATCCCCTTCAAACACTGGAATCTCACGTGGTGGTAAATGTTGAGACTTTTGCTGCTGAATTAACAACTCTGTTATTTCTTGATGTTTTTGGAGCATACTCGGTGTGAAATCAGATCTTCTGTCATCTATTCTGGGTCTTGAAGATGCAGGATGCTGTAAATGAGATGTTGGTGGTGGTGAGGTAGCACCTACGCTGCTTTGCAAAATAGACCTTGCCGGTCTCTCAACATTTGGATGAAGAGATGCAGTTGCTCGTTTTGCCTGCTTGCTGACATAGGATTCCATCCCATCTGTTGCTATGCTGTTTGCTTGTTGTTCATAAGTCCAGAGCACAGATATCTTTGCATTGGATGCGGCGATTTTTGCATCAATATCGGTTCATTCCTTACGCTTCTGTAACATTTCCAACTGTTGCTCAATATCATGCTTAACTTGTAAAGACTCAGCTTGAGCGACAAGAGCGGCTTTTTCTGCTTCAAGCTGAATGCGCGCATGATGCACAGAGGCATTAGATTTGCTGGAGCACGAACTGTGGCGGCTACTTTTGTGGCTTGAAGTGCGACCGCTAACCCGTGTTTCAACATTCGAAATGCTATCACTGGGTTCAATTTCGCTGGCAGCACGATCACATTCCTCATGTAGCTTCTCCAACCATTTATATACCACAGTGTTGAATTCCACAACCCATATCATTTTTGCTTTGAACCATGTTTCATGCCGGTCTTTCTCTTCATCAGGCAATAAAACAATCAAAGACTCGTGTGCCTCTTTTGCTTCTTTACATTGCGTTTCAAACTTTTCAAACATACCTTTGACCTCATTTTCATTTTCTCTATTACCCACTAACTCTTGTATTGTCTTTTTCATTTGAGATGATTTGTATGATCATAATATGAAAGAAAATATGATCATATAACACCGATTTTATCATCACTGCATTGGTTACCTATAAAGTTCCGTATTAATTACTAGGTATTGCTACTGACTTATAAAGCCCTAAACGGCTTAGCTCCAGTCTATTTAACGGATCTTCTATCGCACTATAATCCATCGCGCACTTTAAGATCACTAAATTCGAGGCTTTTGGTCATACCTAGGATATCCAGATCCACCAAAGGAGGGAGAGCATTTTCACATTTAGCTCCAAAACTCTGGAATAGCCTTCCTGATACTGTTCGTTGCTCAGACTCGCTCTCCCAGTTTAAAACTAGATTAAAGTCGCATCTCTTCAGCCAGGCATTCATATAATATTTTTAATCTTACAGTTCAAATTACAATCCGGCCTCTAGTTAATAAACGCCAGAGGAGAACTGGCCCCCGACTGAGCCTGGGTTCTCCCAAGGTTTTTTTTTCTCCATTGGGTCACCTGATGGAGTTTTAGGACACCATTAGGTCACTTGATGGAGTTTTTCGGTTCCTTGCCACTGTTGCCTTTGGCTTGCTCAGTTGGGGATATTCTGGGGATATTTAATTTGATTTTATCAATCAATAAATTCCACTAGAAACAAACCTTGTTGTATTATTTTAATTTAATACTGTGAAGCTGCTTTGATACAATCTGTATTTTGACTTTCTTTGTTTCTGAAAAATATCGAGTTTTGCCATTAACCCTTTTGCAGTAAGCTTAACCTCTCGTTTTCGTACAGACAATTCAACATTTTCACCCTCTGCTTTCTGAGTCTGAGCCCCATTTTGCTCAATTTCAGAACCACGAAACTCATTTTCATCCGCCATTTTAAACCTTTACTCACTGCCAATTTTACAATTAAACATCAAAGACTATAAACACGGGCAAACACAAGCATTTCAGTTCTTCTTTCACGAACAGGTCAAATCCTTTTTTTTTATTTATTTATTTTTTTTTTTTTACCACCAATGCGCATTGGATTTGTCTTTGTTTGTTTGTGCACACTGTTTTATATATGGCCATTCAACCCAAGCTCAATTGAAGCGCTTTCATACCTCAGTTCCATATATGCTGAAGGCTGAAGACTTTGGCGTTCGTGTGCGCTGTTTTCTCTTGCACGGGCGGGTTTGTTGTCCTTCAATATCCGCGGTCAATCCAAGCAATAATCCACAATAAATCCATCAAACGAAACCGTCATGAATGAGCATCATCCGACATCAGATCAGATGACTTTTCCTGTAGTCCAATTCGATCTGCTTCAATCGCTGCAAGGCTCATCCAGACTCATTCGGTCAAACTTTTTGACTTAAAGTGTAGGGACGCAGATTGCTTAGTCTGTTTCTGACCCGTGCTTTGTCTTGAGGAATAAAATATTCATTGTCCATACCTTCTCAATATTCGGATATGCCAAATCCATTTATTGTCCATTTTGGCATCGCAAATAACAAATAAAACAAACAAAAATAATACTCAATACTTTACTTTAGTCTTGAACAAACATGACTCTCAAACTTGTTTGACCTTCAATCTCCGCACCTGTAACTCATCATCACCTTAAATATAATCAAATACTAATACGCCCTCTAGTGTCACAAACAAAAAATACAAATTAACATAATGGCTCCAACAATTAGCATCAGTCAAAAGTCTCTTAAAAATTAAATATCTTTCTGTCTGTTTTGTGTGCATGTGCAGACCTACATTGTCACCAGAGAGCAACTTTATCGGTAAGTTACATTAACTTTTGTATCATATTTTGTATCATTAATTTGTAAAGAGGTTGGTTGCATAATTTGACTGGTTTCATATTGATTGTTTTATCTGTGCAGGTGAAGGACTTCTTGTGGAAATGGACGGCTCTTAGAATTGATTCACAGGTAAAACACAGACTCACTTCTCTTTTATACCACTCTTCACACATATTTCTATGCCAAATTTTGAATATGCATCACATTCAAATGGAACAGCAAATGCCACTATTCACTGTGGGTAAGAACTATCACTTTGCATGTGACCATGTTGCTCAACAATATATTTTAACGGAACTACAAATGCATCACAAATGTGTTTTCTGTTGCAAATAGAGTATTAGTCTTTTTATTTTTTGTTTGTTTTTGGTCTTGTAGCTTTGTGCTGAGTTCCAACGCATCACAAACGTCAACCTACAGAACCAGTTCTATGCTGTGCTTGACCAACATACACCTGCACTGGTGGCCTTTTATAGGCAGAAGGCGGCACGAACCGGAAAGATATCAGAGGCGCTGCGTGACATCTTAAAGATTTATGAACTCCAGGTGAGTTAAAGATGAACTTTGAGCTTCAGGTCCCACTGGACAGCAGGGCCTCAGGGTGTCATTAGCTGTGTCCCAATGTGAAGACTGCATCCTTCGAAGGCTGCGGACTTCAAACGATGCAGCCTATGCGTCCTCCGAACGACACACCATGCAGCCTTCGTAGGATTTCCTAATTGCGCAGCCAGGTGTTCCCGATTACCGCTCCAGGCGCCAAGCAACGGTGCGAGAGTAGCCTATGCTGCCATCCTGACAATTCATTTGATAAAATTAAGTAAACAGCTATGGACCCAGAATTGTCATTTTTTATATTTTACTGGAGGACATGGTATTAAGGATGTTTCAGGTCATGTACTTTCGGCTTAGCCGAAGATTCAAATGTTCATTTATATCTTACCTTGATGCGATTTTGTAGGCTAGTGTATTCTTTTTTTATTATGCACATAAATGGACCTTGGTAAATATATTTACACAGGTTTTCAACCCTATTTGAATATAAAAACCCAGTTGAATAAAGTCCAGTGCGAATGTAACTCCCGCTCGTGATCGGCAGCTGTCAGTCACTACTGTTGCTAGGCGACAAGAACAATCCTCCGTAGGCTAGACCGGTCCGGTAGGCTACTCGAAGTGATTTTCCCACACAGGACTACAAAATTATGTTATTTTACAATATGATGCATTGTTTTACAATAAACTACACAAAAGTACATAAATGTATCAACCTTAAAAATATTCCGAAGTAAAATGCAACATATGCAGTAATGTAAAAGCAGAACCATCATAAAAACCCTGACAAGTTTTTTTCCCCTCCAGAATTCCTTTACTTTTACTCTTGATACCTTAAGTAGGCCTACATTAGAGTATGCAAGATAATTTTGCTTAACTAGGGTTAGAAATATATGACTAGTAGTTTTTCGCCAAAGCGGTATTAGTGGTTATTAAAAGTACTTCAGTGTAATAAAGTATCTCAATATTTATTCCATGAGTCAGCCCTGCAAACCTGTTGGTAGACAACTTAGTGGATAGTGAAAATATGCAGTCAAACACTCTGGAGCCCATCCCAGATGATGTCCCACCAGCAGGAGGCGTTACCAGGGACTCTATTGTGGAGCCCATCCCGGTCCAGCAGCACACCAGTGTCTCCAACTCAGCTGAATAAGTCTACATCATTTTTCTTATTTTATGTACTGTACAATTTAAATGTTTATGTTGATTTTGAGATGTTTAACGTTTGTTGTAAATAGTTGGGGGAAAAACGTTATAGAAGAATTTGTTTCATGTAGAAATTATGACTGTCATTACAAAAATAAACAATGTCCAGAGCAATGAATTCTCTTTTATTTACACATTTAAAGTTGCATAATTTTTTTCCTTTTAAAAAAATATAAGTGAAAAAAGTTAAAGAATATAATATATATACATATTTTTCAATCATTCTTTCAAGAAGAGAAAACAGCCTGTCCATTCTCTCTTGTGCTCTCCTCGCCTCTGCAGTCCCATGTCTTCTCTCAAGTCCAAAAACTCGTCCTCTCTGTCTCGCCTTCTTCGTGGTGCTGGTGCTGCTACCCCTGGCTCCTCTTCTTGGTCACACACTGCTGAACTCAGCCCTGGTGTGTCCTCAGGGATTGAGGCAATGAGGGTGCAATGCCTCTGTCCCAACATCTCATCCATGAGGACAAACCAGGGCCAAGTTTCAGCCGAGGGTTTCCCACTCACACCATCACCTGTCCCAGGACACGTGCAATCCTAAGGCAGAGCAAATTAACCATGGCTTGTTAACAACAACAGCACAATACATTTCAGCAAAGATGTGATCTCAACTTTCTTACTTTGTATTTTTAAAATCATTCATATTCAGAAATCATATTCATGAATACTCAAATTTGGTTAAAACCTTTGTAGACATGGCTTGCATGACAGCACTACAAAAACACATACAAGTGAAACCCCATTGCCTCATCTATGGTACTGCTTTTCCTATTGTTGTGGGCTTTATAGGGTGAGTGATATTTCTTATTTACACAAGTTTGACAGACTAGTGCAAATATTACAATAAAATGTCATTTAATTTATTTAGTTTTTTTTTTTTTTAAATTGCAGTTTAATAAATTGAGCTGTCTGCTCCTTGCTCCCTGAAACAATTATTAAACTATTAGCACAAGTTTTGCCTCAGACCACCTGACAAATGAAGCCACGCAATGGTGATGGAGTTAAGGTGAAGTTTATAAGAAAGAAAAACTTGTGGCTTTTAACTCAGGTTTCACTAGCTAAGTTATTTGAGTAAATGAAAACATAATACTTACATTTAAATGTGAATTTGCCGTCCACCAGCGAACTCTCGGCCGGTTTTTTTTTTTTTTTTTTTTTATAAAAATGTTGTCGTCACCGCCGCGCGATGAATTATGGGGTAGGATAGTCCGCAAAGTGTCCATTTATGTATCCTTCCTTTCACGGGGAAACGAAGGGTGCATTTGGCGTCGCTTTAGCCTTCGTCGCGCCGCGATGACGCAACCGGCCTTCGAATACGGACTTCGGTGGACGCAGAATTGAATTGGGACAGCCTTCATAGCGCCGCGGTGACGCAATCGGCCTTCAAATGCGACCTCCGAAGTGTGCAGCCTTTGAATTGGGACATCCTTCGTCGCTCCGCTGTGACGTTTCGACGCGCCGCTGTGACGCAATCGGCCTTCAAATACGAGCTGTGTCCCAAAGTGAAGGCTGCGTCCTTCGAAGGCCGTATTTGAAGGCCGGGTGGCCGTATTTGAAGGCCGATTGCGTCACCGCGGCTCGATGAAGGCTGTCCCAATTCAATTCTCCATCCTCCGAAGGCCGTATTCGAAGGCCGGTTGCGTCATCGCGCCGCGACGAAGGCTTCCCTGATTCAAAAGCGACGCCAAATGCACCCTTCGTTTCCCCGTGAAAAGAAGGATACATAAATTGACACTTAGCGGCCTATCCTACCCTATCCTACCCCATAAGTCATTGCGCGCCGTTGAAGACAGCATTTATTTATTTATTTTTAAAGGCGGCCGAGACTAGAGATCGGTGGTGGACAGCAAATTCACATTTAAATGTAAGTATTATGTTTTCATTTACTCAAATAGCTAGCGAAACCAGAGTTACATTTTCTTATAAACTACTTCTTAAAGCAGCACTAGGTAACTTTTCAACCTTCATAGTATATTTCCAAGACTCTTGTGATGGTACATCGACTTAAAATAGGTTGAATGACACGTCTGCCATAGCCTGACGGGGTCTGTATCGTTTTTAATCGTACTTTAAAACTTCGGGTTTCGGGTAGTAACCCGAGCAGCACAAAAAGAACTACAAAATTCGACTGCTTTACGGCAAAGGCTACCTCACTTCCCACAACACGTCCTCGCATGCTGTTGGACTTGTAAATAACGTTATATTGCTTATATTGTACATCACTCGGACAAGCTTTCACTGGTTGGTGTGAGCTAAAAAGCACCTGGCGTTCTTGTTGATGGATTAGTAGACATCTTCAGAGGCTAGCTGTGCTTGTTCGATGTCCGACGATTTGTAACGCGTTGTGTTTATTCCCCAATCGAACTCGTGTAACTGTCTGTCACATGTTCTACCGTCCACAGCATTACTTGATAGACAAAAATAGGACAAGAATGAGCATCAAACAGAAACAACCCGCTTACGGGGTGTTCGAGGCGCACATACAATACAGACTGCCAGTTCAACAGGGCGCGCGCAGCTCTTAAAGGGGCCACACCTTATTTCCACTCGTTATAGCTTCCATCCGACTGAACAGGGACCGGTATACAGGGGATCAGGCCGTGAGTGAAGAGACTGCTGCGTGAGTGGTATTTACGACAGTAACGTTAATTACAAGTATTCCACAGCGACTGTAGGGGTCGTTGTTTGACCAAAACGGAAATCTTACCTAGTGGGGCTTTAACTCCTTCGTCACCATTGCGTGGCTTCATTTATCAGGTAGTTTTAGGCAAAACTTGTGGTAATAACGTTATTAGTTTAACGACCTATTTCGTAATATTTGCACTTGTGTATTATAAGAAATATCACTCACCCAATAAAGCCCAAAACAATAAGAAAAGCAGTCGATAAGGCAATTGGGTTTCACTTTTATGTGTTTTTGTTGTCCTGTCATGCAAGGTATGTGGTTTTGACCACATTTTAGTATACAGAAATATGATTTCTTAAGTATTTTGTATGCATGTCTTGATGTGTCATATTTTGCAGTGTTAACAATGCACTTAAGATTGCTCCTCTGTGTTAAGTACCCTTTTCTGCTTTTTTAGAACAATTCAGGAAAAAATGGGTCTATATATATATATATATATATAGGCTATATATATATATATATATATATATATATATAAATATATAAAGAACAGTAATACACACATCTTTGCTGAAATGTATTGTCCTGTTGTTGTTAACAAGCCATGGTTCATTTGCTCTTCCTTTAGGATTGCAAGTGTCCTGGGACAGGAGAGGGTGTGAGTGGGAAACCCACTGCTGAAGCTTGGCCCTGGTTTGTCCTCATGGATGAGATGTTGGGACAGAGGCATTGCACCAACCCCCCGTCCTCATCGCCTCAATCCCTGAGGACACACCAGGGCCGAGTTCAGCAGTGGGTGCCCACGGTGAGGAGGAGCCAGGGGCAGCAGCACCAGCACAAAGGCGGCGAGACAGGACGAGTTTTTGGACTTGATCAGAGAAGAAATGCAACTACAGAGGGAGGCAGAGGCGAGGAGTGCACAGGAAAGAAGGAAGAGGATGGACAGGCTGTTTTCTCTTCTTGAGAGAATGATTGAAAAATATATATATTTTCTACATATTCTTGTTTAACTTTTTTCACTTTTATTTTTTAAAAGAAAAATTATGTACATTTATTTTTATGCAACTTTAATTGTGTAAATAAAAGAGAATGAATTGTTCTGGACATTGTTTATTTTTGTAATGACAGTAATACTTTCTGCATGAAACAAATTCTATACCTTTTTATTTTTTCAAATAAAATTGGTAAATGAAAATCATTTGTTCTTTAGGCTACATTAAAGTACTTTTTCCAACTATTTACAAAATACGTTAAATATATCAAAATCAACATGAAATCAACATTTAATTTTACAATACATAAAATAAGAAAAAAATGATGTAGACTCTATTGAGCTGAGCTGCTGGACCGGGATGGGCTGCCCCTGGTAAGGCCTCCTGCTGGTGGGACATCATCTGGGATGGTCTCCAGAGTGTTAAAGTGCATATTTCCACTATCCACTTAGTTGTCTACCAACAGGTTTGCAGGGCTGATTCAATCGACGGCTTTCTGAAAAAAGTACTTTTAATAACTACTGCATTTATATTAGGCTACTACTGCATTACTGTGTAGGCTATGTTGCATTTTACTTCTGTATATTTTAATATACAGTAATATCTGGTTGTTACATTATATACTTTTGTGTAGTGTAATGTAATCACATTGTGATGTGAGGGAAAAAAGTACTTCAGTAGGTTACTTCACATTTGTAAGTGAATACTTAACGAAATATGCAGTTCCGAAAATTAAAGTAACTAAATGTAGGTACAAACAACAACAAATTGTTGCTAACTACAGCAGCGTCCCATATCAAAGGGCGCATCTGAAGCGCTCGGACCGGTCTAGCCTACGAAGGATTGTTCTTGTCGCCTGGCAACCGTGACAGCTGCAGATGACGAGCGCGAGAAATACTGGACTTTTTATATTAAATTGGGTTTTGTATTCAAACAGGGCTAAACCGAAAATACATGATCCGGCAGCGCCGGGGCACACCATGACCTCCAGTAAAATATAAAACATAAAAATGACAATAGCCAATTCTGGCTCCATAGCTGTTTACTCAGTTATCAAAATGAATGATCAGGATAGCAGCTGTCCTCTCGCACCGTTGCTTGGCGCCAGGAGCGGTGATCGGGAACACCTGGTTGCACAATTAGGAAATCCTAGGAAGGCTACATGGTGCGTCCTTCAGAGGACGCATAGGCTGCATCCTTGAAGTCTGCGTCCTTCGAAGGATGCAGCCTTCAACATTGGGACACAGCTACGGACTTCGGAGGATGCAGACTTCACATTGGGACACAGCTATAGTCTGTCTAACACTTTGCCAAATGCCATGAAATGTGGTCAGCACATCCATACTGAAAGAAGAATGATATCTGTAAAAATATTCATTTTTGCTTGTTCTTCCAGCTAAGTGCACAATGTCAATATGAAGTGTACTGTAGCCCTTCGTGCCCTCCCGGTATACCTGCGTGAGGAGGACCCACAGTTCTTTAAGATGCTCAGTTCCTGATTATCTCGATCCTGTTTGATATGTAGAGGTACATATGTACACACACACACACACACACACACACACACACACACACACACACACACACACACACACACACACACACACACACACACACACACACACAGACAAATGCACAACCATACACTAAATGAGTTTAACAAGATGTTAGTTATATTTGTAGCTAGAGCAGAGGTATTTATTTTGTGCTGTGTCTATGTAGGTTTTCATTCCAACTAAATACTTCACCAGGTAATTTCACTGTTTAACACACTTACAGCTATTGGGTAGGTGGTGAAACTAGTCACTTAGCGCATCATGGCACATGGTTAGACACCTCTGAGCTAGAACAGAGTTTTAAAAAAATGAATGCTGTTGATGTTCTGACATGTTTGTATAAAACAATTTTAAGACTGAATAAAAGAAAAAAGAAAATGTACAGCTGAAGTAATTTTTTTTGTAGTTTTAACTTGTAAATTTCATTAGCTTGTGGGTTATACACAAGTATATTTTTTGAGTTAGTAGATTTCTATTTAATTAGATTAAGTACCACTGGATCAAAATAATTAAGTAAGGAGAATCTAAAAATGTGCTTTTATGCATGGTGCACTTAATTTTTTTTAAATACAATTTAAATATTTAAGTTTGATTAGATTGTAACTTTAAAAAAAATATAACTTAAAAAAATTAAGTTAGTTACCTAAAAATGTATTACGTAATCAGTTTCTGCAAAAGTTTTGAGTACTATGAACTTATTGGGGTTTATAGTGTGTCATTATGTTCCTAAAGATCTGACAGGAAGTCTTAAGGATTTAATATAGTCTGTCTTTAACCGTCAGTCATTATTCAGTCAGTATGGAGCTCAGTCAACTTCCTCTTCTGCTCTGTGAGTATTATTTCCTCTGTATGTGTTTCAGTGGAAGTTAATTGATCCTAAATAAGAATCAATTTTTTTTTTTTTTTTTTTTTTTTTCACTCTCCGAGTTGACAATGTTAGCTTCAGATCCTAACTGAAACTCACTCAACTCAATCTGAACATTTAAGAGGAAATGCAGCTAAACCACATAATCCACAGTTGATTATTTCCATGTACAGTACACACTGTAATGATTTTTTTCTCTTTGTGTTTTAGTGCTGATTTCAAACATCCACTCTGGACAAACTGAAGGTGAGTGAATTTGATTAATAAATTTGATCTCATATGGGAGATTTTACAAACCATCTGAAAAAATGAGGGTTATGATTGAGGTTAGCAGGGTTTCAAAAAAAAAAAAAAAACACAAACACAAACACAAACCTTGTTTGAGTAAAAATTAAACAGCTCATCATAATATTTAATTTGACCTCCTGTGGTGGACAGTCCAGATTTTCTGGAAGTTCTGAATCTCCTTTTTTTTTAGGCCACGTTTTACCATATTCTTGTAAATTGCCATTCATCTCAATTTTCTTTTTTCCAATCATAATTTGTAATACATTTATATTGTTTAAATGTTCTCCAAATGAATTCATATTTGTATGTTACCTAAACTTAGGGGAGTAATCAAACATGTCCATTAATGCTTTCATAATATTTTTCTATTTTTTTAGTTTTGAAATATGAAATTGCACAGATAGTTTGCAACACTTGTTGTAGAATGATCCATGTGTCTGTAAAAACACCAGAGGAAACTAGCCTGAACACTGATCAATGGTCACTGACCAAATCGTCAGATTAATCTTTTCATCTTTTTGCTCCCAAATTCCCATTGATTTTATATTGACAGATTTTTCCAAACCAACTCTGACTGTTGAGCCACAGAGTTCAGTGTTCACTGGAGACTCAGTTACTCTGAGATGTGAGCTGGATAAAATAACTGGATGGGAGTTTCTCTGGAGTAAAGACTCAAACACTGAATCTACTGAAGCTGAAACTATAACAATCAGTCGTGTGAAAGTCTCTGATGGAGGAGAGTACAGATGCAGAGCACGAAGAGGAGGAAATTACACAGATTACAGCGAACCAGTAGCAGTGACAATACATGGCAAGTATTTTCGTAAGACATAGGGCTTTTCACACTGCGCTATCTTTATTAACCCTGGGGAAATGACTAATAATGATGTAGCCTATTATGCATGCCAGACAAGTAGTTGGCAATGTCACTTTGTTAAGAAAGACTACGTGCCTAGGCACATACACATTATTTTACTACAGTGTACTCGAGCCGAACGCACAATATAGACACAAATTACATAAGCTATCATTGTTTTGTTCGATTTTCATTCTAAGTGTGTTAATCTTGATAATACTGTGTTATTAGGGTACTTTGTCTTCTGGGTAATTTTCATGTTTACGTGAATTTTCATTTTCATGTAATTTTCATTGTGCCTGATGAAGACCTGATGGTCGAAACATTGCAGGCTACTACTAATAAATTTAGCTATTATTAGTAGGATCAGCTATTTTCAGTGTGCGGACTTCACACTTCTTTTTTTAATTTTCATGTTCACAAAGCCAGAAACATTCACTGTAATCCCAATTTTATAGAATGTTCTCATCTGATATAAAGTCCCTTTTTACTTCCTTTAAGAAAATGTCAAAACCTTTGAACACAAACACTTCGAAAACATATATCATCATTGAGTCTGTTGTAAGGGACCTTCAATTTTTCATGATGAAATTTTTTTATATTGTGTTGATTTGTGTAATTCTTATAACGCATGCCCCCCTTTCTTTCTTACTGTTAATATCTGCATTTTTAGCTGAAAACGAGGTCTCGTAAATGTCCCTTAGAAGCGGGGTTAGCATCGTTTGCCTCATATTCACATGCTTTGGACACTCACAAATGTCAAATGGTGACAGAAAACGTGACAAAAAAAAGAAAAAGAAAAGACTTTCATTCTGACCTTTATAGTCCGAAAAGTCCATTCATGATAAACGTAAAGTCAATATGAAGATGTGCAATGCTAGAGCCTTTATGTAAACGTGTGTGCCGTCCGTTCAGTAAGTGACACTGCAAATATGCAAATAAGGATATTAACCCAGGATTTAGGAATGAACAGTGTGAAACAACAGTTTAATACCCAGGATTAATTGTAACCCTGGATAAATTATGAGCAATGTAACATATGAAGCAAGGTAATCAATCCCATTTACCTGGAATGACACAGGGTTAATCATTTCAGGTGTGAAAAGCCTTAATAACTGGCTATAAAAGCTATAGAGAACAACACTTTAGTCTAACCTGATTTAGCATGCTTTTTACAATCAAGTAACAGTTTGTACAGTGAAAGCAGCACATTTTAGTATTTACTTTTTTATTATTTTATCACATTATTTTCATTGTGAATTGTTATTGTGCAGAAAAACCAAAACCCAGAGTGACCATTAAACCTGATAGACACATATTTGGTGGAGAGACAGTCACTCTCAGATGTGACATATATGATGGAGGAGTCACTAGCTGGCAGTACAACTGGTATAAAGACGGTTCAACCAGTGTTTTCAGTGAACGACAGGAACACACATTCAGTTCTGTTACTGAGTCTGACGCAGGTAAATACTTCTGTTATGGGACAGAGACTGAAGGATCACGCAGCTCACATCTCAGTGATGATCTTACACTGTCAGTATCAGGTGAGTTTGATCATCTCTTCATACAGCTATGAAGTTTATACAAGTTTAAAGGAATATTCCAGGTTCATTACAAGTTAAGCTCAACCAACAGAATTTTGGATGTTGTGGATGCTATAAGGGGTGCTTAACAGTTCAGAGAGGGTGCTAATAAAATTCGTTGAATTGTGTAGTAATGAATGCCTAATCTGCAGGTTTCTAAACAATATGCAGTGTGTCAAGAAGCTTTGAGGTTTAGATCTTTAAAATACATGCCACAGCTGGGGTTTTGCTATATGAAGAGATACATGTTAAATGCACAAATAACTTAAATAGCCTTCATTTATTACATATAATTTACTTTACCCTTAGAGCTATATTTACAAGGTCACATTGTACAGATATTAAGCACAAAGAAAGAATAGGCACCGATTTAAGTTTCTGCAAGGTGACATTCATATGCAACAAATGCTTATTAGACAATAATAATTATATTATAGTTATTAGTTGTTCAAGAGTAGCCTACTGTATTTTTCTCCCTCCGATGGATTAATTACTCAAAACTGATTTGTGTCTTGTGAAAACAAACACACAGACCGCAAATATATTATCAACCAAACAAAATCATATTCTTTCCTTGAGTGTTGTTGCGAGTGTAACAATATATACAAGGGCAGGCAGGCAGAGACAAAGGATATAAGTGCTAAGAGTACATTAATGAACAAACAAAAACAAGCTACATCCAATGACTGACAAGCAAAAAGAGAAACACAAGGGCCATTTATGCACAAGGGGTAATGAGACTACCAAGACACACCTGGGAACAATCAGGGACTAATTAACATGAAAAACTACGAGGACTACAAACATGGCGATGGCACTGAAACAAGAAATAAAACAAAAGTCCAAACCAGACATGGAGAACATATAAAAGAGCCCCCCTCCCCACCTTATGACCAGCTTCCAGATGTTCCCAAGCCAACAAAACCCCAAAACAAGTTTCCAGGTGGGTGATGCTCCCACCACTTTGGAGTGGAGGTGGACCATGGGAAGGGACGGAGGGCCAGGACCGTGGAGTGGCGGAGCAGAGAGCCAGAGCAGAGTCGGAGGATCAGGGCAGATGGAGCAGGAGACCACCTCGACAGAGCAGGTGGAACATAAGACCACCCTGGCGGAGGAGGAGACTGTACATAATTGGCCTCTGTGGCTGCAACAGAGCCGACTGGGACCATAGAGAGTTCAGGAACGGCCTCTGGGGCTGTAACAGAATCGACAGATGGTGCAGAGAGTTTAGAGTCGGTCTCCTTGGCTGTGGCAGAGCCAGCTGAAGGCACAGAGAGTCCAAAATTAACCTCCTTGGCCGTAAGGAGCACAAACAGTTCAGAGACGGCTTCAGTGGCCGTGACAGATGCCGCCATGTTGAGAGAGGTGTGTGCCGCCCATACACACAAAATGGCAGGTGCCATTACTAGAAGCACTGAGGACAACGGAAAGACATCCGAGACCCGCGGGCTAGGGAGTGCTGGGATCGCAGGGCTTGAGGGAGCTGGGACTGCCGGGCTTGAGATGCAGGGTTGGACTCCAGTCTCATCCGCCCCGAGACAGATCCAGTGGCTGGGATGGTAGCTTAAAACATTTTTTTCACTTATTGCGCATAACCCAAATTAAGACCTGTCGGGACCTGATGTAATGTCCACTATTAGAGAGGTTCCAGAATTAATGGAGAAAATCTTGTGTTTTCCTGTGGATGCTCGGCCATTTATGTGCCTGCTAGAGCCCCCGAGCACCCACAGGGATCAGCACCTATGCAAAGAAGTTAGACATGTTATCAGTTGAAGCTCAGCTTGATATTGAAACCTGCCGTGCTGAGTGACAGTCCCACCTAAGCCACCGTGCTGGAACAGGTAGGCTACCAAGAGTTTTAAAACTGCAGGGAAATTAATTAACAAGTTGTTCACACAGAAAGCATTTGTGCTTTTAAAAATACGATCAAATCTGAAAAGAGCACAGGTTTCTTGTGATGGGTTTTTACTACTTTTAAAAATGCGGTGCAAAAAAGCTGAAAAAACAATTGAGGCGAAATGGTCAAAGACGTCTGTTTAAAAGGGGCTTTATGTAGTTCAGAAAACAAATGTTATTAGCAACACCGGTGGCCGTTAAGTGAACTGCAGCCAGCAACTTATTGCTCATGTTTGCACTCATGTACACATAACCTACAAGAGACTGAACTTGATTCAATGTCCCGATATACTCATGCTGAAGTTCTTTTTCGTTCTTTGCTTAGAAGTAAAAAGACGTTGGAAATACTTTTGCAGCGATATACTATTAGCGAATATCCAGACGCCACCCACATTGCTGAGAGCAATGAATATATTTGAATACAGTTGAATATGTAAATATATGCTATGCACTTTCCTCTTAATAACAAAAAAAAAAAAAAGTGAAAAAGCAGCAGTTCGAAAGCGTCTGATCATAGTGAAGTGGATATGTTTGCACAAGCTCATCATGAAGATAGATGAGGTAATTAAAATTACACATAATAGTTTGCTAAATTATATTTGAGGCTATATAGATCTGGCTATGTGAGATTATAGTTTGATTTAATCCATTTTCTTAGCATGACACATTGACATTACAGTACAGAATGGCTCTTTCTGCATTATCCTGACCTGGACATTGTAAGTGTCTGAAAGGGAGTCGTAGATCCAATTGCAAGAAGGCAGTTTATTGATAGACAGGACAGTGGAAAAAACTCAGAAGGGACAGTCAATACACTGGTGGACTCAAAGCAGCGATCCAAAGGAGAGAGAGATGAAGAGACAGGAATCAAACACAGCGTGGTAACTCAGACCGGACAGCTGGTTGAAGAAAACTCTAGGACAATCTCCGCGCTGCTTGGAAACACGGATGAATTGCAGAAATGACTCAGCTTGGAACTCAGATACAGGAACTAGGTGAGAGAACAAAACAAGAGTGATGATCCGACACCAAGCATAACTCACTCCAGCTAGATATAGGCAGCTGACTAGCTGCAGCTGAATGACTGATTGAGTGATCAGCTGGTTACTTGGCAACAAACAAGCCACCACACACACAAACCCAACACCTACAAACGCACCCGACAAATACGCAAAATGAACACACGGATCTATGAACCGTGACAATAAGGATTCGTACAATTTTTCACTTGAACTGAAGGGAGGCTCACACTCTGGAGCTCAAGTAAAAATCACGTCCTTTTGATTTTTCAAGTCCTTTACATGAAAATCAGTTTACAGGATTTCAGAGACAACCTAGGAAGTTGGGGAAGGTCTCATTGCATAAGTTTCGTTGTTCACACATTGGCAATACAAATTCTTACATATAGCCCCTATTTACATATGTTTAGAAAGCAACTTTTTTTCTTTTTCCATCACCACCAGTCTAGGATGAAACAAAGTGCAAGAATTCATATTAAAATACATCAGGGGCTTAAGCCCCCCAAACCAGTGGCAGATTGCAAGAGAACAATAGGCCTTAGAAGTTGCTATAGTCAGTTGCCTGATATGAAATCACACTTGAAAGTAATCACAGTTGATGATAAAACTTAAAATGATCACTAATGGGCACCATACCTCAGTATGGCCTAATTGATTCTGTAGACTCGCGCTCGATCGGCCCAAAGTCCGGCATCCGACCAGCGCGGAAGGTATACATGTTACTGTCTTTTCTTGAGGCAAAGTAGTTTTTTTTATTAAATGCATTTGAATTTGTATTCTCTCGTTATTCATCTGACTCCATAAATGAAAAGGTAAATGTGAGCGAATGTTTGACTATTCCTTTTAACTCTTTAATGCAAATAATGTCAAAGTCAGTTAGAATAATCAAATGTAACAATTTATTATGTCAGGTAAATGTATCATGCCAATTTCATAATCAATTCAAAGATAATCGATACAAAACATCAAATGCTCTGGAATAAAGAGAAGAGATGCGAACCCAACATTATACATGAAGCTGAGAGTCTTACTCTCAGCCTCACAGGCTAATCTGAAATACTGAAAGGCGGCGGCCCTGATCTTCTCGTTGCATTTCTTTATATAGACAGAAACTTCTTTCACATGGAAACATCTGCTAACAATGGTAATTTACAGAGTTCATAGTTGACACCTATTGGGGGTGGGAGACCATTTGTCTAGAGCAGAGATCTTCAATCCTGCTCCTGGAGGGCCACTGTCCTGCAAAGTTTAGTTCCAACCCAAATCAAACACACCTGAATCAGCTCATCAAGCTCTTCAGAATCGCTTGAGTATTCAAAGGCAGGTGTGCTGAAGCAGGTTGGAACTAAACTCTGCAGGACAGTGGCCCTCCAGGAGCAGGATTGAAGACCTCTGGTCTAGAGACACCTTCCTTTGTGTGCCAGCTATCTCTAAACTCCTAAAAACCTTATTATCTTTTGTTTTACTTTTTGTTTGACCTTTGTACCAGTCGCACTGAGACATTTCAAATGATACCAAACATTTATAAAACTGGATGATAATTGTTAACATTTAAACCATATAGATTGTGTGTAAATCTCAGGTGATTTAGCATAAGAGAGAGAGGGTGGGGGAAGAGGGAAAGAGATGTATTCTGAGGTGAGACTTTTGTCTCAAATGGTGAGTTCAAATGGTAATTTCCAGCAAGGTCCTGTCTTCAACCAGACTGTCCAGCATTTTCTAATTTCTCAATTCTTACAATTCCTCCCATCAAGACAATTGTTTATACAAGCAGGCACATTAAACCATATACACATTTTAGTTTTAGTTTTTTTTATGATAGTGACAGAGTAATTAAAAAAAACAAAAAAAAAACAGGGATCAACAAATCATTAGGAAATGAAGACATTTCTGTGTGGGTTAAAACCTCGGGAAACCACACCCTAGTATCAGCGTTGGTTGCAGCCAGGCCCGTAGCTAGAGGATTCGGGGCCCCCTGAAAATATATTGATGTGCCAAGAATGCAGTCAAATAAAAAAAATAAAATAATTTATTGTCTTATTTTTTAATAAAGATAATATGGAACTGGTAATATATTATTAAATAAAGCTAATAAATGTATTCATCCAAGTGCAGTGAGTTGTATTCGTGTTTTCTTGATGTAATAAATACATCATCAGCCGGCAGGTCAGGTGCATAATGAAATGCGTCGTGACTCGTATCAATTATTTAACTCTATTTACAATAGTGTAAAAAGGCAGGGATTGTCGTGCGCGCCAATAATGAAGAGTGACAGAACCCGGCAGGCTGTAGAGAGTAGTTTTCTTATTCCCTGCAAAATAACAATAAAACCTGTTTTTAAGAACGTCTTGCTCGACTGGGATACAACAACTCTCCTGGCCTCCCTCAACTTCTTTTCATGCCGTTTCTGGTTCCCTGATTTATGTTTTCTTTTCCCCGACATTTTTCAGTCAAGTCAGTCTCCTGCTCTTCCACCATCGTTGACTTCAGGCACTGCCGACTCAACTCTGATTGGTTCTGTTCACGAGCTGGGGCGGGACTTACAATTTTATTGAGTCCATCTGATGTTTGTCATGTTAACCAAATTTCATGTTTTTTTGGTTTTCATTTAAATCTCTGGCATACAACTAAAATAAATATTAGAATTAATCATACAACAGGGGCCTATATAGTATAACTGCTGGATTTTCTGGGGCCCTCTGAGCAGCGGAGGCCCCTATAATTGTCACCACCTCTTACCCCACTAGCGACGGCCCTGGTTGCAGCAGAGATGAAACAGGATCTAAGTGCAGCAGTCTTTATTTAGAAATAAACTCAAATCTTCACAAAATAGAATTTTAGAAACAGGAACAGAACAACCAACTAAATACAACGTAGAACTGACCATGAACAGAAAGACACAAAGGGCTTAAGCACTCTGCAAACAGAGGAATTAACAAAACAAGAAAACGTCTCCGGTTACTATCGTAACCTCGGTTCCCTGAGAGGCGGGAACGAGACATTACGTCAGTTTTGACATATATGGGAACTCCTCCCTTCTCCATTTTCGCTGAAATCTTATGGGCAAACACCAGCTGGGGACAGCTGGCCAATTGACGCGAAGCATGCAAATACTGACAGGTCAGCGGGCAATATTACATCAGAATCACGACTGAACGCTAGCACAGCTGATCAAACAGCGAGCACGGCGGCTAACGTAATGTCTCGTTCCCGCCTCTCAGGGAACCGAGGTTACGAAAGTAACCGGAGACGTTCCCTTTCAAGGCGGTAACTCAACATTACGTCAGCTATGACGTATATGGGAACTGTATTAAATCCTGCCGTGAGAGCAGTGAAGATAAGCCCTGAACGGGGTCAATCACACCCACACATAAGCAAGACAGTTCTAGCCAATAGCCGCGTCGCTAAGAGTACTCGCATCTGATAGGCGGAACTAGACCAATGAGACACCTGCTCCTACCCTAACAACATTTGCATATCTTAATGCAATGAATGCGAAGGCTGTACTGAATAGGGCAGACACAACACAATAAGCACACAAGCACGAGGGTTAAACACAGAGTCGACTGCGTTTACGGTGACAACTGCATAAACCTTATAAATCATAACACAGAGTTAGCAGCCGTGGTAACTACTGTATAGCTGGTTATAACAGTTCACAACACATGAATAAAACTTAACTCACCGAAGTACATGTGACGCTACAGAGGGTACATTCAGCTTGCAAAACCTGGCGAATGTGTTCTGGGAAGACCAGCCAGCAGCAAGACATAAATCCTGGATAGACATACCTCTAGACCAGGCCCATGAGGAAGCAATTGCCCTCGTAGAATGAGCTCTGATGTTGAGGGGACAGTCTTTCCCCTGGCATTCGTAAGCCAATGCAATAGCGTCCACAATCCAGTGAGAAAGTCTCTGTTTTGAAATAGCACGTCCCTTATTACATTCACCAAAGCACACGAAAGCTGGTCCGACTGACGAAAGGCGGCCGAGCGATCCACATAACTTACATCCGCAAAGCCTTAACAGGGCAAACAGCGCTCTGAGCATCAGCGTCACGCGAGGCTGACGGCTCAGCAGATAAGGCGGGCAGGGAAACAACCTGTGCTTTAAATGGTATATTGAGTGACTTCGGAACGTAACCTGGTCTCGGCCGGAGAGTGACATTACAGTCGCCAGGTCCGAAACAGATGCAGTCATCGTTCACCGAAAACGCGTGTAACGTCTCCAAAACGCTTCGCCGAGGCGAGAGCAAGAAGCAAGGCCGTCCTCAGGGAAAGCTCCTTAACCGCAATCGAAGCTAAGGGATTGAACGGTGGTAGAGATAGAGCCCTCAAAACTAGAGCTAGATCCCACGGCGGCATGGAGGGCGGCCGTGAAGGACACAATCTCCTCGCTCCCCTGAGAAAACTGATTACCAGAGCGTGCTTACCGATCGATTGCCCATCAACCGGGGAACGAAAACCAGCAATAGCGGCCACATACACCTTCAGCGTGGATGGCAAACTCCAGCAATCCATTCTGTGCTGTAGAAAGTGCAAAACATCCGACACGGAACAGGTCCCCGGGTCAATACCAATGTCCTGGCACCATTCCGTGAAAACTCCCCACTTCAGAGCGTAGAGGCACCTGGTAGAAGGCGCGCCTCCGTAAGTGTGCTCAGCACTCGTGAGTGCAGAGCGTCCCGCTCATTTAGGGTCCCCGCAACGGCCACACATGAAGGTTCCACAGCTTGGGGCTGGGGTGCCATATCGTGCCGTTCACCTGAGACAGCAGGTCCTTCCAGGGATTTGCCATGGGGGAGCCACCACTAACTCTCTCAGGTCCGCAAACCAGGGCTGATTCGGCCAGTTCGGGGCCACAAGTATCACTGACGCTCTCTCCTCCCTGATTTTGCACAACACCATAGGCAGAATCTTCACCGGAGGGAACTCGTAAAGCCTGGCTTCCGGTCAGCGCGATGTCAGAGCATCTCCCGGCAGCGGGGAGTGAGATAGCGAGAAGAATGTCTGACAGTGCGTGTTCTCGCTTGTGGCAAACAGATCCACTTCCGCCCTCCCGAATCGATCCCAAATCATATGAACTGATCCTGGGTGAAGCCTCCACTCTCCTGGAGGAATCCCGTTCCTCGAAAGCATGTCCGCTCCACGGTTCAGGATACCGGGATGTGCGCCGCTCTTATGGAGAGAAAGTGTTGGTTCGCCCACAACAGGAGACTCGCTGCCTGTTTGAAAGGAGCTCTGGAGCGCACGCTGCCCTGGCGATTTATGTACGAGACCACAGACGTGTTGTCGGTTCGAATAAGTACATGTTGCCGCTCCAATTTCGACCGAAAGGCTTGTAGGGCTAAGGACACCGCTTCCATTATTCCAAACGGTTTATGTGCCACCTTCTCTGTGACTCCGACCACAGGCCTGAGGCAGGTACGCCCAGACAAACTAATCCCCAGCCTGAAGTTGACGCGTCCGTCGAGACCACGGTGCGCTGCGTATACCCAAAGGAACTCCTGGGCTGAACATATCCGGGCTGTTCCACGTCTCAGAGTGCTAACGCAACTGTGAGTGACCGTAATGCGCTTGTGGCCCGAAAACCACGCCCTCGGCGGAACTCGGCGGAACTCGGAGGAGTTTTCAGCCAAAACTGCAGCGGTCGCATATGCAGCAGACCCAGATGGCACACTGAAGAAGCCGCCACCATCAGCCCCAGAAGCCTCTGAAATTCCCTCAGTGAAACAGACCTGCCCGGTATGAAACGGCGCAGAGTGGATGAAATTGCCTCTATGCGCTCTTGAGAGAGATGGGCTCGCATCGCCATCAAGTCCAAACATACTCCCAAATATGTTATAGTCCGACTCTGTAAAAACACGCTCTTCTGCATTTCACACGCAGTCCCAGCGTATCCAAATGGCCAAGCAGTGTTTCCACGTGACTGATTAGCACATCTTTTGAGTCGTCCAGATAATTCAAGATGCGCATTCCGCTCGATCTAAGGGGAGAAAGCGCTGCGTCCACACACTTTGAAAAGGTGCGGGGGGCTAGGGCCAGGCCGAACGGAAGCACTGAATACTGATAAGCCATGCCTTCGAAAGGCGCGTCGCTATTTGAATATGAAAGTACACGTCTTTTAGATCCACTGAGGCGAACCAGTCCCCGGGCCGTATCTGTGCCAAGATCTGTTTCAGTGTTGTTATTCTGAACGCGCGCTTGTGAAGTGCTCAGTTGATGGGTCTCAGGTCTAGAATCGGACGGAGTCCTCCATCCATCTTTGGCACCACGAAGTAGCGGCTGTAAAACCCACTTTCCTGCTCGCTCGGAGGGACACGCTCTATCGCTCCTTTCTTGAGCAGACTGAGAATTTCCTGTCTCAGAACAGGAAGGTTTTGGGGCAAAGCCAGTGACAGGACCACGGCATTGAAGCGGGGAGGTCTGCGTTTGAACTGGAGAGAATATCCGTGCTGAATTATTCCCAGTATCCATGGTGAAACGCCCGGGATAGCCCTCCACGCGTCCAGGAAGTGACACAGAGGACGCGCTAGCTCTACGGCCACCGTAGCCACTGATGGCGTGTTTTGATCGGAGCCCCGTCCACGCGAGGCTAGAAGCAATGGCGGGAGGGTGGCTCGCGGTGGGCAATGTGTGGTATTGGCACTCTCGCGCCCTCAAGAGGCCATTATAATCATGGGTTGTGGCTCTGCGCTGCTCTGAGACAGGGCGAGTGACACAGTGTTGGGTGCAAGAGGAAGAAAAAGCTCTTTTTTTTTTTTTTATCTGCCGCCAGAGCCGGGATTCGAACACGGATCTCTGGTGTGAAAGCCTTTGATTTCGCCACTGAGCCACAGGGGGAAATGACTGTGAATGGATACATGTTTTTGTTGTGGAACTCACACAAACAGCATTTAAACACACATAGCAATCGTCGCCCGTAGGAACATGGGGGGCATGATGCATTTGAACATGGCGCTTGGGGGCGGGGCCTCCAGCACGCTCTCTCTTCCTCTTTATTGGTCCGTCGGGAAGATGGCTTGGTAGCCGAGGATGGCGCGCTGGCTCTCTCTCGCGGTGCAGGCTCCTCTTCTAACCCTGACGTTTCCTTCCAGGCCCTGACCACTGCTTGTTTTGGCCGAAACGAGCGTCCGGTTCGGGGTGGGGCGCCACGGCGGGCTGTCTAGCCGGTTCTTGAGCCTGGCGAGGTGCAGAAGAAGAGCGGGACCTCGCGGATGATGCCTGGAGTGAGCGATGGGGCATCACGTGGCTCATCGCCTTGGTGCGCTTCTGCGTTTCGGAGAAACGCTCCGTGACCGACTCCACGGCATCACCAAAGAGGCCGGAGGGAGTGACTGGAGCGTTTAAGAGTGTCTTGCGGTCCGCGTCCTTCAGGTCAGCTAGGGTAAGCCATAGGTGCCTGTTAAGGATGACCATGAACCCCATGGAACGGCCGATGGCTTGTAGCGCTTAGTAGCCATCACCGCGAGATCAGTTGCCGCGCGCAGATCCCTGATGACGTCAGCATCAGCTGCGCCGCCGTCGAGGGATTGAAGCAGTTTTGCCTGGAACACCTGGAGTATTGCCATGGCATGAAGAGCAGAAGCTGCCTCCCCTGCAGAAGCATAGGCTTTGTCTGCCTGGTGGGCCATGAACCCTGCGTGGCAGAGTGGGTGCGCGCCGATTGGGGTGCAGCCCACGACTTCACCACGTGCACGCCTGGAAAGAACGGGGTTCTTCTCCTCGATGCGGCCTGGTGGCGGCTCGACTGGACGAACCACGAGTCCAGCTTACTTTTCACAGGCTCGTCAGGTGCGTTCCAAGCGAGGTCCAGCTCCGTGACGGCCTTGCTGAGGACCCTGACGAGCTCCTCCTGGAGGTCTGTAGGGCCCTCTTGGTCGGGGCCGTCTGACTGAGACGCCCAATCCTTTTCCAACGCCGAGAGCGACCTGGAGTCGTCTTCCTCGCCAGCTCCGAAGGAGACGAAGTTTGCGACGGCGTGGGGGGGGGGGGCGGAAGCTATCGTCCGCGAAGTTGACAGCGTCAAACTCGTCTTCGGGAGTGGGCCTCATCCCCGCTGTTGCCCAAGCCACTTCTCTTCTGGCTCTGAGGGTGCACACTAGCAGCTCGGCGCAGTAGGCGCATGTGTCGTCCGTGAGTGCCGCCTCGGCGTGGGCGAGGCCCAGGCAGGTGACACATAACTGGTGAAGGTCGGGCGGGTCAATGGGACCCGCACAAATCTGGCATGTAGCAGCCATCGGATGCGTAAAGGAAAAACAGGGGCGAGTAGTTCTCTAATGCAACTTCCACGATGACTTAGATAAGACTTCTAGCGTGAAGAAAGAGATTCTGACGTAATTTTCGCGCCCATGCATTTTATACTGCCCGCTGACCTGTCAGTATTTGCATGCTTCGCGTCAATTGGCCAGCTGGCCCCAGCTGGCCCCAGCTGAGGTTAGCCCATAAGATTTCAGCGAAAATGGAGAAGGGAGGAGTTCCCATATACGTCATAGCTGACGTAATGTTGAGTTACCGCCTTGAAAGGGAACCAACCTAGAAACAGACATGAGCACACTCAAAACGTGACACCTAGTGCCACCAGCAGCTCCTGACCATACATTCAGGTCCCAGTCACTTCTAATGCAAGTGGCTCCACATAACCAATAGGTTTTTTGTTTTTTTTTTAGAAAAGAAGGGACAAGTGAAATTTTTGTGTTAAGCAACAATATGCCATAAATGCTGTTGATTGAGCTTAACTTGCACTAAACCTGGAAAATTAAACATGTTATTGATTTCTCCCTTCTAGATCACAGAGCATTTTTAAGTGTTTCTCCTCAGAAGTGGTTGACTGAAGGAGATCCAGCGACTCTGATCTGTGAGGTCAATGGCTCCTCTACAGGCTGGACATTCAGCTGGTTCACTGAAACTGCAGGTCAGAAAAATTATTAGTTATTAGTATGAATAAATCAACCTAACTAAATTGGATTAAATCAATAATGTCATGTTTAAAGGTAAAGTGTGCATTCTGTGCAATTCTAGTGTTCTAGTGTCACCAAACAGGATGTCAAATGCTTGTTAGTTGAGCATTGCTGTGTCCGTCTGGTTAGGAAGCTGCATATTATGCTAAGATATAAGAAAATATTTTAACATTTAATAAAGTTATATCAAATTTAAAGGGCAAATCATGTAAAAATACATCTATATGGTGACAACTGCACATTTTCCGTTTTTTTTACAGACTACAGAGATTTTTTTCAGCTGCTCTTAGACAGCAGCAGAGGAGCTGGAGGAAAATACACTGTCAGTTCTGCTGATCTAAAACACACAGGAGTTTATGTGTGCAGAGCAGAAAAAGGAAAACCAGCCTATAAAACTGGGTACAGCAACAAACAACCACTGTGGGTCACTGGTGAGTTCACAGAGAGTTTAAATGATTGATTCATCTTTAATAAAGACAATTTCCAAATTATAGCTGTAATTGTCTTGTCAGGCGTTTCTCCTCCAGTGTCTCTGATCATCAGTCCCAGCAGAACTCAACACTTCACATCTGTCTCTCTCTCTCTGAGCTGTGAGGACCAGAGTAACTCTGATGGATGGACAGTGAGAAGATACACAGACAGCGGACGGTTGGAAGATTGTTCATCATCAGTGTGGGGATCACAAACAGGATCTACATGTACAATCAGATCCACTGTCCCATCAGACACTGGAGTTTACTGGTGTCAGTCTGAATCTGGAGAGAACTATCATCCTGTTAATATCACTGTACACTGTGAGTCTGTGTTTATAGCTATGTTTCCATCCACACGTTTTTATCCGAATGAAGTGATATCGAATGAAAAATGCCTTATGGAAACAGTAAAATTTGATTGAATTTCATGAATATCGACTCAAATGAAATACGTTCGGTCTCATCGGATTTGATCTTGATCGATATACGGCTTATGCGATAAACGCTGATGGAAACGTTATTTGTATAAATCCATTTTGTCTAGCAAAACTTTGTTCACAAATGTTTGCTTGAATGTTTGTGCGATTCAGTGCGAAAATGAATGGAAACACCTTAAAATGTCTCAAATCAATTCGTTATACTGTACCAATTTGATCGCAAAACAGCATGTGACGTCATACGCACAGGTTTTTATTTGCTTTAAAGCCGTTGGATGGAAACGTACTCGGTTACTAACGTAACCTCGGTTCTCTCTAGTAGAGGGAACGAGTACTGCGTAAGAGTATCTTACGCTAGGGGAAAATCCTTTTTCCGTGAGATATAGAGCATCACAGTCCCGCCCACAGCCGGTGCCGGAAGTAAAAATTCAATACAATTTCTCCATTGACAGTTGGGATATAAGCCATAAAAACGTAACCATACATGGTAGACTTAAAACCAGCTACGGCTGTACTAAGCGATTGTATATGCTCATATAACCGCCAAAAGTTCATGGGGCACTAACCTTGTTTTGGGATAAATGCCTTTTATTCGCGATGTCTTGGAGAAGTACTTCAATACCCACAATCCTGAACAATCCCACAATCCCACAGTGATGCATCTGATTGGTGGAGCTCGTGTAACTGTCTGGTTAAACCCCGCGAAAGTCCGTGAAGACTGAAGATCATTAAAAAAAAAACAACGTGTTGACGACTGAGCGGTGATTGGAGTCAGGTACAAAGCACTGCACCATGTTGCTAACGTTATCGTTAACCGCTTTTCACACACGCACACAATATAAAATACACGATAAAATACATGATGATAAATATAAAATTCAATACACAATACCTATAAAAAACACTATTATTTACACGATTACTACTGAAAGAACTGCTATAAACTGCACAAGAAAAAGTTCACGTGGCTGTCGTCAGATTTGAAAGTCGCTCTAAAGGCTCTTTCGCGGTTGTGGCTTCAGTCGACTTCAGTGAGGCGCGGTGGTTTATGGGATGAGTAGTTCCTTCGCTCGGAAATGAAAATATGTACACAGTCTTGTACCTTTGACTTTTTGGGGATTTTCTCGTCGTTTTTTCACTCTAAATAATATGTTGTATGCCTATGAGTTCAGCCGTAGCTGGTTATCCTCAGACATGCTCTAAAACTCTTTAGATACGGATTTTCCAAAACGTCAATGGAAGAAATGAATGGGAAATTTACTTCCGGCACCTAAGCGCTCTCGGGCTGTGGGCGGGACTGTGATGCTCTATTGAAGCCAAAAATTATCCTTAATTTTGTAATAATGCAAAACGCGTTGCAGCAGCATACAGACATAGGCAAGACGGCTCGCGCGCCTATTGGCTGTTCTGCGGCAACTGCAGCAGCCTATCGAGCGAGGCCTAGCGTGACGTCAGACCCAATGAGGGTGCTTCGCGCCCGCTGCGTCACGTCCCGCCGAAACGGGCGTGGCCTAGGCCTATAAATACAGCTCGCAGGCAGCTGATATCTGGTTTTTCATCGGCGAAGCAACCAGAGCGTATGCATGCACGGCAAGATACGCAGTACTCGTTCCCTCTACTAGAGAGAACCGAGGTTACGTTAGTAACCGAGTACGTTCTCTTACGAGAGGTCTCTCGTACTGCGTAAGAGTATCTTCCACATATAACAGCGTCACTTAGACGCGGATTACATCATACAGACAGGGCGGGGTACGGCCTGAACTGATGGGGAAAGTGGGTCTTATACAGTTTGCCCATATTATATATTTTTTATGGTCGCTCAGTGAGCTGTGCTCAGTGGATGCAGTATTCTGAACCTGATAGCATCAGAACAGACAATACTGGTCATTTAGACCGACAGCAGCCTGGCCTGCAGGGCGGGAACCTCTAGGTTGTAAAACCTAATAAATGTAGACGGGGAGGCCCAGCCTGCCGCCATACATATTTCTTGCAAGGCAATCCCACTTGACCAGGCCCCTTGGAAGTGTACGCTAGCGCAATAGCGTCAACTATCCATCTGGATAGGCTTTGTTTCGACGCGGCTAGTCCCTTAGAACGCCCACTGAACGAAACAAAGAGCTGCTCTGTCTGTCTGAAAACAGAAGAGCGAGACACATAAGCTCTTAATGCCCTGACTGGGCAAAGGAAGCTCGCGTCTCCTTCCTCATCAGAGACCGGTAGGGCTGACAGGGAGACGACCTGTGCCCTAAACGGTGTGTTGAGGGACTTTGGAACATAACCGTGCCTAGGTTTGAGTATAACTCTTGAGTCATTAGGCACAAATTCCATGCACGTCGCACTCACTGAGAGCGCGTGTAAGTCCCATATGCGCTTCACTGAAGCGAGAGCCAGAAGAAACACCGTCTTGAAAGACAGGTGTTTAAGATCAATCGTCTGTAAAGGCTCAAATGGGCCACCTTTCATGGCTTCCAGCACCGTAGAAAGGTCCCAAACAGGGACTGAGGGAGGTCTGGGAGGATTCAGTCTCCTAGCTCCTCTAAGGAAGCGGATAACTAAATCGTTCCTTCCTATTGACTGACCAAGCGTTGTTCTCGAGAACGCTGCTATAGCCGCCACATAGACTTTGAGCGTGGAAGGGGTCCTGCCCTTATCCAACAGCTCTTGTAGGAAGGAGAGTACCTCCTTCACCCCGCAGTCTGGGGGTGACACGCCACGAGCTGCGCACCAGCCGGAAAACACTGAACATTTCGAGGAGTAGAGACGTCGCGTAGACGGAGCTCTAGCCTGCGTGATCGTGTTTAACACTCCCTTTGGGAGGTCAGCGGGTACCCGTTGATGGCCCAAACATGAAGGGACCACAGCTCTGGGTGAGGATGCCAAATCGAGCCGTAAGCCTGAGAGAGGAGGTCTCTCCTCACTGGCACTGGCCACGGGGCTGCATCATAGCTGGGAACCAGGGTTGGTTTTTCCAGAACGGCGCTACGAGCAGTACTGAGCATCCTTCTTCCCTGATTCGCTCTATCACCTGAGGCAGGAGAGAGACAGGGGGAAAGGCATAGAGCGGGCGGTGGGGCCATACATGAGCCAGCGCGTCCATGTAAGCTTAGCGTTAAGTTCTGCCAGGAAGACTCAATCAGCGCGTCATGAATTAACTCACTTCTAACCAATCATGTGTTAACACTCTCAGTATAAAAGAATGGTACTTACATCCGTCTGAGTTCGCAGATACTGACGGCGCCAATTACCTCCATCCTCCCCAACCACCTCCAAGATGGTCCTTTCCCTCCATCCTCCCCACCACCACCAGGATGGTCCCTTCCTTTACCTCCAGGGGGTCGGCTGCGCCCCTGCCTTCATCTTCAGGCGGGATTTGCAGATTCCGTTACCCTCGCATTGCTTGCTAAGGACGGGGCCTACGCCAAAGACTATGCTTGCTGAGCTATTAATAAATTTACTCTTGTTATATCATTTTATCTCCCGAGTCTTTCTGGTAGAACTGCTCTTGGAGAAAAATTCCAGACAGTGAGCGTTTTCTTGAGACGCAAACAGGTCTACTTCCGCTCTGCCGAATTTCTTCCACAGCAGTTGGACTGTCTGTGGGTGTAGAGACCACTCGCCTGCCGGAACATTGTTCCTGGACAGTCTGTCTGGTCCTATATTTAGGAGCCCTGGCACGTGCGCCACTCTCAGCGAGCGCAGGTTGCGCTGAGCCCACACCAGGAGGCGTTCTGCTAGCCTGTGCAGGTTCTGGGACCTGAGGCCGCCTTGGCGATTTATGTAGGACACCACAGACATGTTGTCTGAACGGACCAGGACGTGGCGTCCTCTTATTTGGGGACAAAAACGCGTCAGCGCGTTGTCTACTGCCAACATTTCGAGGCAGTTTATGTGCAGAAGCTTCTCCCGTTCTGACCATTGGCCGAAGAACGGTCTGCCCTCGAGCAGCGCTCCCCATCCCGAGGTGGATGCGTCCGTAGACACCACCTTCACCCTCGAGGAAGTCCCCAGGCTTACACCTGATTGGTACCAGTCGTTTACTTTCCAAGGTTTCAGAGCTGTGATGCATTTCTGATTGACCCTAGACAAAGCAGACCGGAGGCCCACGCTCTGCGTGGTACTCGCGCTTTCAGCCAGAACTGCAGTGGGCGCATGCGGAGCAAGCCCAGCTGGAGCACTGATGATGCTGAGGCCATGAGACCTAGCATCCTCTGAAATTTCTTGAGCGGGACAGATGCGCCGCAGCGGAAAGAGCTCGCCGCGCGCTGAATGTCCAGTGTACGCTGTGGTGATAGGCGTGCTATCATGGACAGCGAGTCCAGCTCTGTGCCCAGAAAAGATATTATCTGCCTGGGGGACAGAGAACTTTTCGCCCAATTGACTCTGAGACCCAGATTCTCGAGGTGATCGAGTAAAATGGTCCTGTGCTCTACGAGCTCCGAGTGAGATTGAGCTAGAATCAGCCAATCGTCCAAGTAGTTCAGTACTCGCATGCCCTGTAGTCTGAGGGGTGCGAGCGTTGCATCCATGCACATCGTAAATGTACGGGGTGCTAGGGATAAGCCGAACGGCAGGACTGTGTACTGATATGCCTGGCCTTCGAAGGCGAATCTCAAAAATCGCCTGTGACGTGACGCTATCTGTATTTGAAAATACGCGTCTTTAAGATCTATTGACACAAACCAATCTCCTCGGCGAATTTGCGCGAGGATTTTTCTGGTCGTGAGCATTCTGAACTGTCGCTTCGCAAGCACCCTGTTCAGTTGCCTTAGATCTAGTATGGGTTTGAGACCCCCGTCTTTTTTCGGTACCAGGAAGTATCTGCTGTATAGCCCTCCTTCGCTCTGAGCTTGAGAGAGGGGCTCTATGGCCCCTTTGCTCAAAAGTTTCACAATTTCAGCTCGAAGTAGATGTGCTACTTCTGTTTTCACCGTGGTTTCGATGCGCACCGCATAGCGGCAAGGGCGTCGGCGAAACTGCAGCGGATAGCCTCTTTTTATAACGTCTAGCACCCACTTCGAAACCCCGGGCAGCCTTGCCCATGCATCCGCATGAATAGCTAGGGGTTGAATGCGAAGCGCGCTCCATTCGCTCAGCGACAGAGGGGCTTCGGTGTGCTGTAACATAAGCATCGCGCCCATGACATCTGAGGCAGAGGGCGCGCTGATAACAGCGGGCAGATTGCCCGCGCTCGACCCTTCTGCGGCGGTCAACCGAGAGGGGGAGGGCTGGGCGAGTCCCGTAGGAACTGACATGTCTGTGCGTGGATGTGGGTGCAGGATAGCGGGCACATTTACAACACTGAGAGCATTGTCCGCCTGAGCAGAGTGAATGCACGTTGGTTTCGTTTTTACAGAAACCTTGAGACATGCAGTACGTAGTGTTTGTGGGCACTGGGTAGTGGGCACATTTACTACGTTTAATGCGCAATCGATCTGAGTCGATTTCATGTGCGCGAGCCCTGTGTGACGGGCTGTGCTTGTGTGGAGAAATGGGCACTGGGCAGTGGGCATTTTGCCTACACATATAACACCATCGGCCGTGGCCGGGACACCAGAAAATACACTCTTTTTGGGATTTATCTGGGTAGCCGTGAAAACGGCATTTGTGTGCAGGCAAGCGGGTAGTGGAACCGACTTGTTGACTGCGAAAAACACTGGACCAGTCGCATTTTTTGGAACTGGACGAGCGATGAGCTTTGGTGGAGGTCCGGCCGCAGCGGGACTTGAACACCGTCATTTCCCTAGGCGTGCTAGGACGACTTCTGGGCCTCGGGCTTCACCGCAATCCTAGGCCGTGGCCCACGCGGAGCGGGGCGGCGGCTGGATGAGCGAGAGCGCGGTCTCGCGCTTCGGGCCTGTCGGCGCTGCGAAGTGGCGGCGGTGGGAGGAGGCTGAGGCTGTGAGCTCTTAGCAGACGGTTTCGCACGGCCTGCTGCAGAACTGGAGCGCTTCGGTAGGAAGTGCTTCATGGCCTGTGACGCTTTCTGCACCTCGGCGAATCTTTCCGCGAAAACCTTGACGGAAGATCGGACTCGGACATCTCAGAGAGCGTTAGCCACAGGTGTCTCTCAGTCACGGTGAGAGAGGCCATGCTCCGTCCTATGGCCTGTGCAGCAGACTTAGTAGCGCGGAGAGCGAGATCTGTAGCACTTCGTAAGTCTGGCACGCAGATTGCATCTGGTCCCTTCTCGTCCAGCTTTTGGAGGAGATCGGCCTGGAAAATCTGCAGTGTGGCCATGGTGTGCAGCGCTGACGCAGCCTGCCCGGCGGCGGAGAAAGCGCGGCGGAGCAGGGATGACGTCGTGCGGTAAGCTTTAGAGGGTAGCGCCAGCTTAGCGCGCCGTCCAGCGGAGGGCGGGCATAAGTGGGCTGCTATCGCCTCTTCGACCGGCGGCAGCGAATGGTATCCTCTGTTCTTGGCATCGTCAACAGCGGAGAATGCCAAAGAAACAGAAGGGCGCATTCCAGCTGAATAGGGGGCGCTCCAGGACTTAGCGACTTCTTCGTGTAACTCAGGAAGAAAAGGCGCTGGTCTGGACACAGGCGAAACGCGCTCCCCGGGCAGAAAGTACCCATCCAGCCGGTTGTGAGCAGGCTGCTCAGGCGTAGACCACTCGAGGCCGAGGCTCGCCGCGGCCTGTGCGAGTACGCACATGAGCTCTGTCTCAATGCTAGCTCTTATCCCTGTCGATGCGCGGGCAGGGGGCGCGAGATCCTCAGAGCTCGCCCAGTCCTCACTGCCTGATGCCAGGATAGAGCAGGAATCATCTTCTCCCGGCGGGGCTTCCTCGACAGCTTTGTCGACGGAAGCGGCGGCAGACCGCGGCCGCTGTCCGTCAGGAAGAGAAGCTGACGAAGCCGGTGAAGCAGGCGGGCGAACCAGCGAGCTTTGGCGGCTGGGAGAAGGTTCCGGAACCCGCTGAGCACGGCGCTTTTTACGGCGCGGTGCCACGGCGGGCGGGGGTGCAGTATCGGCGAAAAATGCCAGGCGAGTCCGCAGAGTCACCATGGGCAATAGCTCACAATGAGGGCAGCCGCCGTCAGCGAGCGCGAGAGCTGCATGATCCTCACCCAGGCAGGAAACGCAGATCACGTGGCGGTCCCCGTCGCTGAGTGTGGCTCTGCACGAATCGCAGGAAGGCATCTTTAAAAAGACGCTAGCTCTTTTAGAAAGTGTGTGTCGCAGCGGCGAACACACACACACAACACAGAGAGTGAAAGGATATGAGCGCCGGATAGCACAGCAGGAAGGCGATTGAAGGCGGCGCGGCCAGCGACTTCAGTGACGACTCGTCCCGCTGAAAAGGCTTCCTCAGACGGCGCGGCTTCTCTCCAGATCCAGCGATGCGTGTGCTTCGCTTGAAGGATGAAAAATCAGATATCAGCTGCCTGCGAGCTGTATTTATAGGCCTAGGCCACGCCCGTTTCGGCGGGACGTGACGCAGCGGGCGCGAAGCACCCTCATTGGGTCTGAGGCTAGGCCTCGCTCGATAGGTTGCTGCAGTTGCCGCAGAACAGCCAATAGGCGCGCGAGCCATCTTGCCTATGTCTGTATGCTGCCGCAACGCGTTTTGCATTATTACAAAATTAAGGATAATTTTTGGCTTCAATATCTCGCGGAAAAAGGATTTTCCCCTAGCGTAAGATACTCTTACGCAGTACGAGAGACCTCTCGTAAGAGAACACACTTTCACCAGCTTTATTCGCATGAGTTTTTTTTACCGAACTTCAGATAATTCGATTGACAAGTGGATGGAAACTTAGCTTATGTTTTTATTCATTTCACTGACAGTTTACAATCAATACACAGGTTTATTAAACAAGAGCAGGATATACTGTAGTGTGACATTGACCAGTAAACAACCAGCCAGACCATCATAGCAATACACTAAAAACAGAAACCATGTGGGCAGTGGAAAATATAAAGTTCTTTTTTATTTTGTCTTGTTTTTATTATGTTACAATTTTGTTCAAATATTGCATGTCTCCTGTGTTTCTGTAGTTGGTGTGATTCTGGAGAGTCCTGTTCATCCTGTGACTGAAGGAGATCATCTGACTCTACGCTGTTTATATCATTATACAACCCTATCAAACTTCAGAGCTGATTTCTATAAAGATGGATCACTCATCCAGAATCAAACTACAGAGATGATCATCCCTACTATCTCAAAGTCACATGAGGGTTTCTACTACTGCAAACACCCAGAGAGAGGAGAGTCTCCCAAGAGCTGGATCTCAGTCAGAGGTGGTAGTCACTGAAACTGTGAGCTGATTTATTTCTTCATATGCCCTCGTTCATATATAGTGCATGATAAAGTATTTGTGTGTCTCTTTTTCAGGGTCTCATTCAGACTCTCAGATCTCTGTCCTCCACATACTCAGTTCTGCACTGGCAGCTTGTCCATATCTGATAGCGACAGTTGTGCTGATTTACAAATGCTGCAGAATGAGAGGAAAAACACCTGAGTGATTTATTAGAAGACATTGTAATTAATCTAAAAATTATATTTTGTTGACCAACATCTTAGTCACTAAATATGGACAAACATTTATATGTATTTGTATTTATATGTGTTTTTATACACTTTCCCTTTCCACACTCGCCTTTTGCTCGACACCAGGGATTTATTAGGAACTTACATATATGCATAGCTGCTTTGAAGAAATATGAATTGTGAAAATTGCTATACAAATCAATTGAATTGAATTTGTCTCACTCTTCCTCTGTATCTTTCTCTTTATAAATATACACATTTCTTAATGACAAAGATGTTGTCTGCCTTTTTCTAGTCAAATTATATTGTTTAAACATTATTGTAGTTCATAAAAGCAATAAACAGAGAGAAGTTTTCAGTTTCCTGTCTTGTATTGCTGCAATGCTCAGAAGATTTTTCAAATTGTAGCAAACAGAGAAAATGATAGACTCACTTAACAGTTTTAAGGCTTCTTTCTTTATTAACGTGAGCTCCTGTTTGAACGATGCTCCTGCCTCAAAGACCTGTAAATTCCAAACTTTGGGAACTTTTCCCCCAGTTCTTCCCCACCCCTGGTTACCAGTTGTGTAAAGCCCCACACAAACAGAACACAGGAACAGAACATATGAAATTAGATTAAACCTGAACCTGAATGAGAAATTCGATGTTGCTTTATGGATGATATTTGGCTAACATAATGGACTCTAGTGCGAACTTTAATAAGGTGTATGAAAAACAATACATTTTTATTTAAATAAAAAGATCTGAAGACCACTGGTGTGAGCTTTGTAATCTTTAGTCTGTGGTTTGTTACATCATAGTACCAGTAATGTTGATGCAATTTTTTTATTTCTACAGTAAAGGCTTCTTCCTCTTCCACCCACCGTCAGTGTCCTCAGATTTGTGTTACATGTTTTACTGACTCTGCCGCTGTTCAATGTACAGTGCAAAACACACAGCAAATCAGCGACCAGAGTAGACTGTAGACTGATTCCCCAGTGAATGACTTTTATGAGTTAGTTCTTATTAAGTGAATCCAAAAATATTTAAAATTAGTAGGTGCAAATACTTAAATACAGAACTCACTGAACTGCTAATTATTAATTTTTGGTGTTCTGTTTTATTATGTTGTGTTGTACTTTAAGTTGGCATGAAAATTGACCCTATTACTTTGTTAGTGCACATTACTAGTCTTATGGTGAACAATTCATGTTGTAAATCAAGTCATTTGATTCAAGTAAATCCCCCTATGTCTAATGTCAAATTTTTTATCAAAATCTGAACATGTACTTCCCCTCCGGAATGGCCTTCCTTCTCTGTTGGCATCAATTTGATGGCATACAAAAACGTCTTGGGTACGGTGTACATTTTAGGACATCCTCAGACCTCAGACATATGAAGACAAGGCATCATGCCTCAGACTAAGGCTTCAGTCATTGGACAAAACGGCATCGCGCCTCAGACTGAAAAGCTTCAGGTCTCAGGAAAAACAATGTCAGGTGTCAGGTCTCGTACAATTAGGCATCAGACGAAACAGCCTCAGACAAAAAGGCATCAGACATAAAGGCATCGGACGAAACAGACTCAGACATAAAGGCATCGGACGAAACGGACTCAGACATAAAGGCATCAGACGAAACGGAGTCAGACATAAAGGCATCAGACGAAACGGAGTCAGACATAAAGGCATCAGACGAAACGGAGTCAGACTAAAAGGCATCGGACGAAACGGAGTCAGACTAAAAGGTATCAGACATAAAGGCTTGTGTGATGTCACATGTACGCGGTTCATAGCTCAAAAGAATGCTTTACTCCACGATAGTTTGCCAACATACAAACTAGCTAGTTGAAATATGGCATCTAAGTTTTTAAATGTGCAAATAAAACTTGCGAAATGCATGTTCTCTTCTGCATACAGCGTAATTAGTGTAACATTTAATTAAAGCATATATATATATACTTTATATATATACTTTATATATATATGCTTTAATGAAATGTTACACTCATTACATTGTATACAGAAGAGAACATGCATTTCGCGAGTGCATGTTTTAACATTTAATTAAAGTATATATACCTATACACAGTACAGGTCAAAAGTTTGGAAACATTACTATTTTTAATGTTTTTGAAAGAAGTTTCTTCTGCTCATCAAGCCTGCATTTATTTGATCAAAAATACAGGAAAAAAAAGTATAATATTGTGATATTACAATTTAAAATAATTGGTTTTCAATTTATTATACTTTATAATAAATTATCATTTATTTCTGTGATGCAAAGCTGAATTTTCAGGATCATTACTCCAGTCTATCACATGATCCTTTAGAAATCATTCTAATATGATGATTCATTATCAAAGTTGGAAACAGTTCTGCTGCTTAATATTTTTCATAACATGTGATACTTTTTTAGGATACTTTGATGAATAAAAAGTAAAAAAAAAAAGAAAAAGCACATTTTTTTAAAATATAAATCTTTTGTATATACACTACTGGTCAGTAATTTGGGGTCAGTCATTTTCTTTCTTTCTTTTTTGAAATAAATCAATACTTTTATTCAGAAAGGATGTGTTAAATTGATAAAAAGTGATAGTAAAGAAGATTTATATTTTTATATATATTTTTTTGGAATAAATGCAGTTCTTTTTAACCTTTTATTCATCAAATATATTAGGCAGCAGAACTGTTTCCAACACTCATAATAATATAGAATATTAGAATGATTTCTAAAGGATCATGTGATAGACTGGATGTCACATGTGACACTGAAAACTGGAGTAATGATGCTGAAAATTCAGCTTTGCATCACAGGAATAAATTATTTTTTAAAGTATATTCAAATAGAAAACTATTATTTTAAGGTGTAATAATATTTCACAATATTACTGTTTTTTTTTTTTTTTTTTATCAGATAAATGCAGCCTTGATAAGCATTAGAGACTTCGTAATGTAAAAAATCGTAATGTTTCCAAACTTTTGACCTGTACTGTATATTATATTATATTATATTATATTATATTATATTATATTATATTATAATTAAATGTTACACTAATTACGCAGAGAACATGCATTTCGCGAGTGCATGTTTTAACATTTAATTAAAGCATATCATATATATATATATATATGATATGCTTTAATTAAATGTTACACTAATTACACTGTATGCAGAAGAGAACATGCATTTCATATTATTGAAAATAATATTTATTAAAAAGTTAGATGACATATTTCAACATAGCTAGTTTGTATGTTGGCAAACTATCGTGGAGTAAAGCGTTCTTTCGAGCTATGAACCGCATACATGTGACGTCACATGGGGCCGGGCAATGCGAACCTCCAAACTCCACCTGAGTCTGTTTCGCCGATGCCTTTATGTCTGATACCTTTTAGTCTGACTCCGTTTCGTCCGATGCCTTTATGTCTGAGTCCGTTTCGTCAGATGCATTTATGTCTGACTCCGTTTCGTCCGATGCCTTTATGTCTGAGTCCGTTTCGTCTGATGCCTTTAAGTCTGAGTCCGTTTCGTCCGATGCCTTTATGTCTGATGCCTTTTTGTCTGAGGCTGTTTCGTCTGATGCTTAATTGTACGAGACCTGACACCTGACATTGTTTTTCCTGAGACCTGAAGCTTTTCAGTCTGAGGCGCGATGCCGTTTTGTCCAATGACTGAAGCCTTTTAGTCTGAGGCATGATGCCTTGTCTTCATATGTCTGAGGTCTGAGGATGTCCTAAAATGTACACCGTACTAGGGTTACGAATGTAACCTTGGTTCCCTGAAGAGGGAACGAGATGCTGTGTCGAGACACTGTGGGGTGTCATGTGAGGCGTCACATGAGACACTTCACTGTCATGTGACGTCATCAACCAGGAAACTATAAAGCATACCTGGGAACAAACAGTCACTAGCTTCTGATAGGCTGTGGCAAGTCGCTCACAGGCATGCAGGGAGTATGGCAGGGCGACGAAGTGTCTCTTTCCTTCTTCAGGGAACCAGGGTTACAGTCAGAACCCGAGACGTTCCCTTTTAAAGGGGTGGTAAAATGCCCTTTTCACAAGATGTAAAATATATCTATGATGTCCCCAGAGTGTGTGTGTGAAGTTTTAGCGCAAAATACCCCACAGATATTTTTATATAGCAAAAACGCACCATTTGTGCCTGGCCCTTTAAATGCAAATGAGCTGCTGCAGAGGGCGGGGTTTCAAAAGCTTGTGTGTGTTAGCAGCTGCTATTACCTCACACAGACACACTAAAATGACAGAAACTGTTCTGCCTTTAATGTTAAAACGGAGTCAGACATAGATGGAGAGACTCAAGAAGAAGTGACAACATGTAGAATGCAACAGGACGTCTCTGAATGGTTAGTTGATGAATTTATGTTGCTGATGTGGAGTTAACTACAGTATCTTTAATTAAGATATTCTGTCATGATAAATCTATAAATCGCTCATATAGGAACTGTTGTGAGATACACACAGAGTGACTTTCTATTGCATGTGAAAAGATGGATGCTAAAGTTTGAGCTGACTCACAAATGTACTCTTATACAACAACTTTTCCTCTTCTCAACATGGACTGCGTGTTCCCGGGGGCGGGGTTTATGTAAATTCTAGGGTTAGTGATGTCACTAACCCGGGAGAAATGTCGTGTAGTCCCAACCAGCTGTTTGTTGTAGTCCTTTTCTTTAAAAGCAAATATCTTCCTTTGCTTTGAACTTTGAGTATTGTAACTTTGCAGATGTTGTTTATGCTCAAACAGCAACATTACACACTAACTAAAGTTAGAAAAGTGAAATCATAATCAACCACCCCTTTAAGGGAACTCGAGCTGCGTCGAGATGCTGTGGGAACACTATACCCACGACGTCATAGTAACAAGTGCCTGTCTGTGTGAAATCTCTGCGCACACTAAGACGAAAGCATCTGCGCCCCTGGAGTGGAGCCGAGGTCATAAACCTCACTAATGTGTGCTGCGAGGCAATTTCCCAACGCATCACAAACACATTTGAGGGAAACTCCTGACGATAATGTTTTAGAAGCAGCCATACTCCTAGTCTCTTGGTCTGACGCCTCACAGTGCCACGAAGGAAACGTTACTAGAGGGTGTCTCCCCAAGGATACACACACAGAAGAGGCCGCCATGTACACCTTTAGTGTGGAGGGGGGTAGACCTGCGGAGAAACGCCCCAGCAGGAACTCCAGCACTGCACCCACTGGGCAGATAACTGGGTCCGGCTGGTGCTCTCCGCACCAGGAAGTGAAAAAAATATCTACTTCAAGGCATAGAGTTTCCTCGTGGAGGGAGCTCTGGAATGGAGGATGGTCTCAACAACCTCGGTTGAGAGACCTGAACTTTTGAGCTGGCCCCCCTCAGAGGCCAAGCCCAAAGTTTCCACAATTCTGGGCGGGGGTGAAGGATTAACCCACTCACCTGAGAGAAAAGGTGAGATGAGAGACTCTAGGTCCGAGAACCATACTCTGGCCTGCCAAAACGGGGCTATTAACCCTCTGAGTCTTTATACATCTTTATAAACTATAAAGTGTCTTCTTTTGTGTACACTCACAATAACAACAAATCCTTGTGTTTTTGTAAAATAAAGAAAATAAACGGTGCGATTTCAGCCGAAAGAAACTTTCTGAAAGACGTCTGGATAATGAACGGAAACTCAGCGAATACTTATCACACAAACATGAAATGTACGTCTAAAGAAAGCTTGAAATGTCTACATTTAAATAAAACGATTCACATTTAAAACAAATATTCTCCTGCAATGTAATCTGTATGAAACTAAAGAGATGTACAGTTTCTCCTGGCTTAGCTAATTATCGTTAATGGGGTCACACCCACGAGCAGGGCGCGCTATTCATAAGATAATGTGTTGAGGAGATCTATGCGAAATGGTAAACGCCCCCAACAATGCCTTAAAAATCATTAGTTTCATCATAAGTTTCATTCACTTTCCTGCGCGTTTGGAAGATGGCACGCTACACAGGTGAGGAAGCTCTTCAGCTCGTCCTGGATAGTGACGAAGAGATCGCATTTTCCTCAGAAGAAGAGCGGGACTCCGACAATGAACGTATGCATTTTAAATGGCGACTTGATCCAACCGTGGATACAATTTTGGATGAGTACGTTTTTATTTATGTTCGTTGGATTATTTCCAGACTTCTATTTGGATATATTTTTACTGTGATGTTAATTATTACTCCAGTCTTCAGTTTCACATTCACATTTCACATTTCTCAAGAAACATTTATTATTATTATGAATGTTGAAAACAGTTGTGTACAATTTTTTTCAGGATTCTTTGATGAATAGAAATTTTAAAAGAACAGCATTTTTCTGAAATAGAAATCTGTTGTAACATTATTCATTACCGTTCAAAAGTTTGGGCTTAGTAAGAGTTTAGTTTTTTGTTGCAGTTGTTGTTTTTGTGAAGGAAATTAATACTTTCATTCAACGAGGATGCCTTATATTGATCAAAAGTAACAGTAAAGATCTTTCTATTTCAGATAAATGTTCTTTTAAACATTGTTCTTTTGAACTTTCATCATCAAAGAAGCCTGAATCCTGAACTGTTTTCAACATAATAATCAAAAATGTTTCTTGAGCAACAAATCATATTAGAATGATTTCTGAAGGATGTGACACTGTAGACTGGAGTAATGATGCTGAACATTTTGATCACAGGAATAAATTTCATTTTAAAATATATTTAAATAGAAAACATTTATTTTAAATTGTAAAAATACACAGTTTTTGCTTTAATTTGGATCAAATAAATGCAGCCTTGGTGAGCAGAAGAGACATCTTAAAAAAAAACAAAAAAAACGTACAGATCAAAACCGGTAGTGTAGGTCTAAAGTTTTTAAGTGAAGTCTTTGTGTAAAGCAAATGTAAAGCAGTCTTTGTGTAAAGCAAATGTATAGTAAGATTACTTTTTTAACTTAAACTTGATTTTGTGAATAAGCCAAAACAATACATTCAATCATTAAGTCTACTCACATTCATTCTCTATAGTTCCCTCTGTCACCTTCCACATTGATATTCCCAAGGGTGGGTCTTTGTCTCTTCAGGTGTGAATCTCAGCATTATTTCTAGAAAAGAGCAAACTCATCCCCGGGCAGAGGATCTCTTTTCTCGGTATGGAGGTGGACTCGATCAACATGACAGCACGCCTCACAGAGGCCAGTGGCCAGTCAAGTGTTGGACTTCGTGAGCTCGCTCAGATGAAGGACAGCGACATATGATATGGTCACTGATACAGCATCTGCAGCTGCGTGACGCCGCTCGGATTGTCTCATATGAGGCCGCTTCTACACTGGCTCCACAGTTGAGTCCCGAGATGGGCGTGGCAGTGCGGCTCGTGCCTGATTTCTATCACCCTGCACTGTCGCCAAAATCTCAGCATGTGGTCGAACCAGTGTCCAGGCAGGTTGTGGTCACCACTGATGCCTCTACCACCGGCTGGGGGGCCACGTACAACGGGCATGCAGCTTCAGGTGGACGGGGCCTCAACTACATTGGCACATCAACTGCCTCGAGTTGTTAGCAGTACACCTTGCGCTGGGCCGCTTCAAAACGCCGCTACTAGGCAAGCATGTACTGGTCCATACGGACAGCATTGCGGCTGTTGTGTACATCAACCATCTACGCTCCTGCCGCATGTCACAACTCGCCCGCCATCTCCTCCTTTGGAGTCAGAAGAATCTGAGGTCGCTTCGAACCATTCATATTCCGGGCCTGCTCAACCGTGCAGCCGACGAGCTCTCACGGCAGCAAGTATGTGTTTCCCCAGTGAGCCTTCTCACACAGACATTGTGCCAGGGAGTCAGGGAGGACGAGGAGCAGGTCTAGCTAGTTGCACCATATTGGCCCAACCTACAGGTTCTAGGTGACCTATGCTCTGGCACACAGCTGGCCCAGGGGCCTACGCAAGTATGTGTTTCCCCAGTGAGCCTTCTCGCACAGACATTGTGCAAAATCAGGGAGGACGAAGAGCAGGTCTTGCTAGTTGCGCCATATTGGCCCAACTTACAGGTTCTAGGTGACCTATGCTCTGGCACACAGCTGGCCCCGGGGCCTATGCAAGTATGCCTACACAAGTATGTGTTTCCCCAGTGAGCCTTCTTGCACAGACACTGTGCAAAATCAGGGAGGATGAGGAGCAGGTCTTGCTAGTTGCGCCATATTGGCCCAACCTACAGGTTCTAGGTGACCTACCCCAGGCGGTAGTTGACACCATCACTTCCACTAGAGCCCCCTCTACAAGGCGCCTCTATGCGTTTAAGTGGTTTGAGTGGTGTTCTTCTCACCAGGAGAATCCCCGAACTTGTTCGATCAGAGCTGTGCTTTCCCTACTGCAAGAAGGATTGGAGCGAAGGCTGTCTCCCTCCACCCTTAAAGTGTATGTTGCCGCTATCGCCGCACATCACAATGCAGCTGAGGGTGAATCGCTGGGAAAGCATGACCTGATTGTCAGATTCCTGAGGGGGGCGAGGAGACTAAATCTGCCTCGCCCACTCTCGATAGCCTCTTGGGATTTGTCTCTGGTCCTTTCGGCACTTCAGAGACCACCTTTTGAGCTTTTGCAATCAGCAGAGTTAAGTCTGTCCTGTAACCATATTGGGAGGTGCGTTATTGTGTTTGCTGTGTGCAAAAGCTCCCGGCCTTCGAGATCTCCACCCGGAACCGCTTCTCCCCTCTACGCGAGACGGAACGCGACGCTGTGATCATCGGCAGTTCCATCGTACGGCATGTCCGCGCTACCTCAGGTAAAGGTAAGGTGCGCACTCACTGCTTTCCTGGTGCTCGTGTTCTCGATGTAGCTGCACAGGTCCCCGAGATCCTGAACGGTGACGAGCGCGTCGGAGCTGTCGTGCTGCACGCGGGAACGAACGACATCAGGCTGCGGCAGACGGAGGTTCTGAAGAAGGACTACAGGAGCCTGATCGAGATGGTACGCAGCACATCGCCTGAAACAACGATCATCGTGTCTGGACCACTTCCCACGTACCGACTAGGGCATGAAAGGTTCAGTAGATTATTTGCTCTAAATGAATGGTTAATGTCATGGTGTAATAAACAGAGACTGCTCTTTGTAAATAATTGGAATCTGTTCTGGGAGCGACCTAGGCTCTTCCGTGCTGATGGCCTGCACCCCAGCAGAATCGGAGCGGCTCTTCTGTCGGACAACATCTCCAAAGCGTTGCACACCATATGACTAGTAAGTCAAAGTCCAAATGGACTTTGCTGTCCATTTGCCGCTCTTTGCTGTCCAAACTTAATTGATATAAGTACCAATGTAGAACATTATATTGAAACTGTGTCTATTCCTCATTTAGTGAGGTCAAACATTAAATCTACTGTAGGATCTAGGAAAAATTATTTAACACCGTGGCTAGACTAACAAATAAACAGACGTCACCTGAGCAAAATTTTCCGTTACAGTGTAGTAGTAATGATTTTATGAATTTCTTCACTGAGAAAATAGAAAGCATCAGAAACACAATTGTAAATGTACAATCTTTAATGGTGTCGTCTTATGATTCAGCCTCAATTATCGCCCCTCAAGAAAAACTACAGCGCTTTACAACTATAGGACAGGAAGAGCTAAATAAAAGTATCATTGCATCTAAACCAACAACATGTTTATTAGATCCAATACCCACTAAACTACTGAAAGAAGTGTTACCTGTAGTGGAAGAGCCTCTTCTCAATATTAACTCTTCTTTATCTTTAGGTCATGTTCCAAGAATATTTAAGTTGGCAGTTATAAAACCTCTTATTAAGAAACCACAATTACATCATAATAACCTAGCAAATTACAGACCCATTTCAAATCTTCCATTTATGTCTAAAATACTAGAAAAAGTTGTGTCCGCTCAATTGTGCTCTTTCTTGCAAGAAAATTATATCTATGAAAAATTTCAGTCAGGATTCAGACCGCATCATAGCACAGAAACTGCGCTCGTTAAAATTACAAATGATTTACTTCTAGCTTCTGACCAAGGCTGTATCTCAATACTAGTTTTACTCGATCTTAGTGCTGCGTTCGACACTATAGATCACAAAATACTCTTAGATAGACTACAAAATTACACTGGTGTTCAGGGACAGGCATTAAACTGGTTTAGATCGTACTTATCAGACCGCTACCATTTTGTCTGTTTAAATGGGGAAAAATCGAAGATAACGTCAGTAAACTATGGAGTGCCGCAGGGATCTGTGTTAGGCCCTCTGCTATTCTCAATATATATGCTGCCACTTGGTAATATTATAAGAAAACATGGAATTAATTTCAACTGTTATGCTGATGACACTCAATTATATATTTCATCACGACCAGATGAAAACAATAAATTATCTAAATTGACAGAGTGTGTTAAAGATATAAAATACTGGATGACGTGTAATTTTCTGCTATTAAATTCAGATAAAACAGAGGTATTACTTATTGGTCAAAAAAACTGCCCACAAAACCTCTTACAATACAACTTTAATTTAGAAGGATGTCCTGTTACTTTATCCACTACAGTAAAATACCTGGGTGTTATACTAGATCGCAACTTGTCTTTCGAAAATCATATTTCATATGTTACAAGAACAGCCTTTTTCCACCTTAGAGACATTGCTAAGCTACGTAACATGCTATCTGTTTCTGATGCAGAAAAGTTAGTTCATGCATTCATGACCTCGAGACTAGTTTACTGTAATGCTTTATTAGCTGGTTGTCCTGCATCCTCAATAAACAAGCTACAGTTAATCCAAAATGCAGCTGCTAGAGTTCTTACTAGGTCAAGAAAATATGATCATATAACACCAATTCTATCATCTCTACATTGGTTACCTATAAAGTTCTGTATCAATTACAAAGTATTACTAATGACCTATAAAGCCCTAAATGGTTTAGCTCCTGGGTATTTAACGGAACTTCTATCGCCCTACAATCCATCGCGCTCTTTAAGATCACTAAATTCGAGGCTTCTAGTCATTCCTAGGATATCTAAGTCCACTAAAGGAGGGAGAGCATGTGCACATTTAGCTCCTAAACTCTGGAATGGCCTTCCTGATATTGTTCGAGGCTCAGACTCGCTGTCCCAGTTTAAAACTAGATTAAAGACGCATCTCTTTAGCCAAGCATTCACATAATACTTACCTTTTATACTACAGTTGAATCAGATTGAATGCATTAATATTATGAGCAGCAGCTACGCTAATTATTTCCCATCTGCTTTTCTGTTGTTATCTCGGGACGCTAGTCCCGAGGTAAATACAGATCGTCAGCTCTAGTTTGTATCCAGCCTCCCATGGAAACTACAGATGCCCCAACACCCGTGCAGAAACGGCTCGACGCCTGTGAAGAGACGACTCGACGCTGGCGATATGTTTATGCCCTAAATTAATACATGATTAACTAACTGTATTTTTCTATGTACATTTCTGAAATGCACTTTCTGTAAAGCTGCTTTGAAACAATATGCATTGTGAAAAGCGCTATACAAATAAATTTGAATTGAACTGCAAGACAATTCTGTATTTTAAATCAAACCACCACACGACCGTACAGCAATTTGCTGTATTATTAGAAAACAGCCAGCTGCTGTAAAATAATGCTGTAATTTTTTACAGCAATTCAACTAGGTTGTGTCACAGGTAGGGGTATGCACCAGACCACCTTTAGTAAAAGTACCACCTCGAGGAGCTACACCAGAGGACACCACGAGTCAGGACAACAAGATTAAAACAAACGAGTTTGTTTTATTGAACATTAAAAGCAATTAAACTCAGAGCCAAGCCTCCGGGAGTCACTAACGTACTCTCTTCTTTTCTCTCTAGGCCAGCAGCAAAGGACTCTCTGCACCGGGACTTTTCCTCGAAACGGATTGGAGTAGATCGTCACACAGTAACTCCTCTTCGAGACAGGCAGTAGTAAGTATTCACACAGCAAATCCACTTCGGATAAACCAGAATAGCAGGGAGGTGACTGAATCTCTGGACAGCAGTGGTAAGCTAACACACAGCAAATCCTCTTCGGATAAACCAAAATGGTGGGGAGGTGACTGGATCTCTGGACAGCAGTGGTAAGCGAACACACAGCAAATCCTCTTCGGATAAACCAGAATGGCGGGGAGGTGACTGGATCTCTGGACATCAGTGGTAAGCAAACACACAGCAAATCCTCTCACAGTGAGTTAACCCTCCACTCGTATCTTCCCCGGGATCCTTCGTACAGTTGACTTTGAGATCTCCAAACTGTGTGGGAAATAAGCGTACCACAGACACCACTAGCTTCGAGAAATCAGACAGTATTGGGGTTAGTTTCACATCTCAAATCACCGGCTTGATGCACCCCAACAAGAACTGATAATGATAGACATCACCATTAAATGTAGGCAAGGCACTTAACTTCTTCTAGTTCACATTCTCCTCTATGACAAAAGCACTTCTCCCCATCATCAACACTCAGTTAGAGCTCCATCTTGCTTCTTCGCCTCCCTCCCACTCTCTGCCTCTTTCCTCTCCTGAGAATGTCCTTTTATAATCCAGTTTGGGGAGCATGCTTCCAATCATTGCTCTAACTCCTCCCCTTCAACACCTGCCGCTCATTTCTCATTAGGGGAGAGTGGGGTGAGTTGTGCCAGTTTTTACTCAAAGTGACTTTAAAGTGAGGCCATGGCAGTAATGCCTTCAACTTAAGGATGTACATATATTTCAGGATGTGGTGCATCCCTGAGAACAATAACTTTGGATCTGAAATAAATTGTTTCAGAAATATAGCTCTTGGGAAAAAAGTGGTCTCATGGCACAACTTGCCCCTGGTGCGGGGGAAGTTGTGCCTTTGGGGGAATACATTGGGGGTAAATTGTGCCAGTGATTTCTGAAGTAAAACAGAACATTTTAATGTTATGAACCGTAATGTTATATGAAAGCAAGATAAATTCAATACAAAATGACTCATTTAAGGTTTATTTAGATATTGTCACCCTGGAATACCATAGCATGCGTTTTTCCTACTATGGTCAATTGCATAGGGATTTTGTATTGAACATAACTCTGGATCACAGTGTCATAGAGACAAGGGGGCGGGCTCATTTTACTCAGACGACCAAACAGTTTCTCAGGATCATTGTGAAGCTATCAAGCTACGCCCTAGCAACCATTTAGAGCACCATAGCAACACAATATATGATATTTGTGAATCATTTCAGGCAAAAAGGCTTTGGCAATAGATGCCTGTTGACATAGCGCTGTCTGTCAATTATGTAACATATAAGAATAAAGTGACTAGGCTAATTTCTAAACATCCTATTGTGACATAGGCCACTTAAAAACGGAATAAAACTTCTCTTTAATAACATAGTGCAAACTCAAAACTGAAATCAGTGTTAGCTAAATTAAACAAATAGCAGACAGGCCTAAGTCAAACAATGATGAGGCATGCCCATCTCCTCACTTCTCAAGATTATCCCCTGTGAGTATGTAGGTCTAGGTGGTCTGGATCTGGCACAACTTAACCCAGGCCCTTTGGCACAAATCACCCCAGACCCACAAGTTTGAAAAACTAGCATGATCCAGCAGTTAAGAGCTAACATCATGCTAACTGTATAGACTCATTGTGTAGCCTACTAAAGCACTAAAACATGTGTGAAATGTTTTCAAACTTGTCTATAATTGTTCAGACACTACAATCAAAAAACCTTAACACTAGAACTCCCAAGGCGGTCATTTTGACCGTTTTTAAATTTTACAATGTAATAACTTTGTTAAAATAAAATAAATGTGGCTGAAGGACTCTGACTTTTCCTAAATATGTGTATATTTTATTCTGACACTGTTATTTTATTATAAAACACACAACAGTTCTGACTATTTCTACCTAGAACTACCATAACGGTCATTTTGACCGCACGCGTTATAGGCTATCGTAAGTCCTCTACATTGCAAGTTTCGCAGAGGGACTTCATCATACGACTGGCGAGCGAACTTCACTCCGACCACATGGAATCAAAAGCCATACAACTGGAGGAACTGCAAACAAAATAAAACCAAGGAGATGTATCAAATGTCACAACGTGTGTGGGAGCTGCACGCGAAAGTGTTTACCTGTGTGGAATGTGCGTAAGCGTCAATGATGCGGTATGTTTGCGCCGTTCAAATGGGCAGTTAACCTGATTTTGTTCGTTCATATTTTTTGTTCACTGAAACTAATCGTTCTGAAGCAGTTCGTTTTCTTGTTTAGCTAATGTTCATGTTTTTTTCTTAGCCTGTTTGTGTGTGCACATTTTCACATTCATTTGAATTAAAATTGTGTGTCCTGTTTATCATTAGGCTACCTATATCATTGTAGATCCATTTATTTTTAGATTTTGTATTGATTATTGAACTTATTTACAAACAGGGCTGTACTAACTGTATGAAGCTTTGACGTTTCCTAACTTTTGTGCGTGTCTGTGGTGAGTGCGGTGAATTTTTTTAAATTATTTTGATGCAAAATGTTCCTCAAATAGAGGCAGCACCTGTCGGGGCAATCTTTCTTTTGTGCTTGTTTTAAGGGCTATGAAGACAGGAATTAAAAGCTTCATTGGAAAAGAGAAGGTTAACATGTACAATAGATATTACATGACGAAAATGACGTTCAGTACGGCCATATGAACGTCAAAGTATGAACGGTCAGAATGACCGCTATGGTCGTTCTAGTAGTTATGGAATTCTGGTAGTTCTAGTGTTAATCATAGAAATTTTACTTTGAAAGGGAAAAAACAGTTTTTTGCACTAAAATGTGCTTAACTCTCATGCCATGTGTCTCTCTTCTTTGGAGGATGAGTAAAAGTGATTGCTTTTCAAAATGATGTGGTCACATGACCAATTTCTTCTATGGTTTTCCAGAAACAAGGGTGGAACTACTTCCCCCCCTGGCACAAATCACCCCACTCTCCCCTAGTCACCCTGTGACAGTTGCACATGCACTACTGTAATCTTGTATTGTACTTTTGTTTTTTCCATTTATGTGCTTGTTGTTGTTGTTTGCATTCATAGCTTGCCTCACAAATATCAGTGTTCAGTTTTCCACCTCGTGAAAACTATGCAAATGACAATAAGGCAAAAAGATAGCAAAAAATGTAATTCCTTTCTTGCCCTCAGCAGTCATTTCAATGCTTGCCAAAGGTCACGCTAAAACTTTTTTTCCAAATGTTACTTTCTCAAAAGTACAAACAAAATTGTTATTTGAATCGTACAGTAGCTGAATTCACTAAATTAAGAGGAACAGGCACAAATATTGTTACATCCCTTGTGTTGGTGTATGAATATTAAACTTTTCACAGGTACAAATATATTGGTGCCAAACACGACACATTTATTGTTAAAGGCCTGATAGATTAGAAATAGATCGAGATGGGCTCATAGTTTCTTCTCTTTCAGATCAGTGGCATTAACCAGTGTGGGAGGAACAGCAGCTGTTCACCAGTTTCTGCTTCTTAACTTATAAAGTTATAAATACATTGAATACCATTATTACAATAAAGATCCATCAAAGTTATAATTCCTTTTCCATTAAACACAAGAACATTACTTCTCATAATGCCAATTTTCTGCTGTTCACTTTGATATTGAATGAGTCCTGACAATATTTCAGTAGGAAACTTGCATGACATTTTTGAAAATGTGTTACAGGATTATCAACTTCTTAAAAAGGTTTTCTGTAACACATGAGGTACATTTGTATGTCTTCTTTAATCTCTCATTATGTTCCTAAAGATCTGACGATGTATCAGGAAGTCTTGAGGCTTTAACTCAGTCTGTCTTTAACCGTCTGTCATTATTCAGTCAGTATGGAGCTGTATGGTCAACTCCCTCTTCTGCTCTGTGAGTATTATTTCCTCTGAAAATAATTGCACTTATGAATAGGATTGTGTTCCTGGTGTTTTTTTCTTTTTCTTTTCATGTTCTCAGAGCTTCAAATCCAGCTTTAGTTCATGATATATGAGTTAAAGATGAGCTTGAGAGAGGAAGTGTGCAGTTAGTGCTGTTTCTGAAAGAGAAATGGGTCAGTCTGTTTGTTCACTCACTCGGTTTAATGCTTGGTGTTTGCTGTATCATTTCTGTTTGTTAGTTTTGTACAGTTTGCTGTCAAGATGCACTAAGTAGATTTTCACTTGTTAGTCTTCAGTAGATGTTCAATAGTATGCAGTTAGTAAGAGTTAATATGAGTTAATTGTTATTATTGTCACTGTTTTCAGACTCTAGAAAGGTTTTTACAGAAACACTCATCAGTGCCACTAGATCTACAAATTAGAAGAAAGACTTAAAGAGAAATTAAACATTTTTGTGTTGTGAAGCTGAGAAACGTGTGAGAGTGAAATTATGCTGTTTCACAAGCAAAGAAATAATATGCATTTATATGCAAGTAAAATAGAAAGTCAATCAGCTCCATGTTCACAGTGTAATAATTGTCAGATTTTCCTATATTTGGCTGAACTGTCACTTTGGATGTTTGACAGTGTAGTCGATTTCTCTTGTACATAATATAAGTTGCCTTTCGTGGTCACTACGAGTTACGTCAGTGACGACGAAATGGGGTTTCGCATAGAAAGCCTATCACCTTCGAGATTTAGAAAACGAGCCAATGGCAATGGAAATGCCTTGGGTCTGCGGATTTTGCATGCGTAACTCCGCCCTACCTCGTGGGTATATAAGGAAGTACGTTGGCATAGCGCAGTATGTTTTCTCTTCGGAGCCAAGAGCATCTTTTCACTCCACAAGCCATTCCTGAGTTTTCTCTTTCTCTCATCACCTCTTCGAGACGAGCGACTCTCCGGTGTTGGTGTGACGGCAATTTCAGCGAGTTCACATTGCCTGCTGATCTGTGCAGTGATCTGCCAGTGAGTGTGTTCTCCCTGTCCGCTTCAACATCCGCAGAGTTTTCCTCTCACAAAAAGAGCTTGCACGCTGTCTTGCGTGTTTGGGCGTTGATCATGCTAAGGCAGCGTTTGTGGATGAGTCATGTTCTCAACTGTGGGAACATGACCATCGCAACATTACGGTCGAGACTTAATGACCTCTCTCGAGGGAGAGTCCCCTCATCCACACCCCGATCTACGGTCTCCTCTGGAGGTCGTACTTCAGCTGGTGGCCAGGGTGACCTGAGGGTTACGGTGTGGACGGATACACCGACGATACGTCCTCGGCCCACACCCCCCTCTCCAGTGTTGCAACCAATGAGCACTCAGACTGAACGCGGTGGTCCCTCCTCGGAGGCGCCCCGCATCTCTTTCAGCACTCCAGATGATGATGCCATGTCCATCGCAGCATCACAAGGTGGGTATGAGTCCTCGGGAAGTGAGGATTCAGCTGTGCTCTCGCCCTCGGGCGCCCCGCCCTCTCCAGCCCCACACCCCGCGCCCCGCTAAGTGCCAGGCTAAGCGGCGCTCCTGAGACGGGCCGCTCAGGGATGGCTGTCAGTTTTTCGCAGGAGGTGGTAGCAGGACCACTCCTTCCCCCGGTGGAGGGCCGGGGGAGAATCTTTTGTTTTCCACTACCCTAATGTGGTTAAAGAAAGAACTGACACCCCCATCCCTGAGCACACAGAGTTCTCGGACGATAGTGCACGCCGCCCACGGGTCCCGCCACTATCGTCCCCCTCTGTCACAGAGTTATCGGATGACAGTGTGCGCTGCCCACGGGCATCACCACTCTCGTCCCCCTCTGTCGCCAGACCCCTGGCAGAGCAGACCCCCGCGGAACACTGGTCCTTCCCTGGTCTCCTCTGTCAGGACGCGACTAATGACCGTGCCCCCACACTGGGCCGCTATGCCACCCACATCCGGGCCGGTCATTCCGCTTCGCTGCACCATCGAGGGGACGTCTGTGGCTCGGTACGGTTCGACTCGGCGCGGAACGGTTCGGCTCGCTTCGCTTTTCCACTGCGTGGTACGACTCGACTCGGTACGGCACGGTTCGGTTCGCTTTACCTCGGTTGCTTTTCCATTGCAGTTAGTACCGCTTCAAACTGGGTGGGACTGATCGTTATAGTTGCCGCCTCTACTGCCATGACATCATCGTAAACGCGCCACATTTCAAACGCACGACACAGGGGATGGTGCTCTTGATTCTCGGCATGTGGATGTTTTTAAATTAAATTAAACGTTCTTATAATGGTTTACTATATGGAAGGAAAATTCTTAACGTGTAATTAAACGTTGCGTTCATAATCTGGGCTCATCTGATTTTTTGTACATAGCATAGCCTACTTTGTTATGATTTTAGTATCATAATGGTAAATAAATGCACGCACAATTATCCGTGAACTTGATTTGAACAAATGCCTTTCAACTTGTGTGTACAAAATTCAGAATTAAATGAATGGGCAGCAATCTTTACAAATAGAGAGTCTAGGCCTAATGTACTGTTTTAAACTATAGCCTACTGCCATTAAAAACGCGCATTTAGTTAATGTTATGTTATTTTTTTCCATCTGCCTATGTTGATTATGAAAAGTGAACAGCACGAGTAGAGAGACATGGAGCGAGTCAGACATCATTTTGACCACTTCATTAAGTTTTGTTTTGTTTTGTAGAAAACCTTTCTTTAAAGTGAATTTCGTTTTGTATAAATTGTATCTTAATTTTAATATTTTTTTCATCAAACAATTGCCTGGATTGAATAAATAAGATGCAAAATAGACAATTGAATCATTGAGGCGCCCGAGCGGTCACTTGCATTGTACGTTAACTGGAGCGCATCACATCCTCAAATACACAAAGCTTGAAATGTCTTTAAACGAAATAATTCAAAACAAAAAGAAATAGGCTACTCTCTTATGTAATCCATTATGTGCATTTCTCTCTATAGGCGCGTTTACTTAGCCTGACTACGTCAGACTTCTTACTTCCGCTCAATTTCATTTCGCTTCTGTAGTCAGTCTGATACAGCGTAATAGCTTTCCGTTTGCCTCCGGCCTGAAAACAGCCGGGCCAATCAACGAACAGAGGGCGGGCTGAGAGCCGTGACGTAGACGCTGATTGTACCGTGGATGTGTTGATTTTTACTTCACATAATCTGCAAAAGTCGCGCACAGCCATGTTCACTCCGGTATTTCGCTCTATGGTTTTGTTTTCGCATCATACATGTGTTTACAGTGGAAGTTAGATGCGGCTGAGCATGCGCATAACACACGCCATAACTAAACGTTATGTGATTGGCTTACGGGTAACCAATGATTTTAAACTTCAGACAAGCGCCCCCCGCGAGAGAGAAAACACTTCTCTATTATGCCATTCCAGACTCTGTCTACGAAGCAAAGCGAAGTAGCAGAGTTTGGTATTACCAGGCTAGCGTTTACTACGAATATGGCGATCGTCAACATCTTTGCCATGCACAGACACTGACAGAAAACACTATTTTATAAATAAAAATCAGTGCACGCGTTTTAATAAAATTAAAACTTTAATTGTGATCATTAAAATAATTGAATATTAAATATTTTGTGGCCAAGTTTTGCTCATTTATTAATAGTAGGCTATATATATAGGCTATATATGTTACGGTAGTGTAGTGCAGGAGGAAGGTGAAGACGACAGAGCTCTTCAATACAAGGAGTTTAATTCAAAAGATCTCAAAACACAGGAACAACGGGCAGAACACACACTATACATTAACGTTACATAAACGAGAACCGACACTGAAGACTGAAACACACAGGGCTTAAATACACAGGAGAACAGATCAGGGAAACAAGACACAGCTGACGAGACTAACGAGGAATCAATTACACAGACCGGGGAAAACAGGACTAGACCAAAATACACAGAAGACAGGGGGAAACGGAACACCGAAACTGAAACAAAAACAGAACTCAGGAACACAGAACTGTAACATTACACCCCCCTCCCGGTAGGCGCGTCCTCGCGCCTAATAAACATCCAAAGGGGTGGGAGGGTGGGCGCCCTGGAGGCTGACAGGGGAGACCAGGCAAGGGAGACACAGTGGGAAGCCTCCAGGGCGGAGCAGGCTGTGGGCGTGGAGCAGACTGTGGGCGTGGAGCAGGCTGTGGGCGTGGAGCAGGCTATGGGCGTGGAGCAGGCTGTGGGCGTGGAGCAGGCTGTGGGCGTGGAGCAGGCTGTGGGCGTGGAGCAGGCTGTGGGCGTGGAGCAGGCTGTGGGCGTGGAGCAGGCTGTGGGCGTGGACATGGCGGAGCAGGCTGTGGGTGTGACCACGGCGGGGAAACCCCTTCGGGCGGCCATGGCGGGGAAACCCCCTCGGGCGGCCATGGCGGGGAATCTTTTTCAGAATGCCAGGACAGAGGTATATGGCCCCCCCCCAAAAAATACTTGGGCAAAGTCCCGGGTGTCAAAGAGGGCTCGGTGCAGGGCAACGATGAGGGCTCTGAGCTGTGCAGGAACAGCGGCGAAGAGGGCTCGGAGCTGCGCAGTAACAGCGGCGAAGAGGGCTCGGAGCTGTGCAGGAACAGCGGCGAAGAGGGCTCGGAACTGTGCAGTAACAGCGGCGAAGAGGGCTCGGAGCTGTGCAGTAACAGCGGCGAAGAGGGCTCGGAGCTGTGCAGGAACAGCGGCGAAGAGGGCTCGGAGCTGTGCAGTAACAGCGGCGAAGAAGTCTCTATGCTGGACGGGACCAGCGGTGAAGGACCTGTGCTGGACGGGACCAGCGGTGAAGGCTTTGTGCTGGACGGGACCAGCGGTGAAGAAGTCTCTATGCTGGACGGGACCAGCGGTGAAGGATCTGTGCTGGACGGGACCAACGGAGAAGGCTTTGTGCTGGACGGGACCAGCGGAGATGAAGACACTGTGCTGGACGGGACCAACGGAGAAGACTTTGTGCTGGACGGGACCAGCGGAGATGAAGACACTGTGCTGGACGGGACCAGCGGAGAAGAATGCCCTATGCTGGACGGGACCAGCGGAGAAGAATGCACTATGCTGGACGGGACCAGCGGAGAGGAAGTCACTATGCTGGACGGGACCAGCGGAGATGGAAGCACTATGCTGGACGGGACCAGCGGAGATGAAGGCTCTGTCTCGACGTTCATAGACTCCTGCAGGCAGGCGACAGGCTCTGGCTGGCAGGCGACGGGCTCTGGCTCTGGCGGGCAGGCGACGGGCTCTGGCTCTGGCGGGCAGGCGACGGGCTCTGGCTCTGGCGGGCAGGCGACGGGCTCTGGCTCTGGCGGGCAGGCGACGGGCTCTGGCTCTGGCGGGCAGGCGACGGGCTCTGGCTCTGGCGGGCAGGCGACGGGCTCTGGCTCTGGCGGGCAGGCGACGGGCTCTGGCTCTGGCGGGCAGGCGACGGGCTCTGGCTCTGGCGGGCACACGGTGAAGGGACACCCATTGTGCCATAGTACCCAGTCCACAAACTCCATAAAGTTCCCTCGAGGCCCATCTCCGGGCAGGCGTGCTTCGGTCTCAGCGTTGAGACCTGCCCGGAAGAACACACAGAGGCTGATGTCATCATAATGAACATGAGGTTGTAAGTCCAGATACCTCTGTGTGTGGGCCTCGAGGGACTGATCCTCCTGGGCAAGTAGGAGGATCTTCACTGCTGGATCCATGATCGTCGTTATATTTTGGGTCGGTTCTTCTGTTACGGTAGTGTAGTGCAGGAGGAAGGTGAAGACGACAGAGCTCTTCAATACAAGGAGTTTAATTCAAAAGATCTCAAAACACAGGAACAACGGGCAGAACACACACTATACATTAACGTTACATAAACGAGAACCGACACTGAAGACTGAAACACACAGGGCTTAAATACACAGGAGAACAGATCAGGGAAACAAGACACAGCTGACGAGACTAACGAGGAATCAATTACACAGACCGGGGAAAACAGGACTAGACCAAAATACACAGAAGACAGGGGGAAACGGAACACCGAAACTGAAACAAAAACAGAACTCAGGAACACAGAACTGTAACAATATATAGGCCTAATTTTATTAAATTGAACAAGCGCAAAATTCAGCATTCAATCAAATATTCAAAAAGACTTAATAATAATGTTATTTCAACATAATATCTCGTTATTTCGACATAATGTGCGTGCAACAAGCAAGATGTGCATTTGTAAATCTGGGGACGCGTGCACTGATTTTTATTTATAAAATAGTGTTTTCTGTCAGTGTCTGGCAAAGATGAAGTTGACGATCGCCATATTCGTAGTAAACCTATAGAGAGCCTATAGAGAGAAATAACATTATTATTAAGTCCTTTTGAATATTTGATTGAATGCTGAATTTTGTGCTTGTTCAATTTAATAAAATTTAAACTTTAATTGTGATCATTAAAATAATTGAATATTAAATATTTTGTGGCCAAGTTTTGCTCATTTATTAATAATATATATATATGTGTATGTGTGTGTGCCCTCAGCACATGCGTTAAAAATTATCCGGCGCCGCCCCTGACTGCAAGAAACAGTTTGCAAGAAACTTTTTAACTGCAAGAAACTACAGCGTTGGCTGTTGTCTACTGGCTATTTAAATCTAGCGGGTTTGTCTTGTGCATGGTCTCGTGTCGCAAATACAATGACACTAGTAGTGACGATTCTGTCTGACCAATCAGTGATCTTCAGTGTTTTCACGTCACATTTTAGTATCGGTACGGTACGCTTGGAACCTCAACAGAGGTGGTACCATTTAAAGCGAGCCGAAGCGAGCCGTACCGTACCGTACCATGCAGTGGAAAAGCGCCAAAGCGTGCCGTACCGAACCGAGCCGTACCGTACCATGCAGTGGAAAAGCGCCATAAGCCTCTCTGAGCATGTGTCTTTCCCTTGGCAAGCCACCTTGCCACCCCTGGGGTCAAAATATTCCACCTGCAGCTGGACACCCCAGTGATTCTCCTTATGCAGCCCCCTCCGGGTCATATGTGCATTCTTAAAAAAATAAAATCTGTGGGACAGACCTTTATACCTAAAGCTAATTTACAAACAAAAGACATCCGGAGACCCCTAAGAGAAACACAGCCGGTTACTTCACGGGAAGAACTTTGCAAATAAAATCCCACAGAAATAAAAAAAAAAATCTGGATAATCAACGGATGAGTTTGATGATCTTTACTAGGAACATTTAAAATACACAATCTTTCATGAGTTTTCTTTTTTTTTTTTACTTTGTGTTTTTAGTGCTGATTTCAAACTTCCAGTCTGGATACACTCAAGGTGAGTGAATTTGATTCATAAATTTCATCACAAATGTGTGATTCTGTTACAAACCAGGGGCCGGATTCATGAAACAATCTTAAGAATACAATTCTTCTTAACTGCTATTTTCTTCTTATTTTCTAACTTAAGAAAAAGAAAAAAAAGATACGAATATTTTGTATTCCCTAAAGCTTTTCTTAAGAATGTTCTAAGGTTGTTCTTAAGACAAAATTTGGTTACACTTTATTTTAAGGTGATGTACTTACACTGTACTTCCTCAAATAAGTGCTGAGTACTATTAATTAACTACATGTACTTACTATAGAGTTACAGTTAGGTTGGTTTAGGGTTAGTTACTTGTATTTATACATAATTTACTGTTATTACTATAGTAAGCACATGCAGTAACATGTAACTACGTCACCTTAAAATAAAGTGTTTAATAATTTAATAATTATCCTATTCATATTCCTAAAAAGAACGTTTTTAAAAAATCATCGAAAATACTGGGTTTAGTTAATTATCATCATCATCATCATCATCATCATCTACATCACCTGTGTTCTGTTAATCAGAGTTCATCTGTGTTAGTATAAGTTCCTTCAGTTCAATCAGTCTTGGTCCGTTCTCCGTTGTATTTTGTGTGTGTGTGTGTGTGTGTGTGTGTGTGTGTGTGTGTGTGTGTGTGTGTGTGTGTGTGTGTGTGTGTGTGTGCCTTCTACCCGTTCTGTACCAGTTAAAGTTATTTTATTGTGATTAAACGTTTTGCATTGGAACTTTTGAATCCTCATCTTCTTCTGCGCCGCACCCTGACAGTCACAGTCATCTGCACTCATTCACCTTTAGTTTTGTTTTCATTCATCACGTTTTCCTTTGTTTGTATTCTCCCTCCACTCATCAGTTACCATGGCCATTCATTCATCGCAGCTGTTCGTCATTTATTTTGTTACCTCTGTGTATTTAGTTCCTCTGTGTTCAGTCTTTAGTTGTCGGTTGATGTTTGTGTATGGTAGTGTTTGTTACGTTTATACTCCTCTGCACACTGTTACTCCTGCTTACCTTCTTGTAATTAAAAACCTGTTTATATTTGATAACCTCGTCTTCAGTCCGTCTTCCCTCATCTTCATCTTATGACACCAGCAATGAAATGAGTGACATGATTATAAATACAGCTTTTTAAACAAGTTACAGCGGGGGAAATAAGTATTGAATACGTCATCATTTTTCTCAGTAAATATATTTCCAAAGGTGCTATTGACATGAAATTTTCACCAGATGTTGGTAACAACCCAAGTAAGCCATACATACAAAGAAACAAACAAAAATAAGTCCAGAAATTAAGTTATGTGTAATAATGTGAAATGACACAGGGAAAAAGTATTGAACAAATGAAGAAAGGGAGGCGCAAAAAGGCATGGAAAGCCAAGACAACTGCTGAAAACTTACAGTAATTAAAAAGCAATCCAGCCCCCTGTCAGTGGAAATTAATAACAGCTGGTTCAGTCCCAAATGATGGCCTACAAAAAGGTCTCATTGCCAAGGTGTCACACAAGACACATCTCATGATGGGTAAAAGCAAAGAGCTGTCTCAAGACCAAGACAATAATTTCACCATAAATTTGCCTCGACCAGTGCTCCTCGCAAGATTTCTGATAGAGGAGTGAAAAGAATAATCAGAAGAGTTGTCCAAGAGCCAAGGATCACTTGTGAAGAGCTTCAAAAAGACCTGCAGATAGCAGGTATTGTTGTCTCAAAGAAAACAGTAAGTAATGCACTCCACCGCCATGGCCTGTATGCACGCTCACCACGCAAGACTCCATTACTGAAGAAAAAAGCATGTTGCATTTAAAGCATTTAAAGTTTGCTGCACAACATTTGGAAAAGCCAGTGAAATACTGGGATAATATAGTGTGGTCACATGAGAGCAAAATTGAACTGTTTGGATGCCATAATACACACCATATTTGGAGGAGAAATGGCAGTGCACATTACCCTAAAAACACCATACAACTTGGTGTTGGCTCTTGGACAACTCTTCTGATTATTCTTTTCACTCCTCTATCAGAAATCTTGCGAGGAGCACTGGTCGAGGCAAATTTATGGTGAAATTATTGTCTTTCCACTTCCGTATTATGGCCCCAAAAGTGCTCACTGGACCATTCAGAAGCTTAGAATGGCGCCTATAACCAATGCCATCATTATGTTTTGCAACAATTAGGTTGCGAAAAGGTCTTGAGACAGCTCTTTGCTTTTACCCATCATGAGATGTGTCTTGTGTGACACCTTGGCAAGGATACCTTTTTGTAGGCCATCATTTGGGACTGAACCAGCTGTTATTAATTTCCACTGACAGGGGGCTGGATTGCTTTTTAATTACTGTAAGTTTTCAGCAGTTGTCTTGGCTTTCCATGCCTTTTTGCGCCTCCCTTTCTTCATGTGTTCAATACTTTTTCCCTGTGTCATTTCACATTATTACACATAACTTAATTTCTGAACTTATTTTTGTTTGTTTCTTTGTATGTATGGCTTACTTGGGTTGTTACCAACATCTGGTGAAAATTTCATGTCAATAGCACCTTTGGAAATATATTTACTGAGAAAAATGATGACGTGTTCAATACTTATTTCCCCCGCTGTATATAAATGATTCATGTGTTGTGAGTAACACCAAACAGACGGTTCTGAGGTGTGACAAAATCATTCACTCATATGAAAACGTTTTTATGCAGAATTTAGAAATATAAAATATCTTTTGACATTTGTCTACAGATTTAATAAAAATGATTAGAGTTGCTGGACCTGCAACAACAAAGTCATTTGAACAACAATGACAATTTGTAACCCTTTAGTAACTGATGTGTGTGTCTCTGACTGCTGGTGTGGATGTAGGAGGTGTGAAACCCTGCGTTGAGCTCAGGGCTACTAACCTAAAGGATGTGGGTTTGAACTCCACTTAGGGGGGTCTTTACACCTCTGTTGTCCTTTAACTCTTTGCATTGCGCTGAGTGAATGTTCACCTTGTTTGTTCCAGTAATTGCTGCTGGCGGCTCTATTACATTGTTTGTGAAATAAAAATGCACTAATGATTTACCAGTGATAGAATGAGATCTGCTGAACAACGTTCACATCTCATGCTCACACTGACTTTATATTGACAGATTTTCCCAAACCAACTCTGACTGTACGGCCACAGAGTTCAGTGTTCACTGGAGACTCAGTCACTCTCAGATGTGACATATATGATGGAGGAGTCACTAGCTGGCGGTACAACTGGTATAAAGCCGGTTCAACCAGTGTTTTCAGTGAACGACAGGAACACACATTCAGTTCTGTTACTGAGTCTGACTCAGGTAAATACTCCTGTTATGGGACAGAGACTGAAGGATCACGCAGCTCACAACGCAGTGATGAAGTTACACTGACAGTATCAGGTGAGTTTGATCATCTCTTCATAAACACACACAAGTTTAACATGTTATTTATAAGGGATTTTTTTCAGAGCAGTTTTAAGTGTTTCTCCACAGAAGTGGTTGAGTTTGACACAGAAGTGTTCAGATTTTTAGGGGTCAAGCAATAAACGTGTGGCCTCAGTTTTCTTTTGCTTATAACTTTGAACCCTTTGAACTTAAAAAACAAGAACATTTCTCTGATCTCAAATTGAAGATGATGATTTCAGTTGTTGATATGGTCTTTACACCAAGCCTCCCAAAAGTTATTGGCTAGATTTTTATTTATCATTTTACATTTTTCAATTTTCAATTTAACCATTATCATATTACACCCTAACAAAGTAGTCATGATGTGTTTCATCTCTGCAACTCTTTTTCATGTAAACTGCTGCAGTTCGTGACTTTGTTGAATGTTGTGTCTCTTTGACTGCGGCTGTAAATGTTGCTGTTGTGAGACAGTGGATTGAACTATAAGAGGACGAGATCTTCTGTTGAGAAACTTTCACTACTCAAGCTTTTTGCCAGTTTTATACTGACAGATGTTTCCAAACCAACTCTGACTTTGCAGTATTTTGCCTCATAATGCACAAATGATTTCATAAGCTAGAGAACAACACTTCAATCTAACCTGATTATGTGTTTTACAATACAAATGTTCAAACACAATTTATTGTTTTTATTTATTATTTTATGACATTATTTCATTATTTATTTTTGTCTTTCTACAGAAAGACCAAAACCCAAAGTGACCATTAAACCTGATCATCATGTATTCAGAGGAGAGACAGTCACTCTCAGATGTGACATATATGATGGAGGATTCACTAGCTGGCGGTACAACTGGTATAAAGCCGGTTCAACCAGTGTTTTCAGTGAACGACAGGGACACACATTCAGTTCTGTTACTGAGTCTGACGCAGGTAAATACTCCTGTTATGGGACAGAGACTGAAGGATCACGCAGCTCACAACACAGTAATGAAGTTACACTGACAGTATCAGGTGAGTTTGATCATCTCTTCATAAACACACACAAGTTTAACATTTTATTAATGAGCGATTTGCTTCTTCACATTAAGATACATTTTTAAACCAAAATTATCTCACATGATCTTCAAACCTAGTCTCAAAGTTGGCTGATTTTTGGATTTTTCACATCCATTACCAAATAACACCCTAAAAAGTAGTCATGATGTATATCGATGATGATTTTTGTTATTATAATGTTTTTCAAATATAAGTGCTTACAGACTGAGATATAATATTTGGTAACACTTTATTTTGATGCTCCCCTTTAGACATTCTGTTGACTGAGTAAAACAGCTCCTATATGTCAACTAACTTTCATTAGAGTATTAGTTGAGTATTAGTAGACTGTTAGTTTAGGGTTAGTAGAATAAGTTGTATGTATAGGCTACTTGCAAAGTTACTTATAGTCAATTGAATGTCTAAAGAAGGAGCATCAGAATAAAGTGTTACCAATTATTGATAATACATGATACAATAGAGAAACAAAAATCAAAAGCAAGAAATAGATTAAAAATATTCATATATAAAAAATTAAGATTCAAGATTATTTTTGTCACTTTACAAAGGTATAGCAAAATTGAAGCTATCCTTACGGTACCATCACATATAGCTTTGTGCAAACTAACATTTAATTTAAATAAATACAATTTAAGTAGAATAGAAACAATGCGATAATAACCAATATACAGTACAATAGGCTACATCAATAAACAATATGCCAAAATCAAGACAACGCAAAGACATTATAAAACAATACACACAAAACCAGTGCAAGCAAGGCGACAGTCAAATATTGCACAGTAAGCAGTAATACTGCATGATATTGCACACAATGAAAAGAGAGGTAAGTGCAACAGAATGTAACCCAATTTAAATAATATAGTGTATATTTATATACACTGAAATATACAGAGGGTGTTGTTAACCTTGTATAGGTTGAGATATAACATGCCTTGTCAGATTGGTGTATTTCTCAGTTTATGAGTGTGTGTGTGCTGGCAGTGTTCAACTCCCTTATGGCACTGGGGTAAAAACTGTTCTTGAGTCTATTGATCCGTGATTTGATGGACCTAAAACGTTTACCAAAGGGAAGCAATTCAAACAAATGATGGAAAGGATCCTTTAAAATGTTTCCTGCTCTTCTGAGACGGTGTGTAAGTGTAAAGCTCTTTTAGGGAAGGCAGAGGGCAGCCAATGATGTTTTTTTGCAGAGTTGATTACTCTCTGGAGAACTTTCTTATCTGCTGCTGAGCTGCTGGCGTACCACATAGAGATGCAGTAGGTTATCACACTCTCGATGGAACAACGATAGAAAGACACTAGCGGCTGCTCTTGTCGGTGGTTCTTTCTGTGAATCTTCTAGAAATAGAGTCGCTGCTGTGCTTTTTTTTTTGACTGCTGAGGTGTTTGTGCTCCAGGAGAGATCCTCGGCGATGGTCGTGCCCAAGAATCTGAAGGCTGAAACTCTCTCCACGCAGACCCCGCTAATGTGCAGTGGTGTGAGATTCGTGTTGAGCTTTTGGAAGTCAATGATGATCTCTTTGGTTTTAGAAGCATTCAGGGCCAAGTTATTTACCCCACACTATTATGGCAGTCTCTGAATTTTATCTCTGTAAGCTGCTTCGTCTCCTCCTGAGATGAGTCCAACTATGGTCGTGTCATCTGCGAATTTGATGATAGTGTTGGCAGAATGGGCTGGGGTGCAGTCATGAGTGTAAAGAACGTAGAGAAGTGGACTGAGCCTAGTGGGGCACCTGTGCTGAGAATCACGGTGGAGGAGGAATGGGGACCTAACCTAACCGTCTGGGGGCGGTTGGTCAGGAAGTCCTTATTCCAGTGACAGATAGATGAGGAGAAACCTAAGTCCAGCAGTTTGGCTGCCAGCCTGTCAGGAATTACTGTGTTGAACGCTGAACTAGTTAATAAAAGGCATCCTCACACAGCTGCCTTGGCGTTCTAGGTGGAGCAATGCTGTGTGCAGGGCAGTAGCGTTGACATCTTTTGTGGATCTATTGGTTCTGAATGTGAACTGATGTGGATTGAAGGTGTCTGGAAGGCTGGCTTTGATGTGCTGTTGAACCAGCCTCTCAAAGACCTTCATAATAACTGGGCTAAATGCAACTTATAACGGTAGTCGTTAAAGCGTTAGTTCACCCAAAAATGAAAATTCTGTCAGTAATTACTCACCCTCATGTTGTTCCAACCCCGTAAGACTTTCGTTCATCTTCAGAACACAAATTAAGATGTTTTTGATGAAATCTGAGAGCTGGCTCACTCCTTCATAGGCTGCTTGGTAATTGCATCTGCCGGTCCAGAAAAGTTAGTAAAGACATCGTTAAACCACTGATGACTGTTTTCTTCAGTAGTGGGATGACTGTTGCTGACTTCAGGCAAGATGGATTGGTGGCTGTTGACAGGGACAGGTTGAAGATCTTTGTGAAGACTGAAGAGAACTGGTCTGCACATTCTCTGAGCACCCTTCCCATCACTCCATCTGGGCCTGCAGCCTTCCTTATATTAACAGCTCTGAGCACTATGGAAGTAAAATAATGACAAATGTTTTTGAAACAAAAAAGCTTGTTGAATTGCACTACTTGAAAAAATGTACATTGCATTAACCCTGCTTGCATTTTTATGGGCTGAAATTCAACATGGTTGTATATTTAAGCGCTGAATATTTCAAATCAAAACTTTTCACACACGTTTTCATTCATTAAGTGATAATGTATAGCGAGGCGAATAACAACCCCGACAGGCTGAACTGGAATCACAACCGCCTCGCGATACATTATCCCGCTTATTACATGGCTACTTACAAAATAAATCAATAATTTGACACAAAATATTGATTTAAAAAGGAGTTTAATGATTTAAAAACTATTGTATTGCTTCCGCTAAAGAAAATAGTCCGTTCCGCGTCCATAGCAACGCTCTGTTTTTCATGGCAACGGTGTGATATACTTCGCAGTGGTCTGTTATCAAGAAATAACAGACCGCATTCTACATTGGAATTCAACCAAGCCATGTAATAAAATTCAATAACCATTCACCTTTCAAATTTCACTTTCAAAATATTCATTCTGTTTAAAAATACAACCTATAATATTCGACAGGCAATATTCCATTTTATTTCGCTTTACAAATTTGCTTCCACAAATTTAGTGGTTCAAATTCGAAGGAAAATTCAATATTTGACATCCGGGAATGGCAGGAATATCAGTAGATTGCCGATTGCCGATTGATAATCTCCATAGCTGTTAGTCGACCTCACCAGCAGGAGGTGCAAGCGGCTGTTGATTAAGAAAACTATAGAGCAAAACTATAGAGCAACGGGTGAGAGACTCATTCATTCATAAAAACGGATTTTACAGAAATGGAGCAAGCGGTAAGTATTTGTGATGATCATCAGGGCCTATATATATATATATGGAAAGGCTTATAAAGACACAAAAGCTGTGTTTACATTTAAGTCTTCACAGTTAGTTTTGCACATATAAGCAGCTTTCTCTAACGTGAACACGATTATAATGTTATTCCCCGATGCGGATTTTCGGATAAAACATTAAATCTGAGGTAGACATTTCTCTCGGTTAGTTTTCTTAACTTTATATCGTGGCTGTGCTGCAGAACTAGGATTCCCTCAATACATCATTCTCCAGGATTCCCCTGCGGTCAGGACACTTAAGGCTTAATGGACTAATACAGTGATATAAAAGACCAAACTCACACCTTATTGGGGATGCAGGCTATACTAAATAAAAGGCAAGCAGACTTCAATATCCTCCAAACCCAAAGATTTTCTTTGAATTAATACTATGAATATAGTTTTGCCTGTCCATTTATCTGAGCAGATGCAGGTTTGGTTACAGCACCACCTACTGGTCAGAGACTATACCAGTTTATCTAACACTATCATCTACTGTATCATTTTAAAAGTTCATGTGAACTGCTGCACCTGCACAAAACATTGTTGAATTGTGTGTCTCTTTGACTGCTGGTGTAGATGTTGGTGGTGTGACACTGTGAGTCGAGCTCTGGATTATTAACACAAAGATTGTGGCTTTGAACCTCTATTGTCTTAAGTTTTTGTATTGTCCCATAATGTTGACTTTTTTGACCCTGTAATGTTTCTTACATTGTCTATGAAATCAAAATAATAATTTACCAGTGAGAGAATGAGATCATCTGTTGAAAACGTTTCAGAGCTCATGCTCCCAAATTCCCAATAATTTTATATTAACAGATGTTCCCAAACCAACTCTGACTGTTGAGCCACAGAGTTCAGTGTTCACTGGAGACTCAGTTACTCTGAGATGTGAGCTGGATCAGTCATTGGACGGATGGAAGTTTCTCTGGAGTAAAGACTCAAACACTGAATCTCCTGAAGCTGAAACTAAAACAATCAGTCGTGTGAAAGTCTCTGATGGAGGAGAGTACAGATGCAGAGCACGAAGAGGAGGATATTATTACACAGATTACAGTAAACCAGTAGCAGTGAAAATACATGGCAAGTGTTTTACCTCTCATAATGAACTCTGAGAACACTATATGAAAATGATTTATAAAACAATAAATAAACATATAGAGAACAACACTTCAATTTAACTTGATTTAGTGTTTTGAAACTGTTCGCATAATAAAAAACAGCACATTTTATTATTTGTATTTATTTTATTATATTATTTATCACAGTATTTCCAATGTTTATTTTTGTTGTTCTACAGAAAGACCAAAACCCAAAGTGACCATTAAACCTGATCATCATGTATTCAGAGGAGAGACAGTCACTCTCAGATGTGACATATATGATGGAGGAGTCACTAGCTGGCGGTACAACTGGTATAAAGACGGTTCAACCAGTGTTTTCAGTGAACGACAGGAACACACATTCAGTTCTGTTACTGAGTCTGACTCAGGTAAATACTCCTGTTATGGGACAGAGACTGAAGGATCACGCAGATCAAACATCAGTGATGAAGTTACACTGACAGTATCAGGTGAGTTTGATCATCTCTTCATAAACACACACAAGTTTAACATGTTATTAATGAGTGATGTCTCTATTTCAGTTCCCAGAGCAGTTTTAAGTGTTTCTCCTCAGAAGTGGTTGACTGAAGGAGATCCAGTGACTCTGATCTGTGAGGTTAACGGCTCCTCTACAGGCTGGACATTCAGCTGGTTCACTGAAACTTTCTCATCAGGTCAGATATAATGTGCTTCATCTGAATTAACAGGGTTTATTGAAGTGAAATATATAATTTAATATGTCTGAAACCAGACAAAAACTGGGTATTATGGGCAACACTTCCATGGGCACCAAGCAGTGCAACCTAGTTTGAGAAACCAATCCCTCATTTACAGTCACTCCTCTGTATCTGTAACACTCAGTCTAATCCAAAGAAGACGAAGATTATGAAGATAATAACACAGGGTTTATTTACACAACACAAAACGAGATAGCCAACATGGAAGACAGCGTGAACATATAAACACGAACAATACTGGACAACTGAGTGCACGAGGAGGAACTTAAATACACATGGTTATTAAATAAAAGACGAACAGCTGTGATGATTGGTGTTAGTATCCATGGTGACTGATGAGAGAACAAGGAACACATGTGACGATGTAAACAAAACAAAACGTCCAAAAAACTAAAACAAACTAAACATGAACATAAGGTGTTAACTATGCATTCTCTCGTTTTACAGAGAGTAGGAATGATTATGAGCTCCTCTCAGACAGCAGCAGAGGAGCTGGAGGAAAATATACTGTCAGTTCTGCTGATCTAAATCACACAGGAGTTTATGTGTGCAGAGCAGAGAGAGATAAAACAGCCGTTTACACAACATACAGCAACTCACAACCAATGTGGGTCACTGGTGAGTTCACATATATAGTAAATGATTGATTCATCTTTAATAAAGACAATTTCCAAATTATAGCTGTAATTGTCTTGTCAGGCGTTTCTCCTCCAGTGTCTCTGATCATCAGTCCCAGCAGAACTCAACACTTCACATCTGTCTCTCTCTCTCTGAGCTGTGAGGACCAGAGTAACTCTGATGGATGGACAGTGAGAAGATACACAGACAGCGGGTGGCTGGAAGATTGTTCATCATCAGTGTGGGGATCACAAACAGGATCTACATGTACAATCAGATCCACTGTCCCATCAGACACTGGAGTTTACTGGTGTCAGTCTGAATCTGGAGAGAACTATCATCCTGTTAATATCACTGTACACTGTGAGTCTGTATTTCTGTATTTATTCATTTCACTGACAGTTTACAATCAATACACAGGTTTATTAAACAAGAGCAGGATATACTGTAGTGTGACGTTGACCAGTAAACAACCAGCCAGACCATCATAGCAATACACTAAAAGCAGAAACCATGTGGGCAGTGGAAAATATAAAGTTCTTTTTTATTTTGTCTTGTTTCTATTATGTTACCATTTTGATCATATATTGCATGTCTCCTGTGTTTCTGTAGTTGGTGTGATTCTGGAGAGTCCTGTTCATCCTGTGACTGAAGGAGATAATCTGACTCTACGCTGTTTATATCAATATACAACCCTATCAAACCTCAGAGCTGATTTCTATAAAGATGGATCACTCATCCAGAATCAAACTACAGAGATGATCATCCCTACTGTCTCAAAGTCACATGAGGGTTTCTACTACTGCAAACACCCAGGGGGAAAAGAGTCTCCCAAGAGCTGGATCTCAGTCAGAGGTGAGAGTCAATGAAACTGTGAGCTGATTTATTTCTTCATATGCCCTCGTTCATATATAGTGCATGATATAAAGTGTTCGTGTGTCTCTTTTTCAGGGTCTCATTCAGACTCTCAGATCTCTGTCCTCCACATACTCAGTTCTGTACTGGCAGCTTGTCCATATCTGATAGTGACAGTCGTGCTGATTTACAAATGCTGCAGAAATAGAAGAAAAACACCTGAGTGATTTATTAGAAGACATTACTATCATAAACAAGTTCGTTTGCCCATAAAATCTTTAAGATATTAGGTTAAACTTATTTCGCTTGCTGTCCACTGATGAGGGGCTCGATGAAGCAGCTTCAACTCAAGCTCTGATATAACCCCCACAGTGGCTAAACGTGGATGATTACGAAGGGCAAGGTACCTAAGATGAAGGTGGAGTATGGGGAGGTGGAGGGATGCTGGAACAGCTGATGCTAGAGAGAGAGGTAACGGCTGCTTATATACTCTGGCTGTTGATTGAAAAATTAGATGGGCTCGCTCCTCCCTAATTCACGTTTAGGAACTTCATTTATTTTTAACTGACCAACAAATCAGTCAAAACAATCATTAAAATTATCTGACGTCCCATTAGGCTTTTCTCACTGTGGGTTTGATCTTTGTAAAGTTGCTTCAAAAAGTGTTGTGAAATCTGCTTTACAAATACTGAATTGTCAAGTTTGGTTAGGTTAATATATTTAAAAACAATAAAAAGGAGTAAATGCTGAGATTGTTCATGAGTGTTTTTGACAGTTACATGAAGAGGAAGAAACTTTAATCTGATATTAATTTGTTGGTCAGAAAACTTCAACAAGAGAGTGACTGTCAGTTTATAAAGTTTTGAATGTCTTATCTTACATTACTGCTATTTATCAGCATATTTCAGTATAGCTTTTCAGTATATATTTGTGAAAGTTAAAGTTTAAAATATTTTATCTTGTCCTGCTTTTTGTAATACAGTGCAATTCTTTACAAATGTAAGGCTTGTGTGATATGTGCATGTTTCACATTATAACCACAGGAACACACTGTCATTTTTAAGCATGTATATTCCTTATTTTAGTGTAAGTCTCCTGACTTTTATTGCTGCAATATTTCTATATTTTTTGTTTTCTTTTTTTAATAAAGAAACAGAGACTTTATAAGATATTCTGGATCTTATGCTTTGTCTTGCAGTGTCACAATAAAAGCAGAAGAATCGTGACCTCTGACTATAATTAATCAAGTTTTGATCTATCAGTAGTTTGGACTCTTCAGCCTAAAACTACTGTAATCTACAGACATTATTACATTTATATGGAGAGAAAAGAACTAGTTTTAAACAATTCTTGAACATGCTTTATTTTTTTTTAAGCCAATGATTTCACACATGATTATTTTATCTCATCCTGTGGTTATTGTGACTGTTGTGTAAAACTGTTGCATACTAAAGTTCACATGAGAACTGCTGGTCATGTGACATTGATGGTTTTTAATGCTACTGAACATGAACACATGGGGCCCTATTTTAACGATCTGAAACACAAGTATCAAACGTGAAACGCAAGTAACTTTGTGGGCAGATCTCGGTGTACTGTCTGTTGCTATTATACCGGCGGGATAAATGACTCTTGCGCCCGACGCAAATCTAACATGGGTTGGTCTGAAGTAGCTACATTACTCATAGGTGTGGTTTGGGCGTAACGTGAAATAAACCAATCAGAGCATCATCTCACATTCTCTTTAAGAGCAGGTGCGTTTGTTCCAAGGGGGATTGCTATTATAACGGTGGCTTTGATTTGTCTCGATTTGCCAGGCGCACGCCAGGAGCGGTTCACAGCCGAGGAGACCGATGTTCTCGTCAGGGTCGTAAAACACAGAAGTGACACTGTATGGGGATGGGAGAAACCCACCCAAATTAGCTCCGGTTAAACAGGCATATAATAATTTTGGTAAATGTGTAAGCTAGATATATATGCCTATTTTTTTACATCTTCATGGACACCACAATGATTTCCCTCTTGTAGGTTATATTTTTCCTTGTAATTATGTATGGTTTGCAAAAATGGCAACTGCTGCGTCTGTATGTAGATGAGGGAAGCAAAGTGTACGCGCGGTGTGCACACGCTACATTATGGCCAAGCATGCGCCCTTAAAATAGCATCTGAACGCACCACTGAAAACACGCCACTGACTTTAGACTAGGTTTTTCCTGGTCTGTGGCGGAACTGCAAAATAGCATCAGGGAACGTTTGCGCCGGAATTAACACACCTCCTCTTTGCGCTGAACCGCCCCCGGGAGCGCAAGTTCATTCCCTAATTCACCGATGTGCGTCTGTCGAGGGAAAAGTCCGCTGTGCGTCGGGTGCAAAATAGGAATGATACATGCGTCGGTGTACAAAGTCAATTGCGCTAGGTGCAAGATAGGGCCCATTGTGTCAAGTGCTGATTATGTGTTTAAAGTTGAGAAACACAAGAACAGTGTTAATAGTTGTGATGAATCTTTTAGAAAATGGTGTTACGTTGATGAAATGTGGCTAATATATTTGATTTTAGTGTCTAAGTAATTGAGAAAACCTGTAATAATGTTAAATATTTATGAAAAACCTTTGACCCAGAGTATGAGCAATGATTGACACTTAGCAAACAGCACTAATTCAGATTCGTATGTGTTGAGGGTCATTCTGCACGATGAATAAAACAAGATCTGAAAACTACTGATGTGAGCTTCTCTTCACACCAGTTTATCTTTCTAGCACTTCCTCTTTCACTCTCAGTCTCTCCGTTAAATGAGTCATTCTACAATTTAGATGATTTTATATTCTACAATTATCGATGATAATTGTCTTTTCTAATAATTTTCTTCAGTTTATATTTTATTCATTAGGCATAAAAAAATGTTTTTGTTTGGTTCCGGTTTCCGACCAACCCTGTCAATTTATGTGCGACCCAAATTTATTTTATGAGCTTGGGGAAGAAATAATACAAATTAAATAAATACACAAATAAAAAAACTTTGAGCCGAACTATAATTTCCGTTTTTGTACAGCACCGTTTTTGTATAGCACTCTTGCGATGCAAGATGGCTGTTGTCCTCCAGCAATGCTAACAAACGAGGCAGCTACACGGTCGTTCACACATCGTTGTCGTCACTTACAAAGGCACTGCTAACTTTTGGTGTGTTCTGAATAGTTGCCAGTAGGTGGCAAGAACAAATATGCACAGTAAATAATGTATAATGTGTAGAAGGAGAGTAAGAGTTGGAATCACCTGTGTGAATTACCTTAGTAATATACAGTAGCCTAACTTTAGCCCAGTCCTTAACATATCAACATAACAATATTATTCTTTCTTTTACGATGGACATGTGTAATGTGTCGATTATTTGCCCATGCAACACTAGCATGTCAACCAAAATTGTGAGATTGGGTTTAAAATCATTTGAAAACGTGCTTCAAGAAGTCAAACAGTGCTCTTGTTCATTTGTATCAGCTGCCGGCAAAGTTGACAGAGCTGACAAATGGACAGACATAGCCAGCGATGTGGTGTCGACCCCCAGTCACCAGCTTGGTTCGGTTGTCAGTGGTGTCATGTCTTTTTTTCAGTTCAGGTATTTAGCACTGAAGTGCGCCCCAGAGCCAGAATCTCTGCCCTCCACGGCTCAAAGTACCCCGACTCCGTCTGCATTCGAGATGCTGTTTCGTGCACAGCAACTTACTCATTTGCCCCCGCCGAAAGTTGTACAGACCAAAAAAGACGAGCTGAACAATGACATTCTGGGGAGCCTGCGGACCCGGGGAGTGGGCTTTTCTCTTCCAGAGAGCACAAACCAAGGCTCATTTTTGCTGACAATAAGTGAATTATAATATTTGAATTATGGTATTATGACATTTGTTAAAGAGTTCCACTTTTCTACTTTAGCCACAGGCTCTCGTAAGATATTTTTCATATCATATCATAATCAATTTGTATGCATATAACATAACTTAAATATACATAACTAAACATAACTTAAATATACATAACTAAACATAAAGGCTACATATATTAAAAATATTAAAATTGTTTTGTTTTAGGCAGAATAATAGAAGCTACATGTTAGTCACAATGTTAACTTGAATAGGCTTCACACATGCACTATCTGATCCTTCTAGGCCTATACTTCACTCTTGAGCCATGTATTAAACATATCTGTGCAATATACACTTTTGTTGTATTTGTACTAAAATTAAATGTATAAAAATGTATAAAAGAGTCATATTAAAAAACAACTTTAATATAAAATTCCTGACACCATTTTGTTTCTTTGTATTTTCAGACACTAATGCTGCCACTGGCGAAAAAAACACACACCAAAAAAAAAAAAAAAAAAAAAAAAAATCCCTACCGAGAAAAAAGGAACTGATGAAGTTTCAAAGAAGGGCTGGTCAATCAGATCAGTTGGGAAATTTTTTTTGAAATCCAGTGGTGAAGTTTCTGACGCCTCAGTCAGTGAAACCTTTTGTGTTGTCGTATGAAGCCATTTGGCAACTCAAAGCCAAAGGAAGTGAATGTGAAATGTGTCTTGTGCATTTTCGGGCTTCTTATACACAAGCAGGAACTCCATGTGTATATGGCAGATATCTGCATTATGATTGGTCAGATCGCCGGCGAAAGGTCTCAACACTGAGCTCTTAAAGGGACACCAGGCAAGCCTGAGTGTTTTTTTCTCTACGAAGCTCCCCCTAGTGTCTGGTAGAAAATGCTTTCAAACACACTGTCGTAAAACCGAACTGTTGTTCCTCCCCCCTCGCCACGAGCAACCCAGCTGATCAGCTGTCAACCCAGCTGAGCAGGGGAACAGGCTATTTCAAAACCAGTTATGTCTACGAAGATCTCTATTTATTTGCGAACTAAGTTACACAAATAAAACCGACAGAGGAAAAGCCAAACAACTACAGAAATCAAACGTGTTTGCTAATGACAATGCTAACATCAAAGTTATAGTATCTAGCGTACTAGTAAGCCGGTAACAGACAGCGATCATAATAAAAACCTTTACAGACAATAGCAAACATCCTGAGGTCGCAATTACTTAAAATTTAAATATTAAACACAGTTTATTCCAAAGATACTTACAAGTGCAACAGCAAGAAGGCCAGGTCAGCATCCGTTTTGCAGGCTTCTGTTTCCCTTAGTTCTCGCCATTCTGAAAAAGCCGGTCCGATATTTACTCGAGTCTGACTTCTTGCTTGGTCAGTCTCCCGTTTCCTCTTTTTTTTGGTCCTCCGACAAAGATTTCCTAGCTTTCTGCTTCTTTTTTACAGGCTCAGCCATGACGAAAATGTGAAGTACTCAATCTATCGTTGCCCTTTGCTCATAGCTATCCGGTGCTTGAATGGGGCCGTGTACGTGTGCAGTGCCATCAAGCAATTCGTTACATCGCGAGACCTGATATCACGCGATACTTCCTCAATACTTACTCAAAGTCTCAAAGTTGCAAGTGAGTTTTTTCCACTCTCGGGCACCAGGGGGGTGTGAAACCACCACCATTCAACCCGAAATAAGTCATATAACCATTCCACTGACTGAAGCTGTTCAGTTAAGGTAAAAACGTTTTGCAATGTACAGTTGCAGTCATACGTTTACCTACCGTACATCTTTCAGAATCTGCACGGTAATGCTAAAGAATGCAACACGATAAGAGCCAAGGGTAAAAATTTGAGCAAGATGATGATTGTGTTCATTTTTCTTATTTTCTTTTACATGTTAATATCTTGTTTAGCCTCTGAAGGGCAGTACTAAATTAATAAATGAATTTTTAAACGAAATAAGAACAATTTACACCAATCATCCTGTTCAAAAGTTTACAACCCCTGCCTCTTAATGGATGTTTCATTCTTGAACATCACTGAATGTTTGCAGGGTTTGTAATAGCTGTGTATGAGTCCCTCAGTTGTCACCAGTGTGAAAAGATGGATCTCAAAATCATACAATCACTGCTAGTAAGGAGTCAAATATGCAGAAGATGCTGGAAAAGCAAAGAATGTGCAGGAGCTGGAGGATGTTTCTGAAGACGATTGGGCAGTTTAACTGTTCGGGACAAACAAGGGACTCATGAACAACCATTAAAATTTTTTTTTAAAATAAACATTTGTAGTTCATTCAGGTAAAATATTAAAAATCATGCGTATGTAATTTGTCTTGCATTTTGTGTTTGTATTTTGTCTTGGACTAGGCTATACTTAAACATCTGTTATGTGAAAAAGTAAATGAGTAAATGTTGAGATTGTTCATGAGTGTTTAACAGTTACATGAAGAGGAATAAACTTTAATTTGATAATAATTTGTTATTATGGTCAGAAAACTTCAACATCTTCTATAGAATCTCTCAATATCTCATTCTCAAGTCCTGTGTGTGTGTGTGTGTGTGTGTGTGTGTGTGTGTGTGTGTGTGTGTGTGTGTGTGTGTGTGTGTGTGTGTGTGTTTGTGTGCCTAGCATTTGTCATGTTACTGTTGTTAAAGTCATGTTACATGTTAAAGTCAACATGTTTTTAACATGCATAATTTATCCACCAGGAATTGATGGTAAAAGCAGTTTAAACTGTGGAATAGCCAATAAAGAGTAAATTGTGGTTTCATATTGACTTTAACAAAGTACATGGATGTTATCCTGTAAACACGTTTGGTTTTTGCTGTTTTTGACCAATAAAATATTATTGTTAATATAGACCAGACCTTCAATGAGCTTTAGTATCACAAGTACATCCCCGTCCCACTCACAGTTTACTTCCCACAATCCCATTGGGCAACTTATTTTTACTCTTCTAATATATATTTTGCTTTATTTAAAATAAAGCCTGAGAAGACAGTGGCTGTCTGTTTATAAAGTTTTTAATATATTAGCTTACATTACTGCTATTTATCAGCACATTTCAGTAGCTGTGAAAGTTTAATATTTTTTATTTTGTCCTGCTTTAATACATTGCGATTCTTTACAATGTAAGGCTTGTGTGATATTTGCTTGTTTCACATTATAACCACAGGAACACACTGTCATTTGTAAGCTATTATAGTGTAAGTCTCCTGATTTACACACGATTAAAGTCATGATCCAAGATGGCGGCGCGAGTACATCGCGAGGCTCGCGGTCTCTCCAGATTCTGTAATTTAGCAGTATTTTTCTTGCTCATTTCGGGTCTGTTCGTCCAGAACAGTTGTGCCTTAACATCGTACACCCAAGGTGAGCTTTTGGATATTGGTTTGCGAATTTCCGACAGTTTTATGGACAACCTTCGACTCCTTCCTGAGATCGCCAGATCACCCGAGGCTATGCACTCTGCCCGGCCGGGCGGAAGTGCTCGCAGGCGCCGGCGAGATCGTAAACAAAGGCGGGGGAAGCGCGGAGGACTAAGAGCTAAGCTAAAGCTAACACCACACCGGCTCTCTTTACCCAGCATTTTCCTTGCCAATGTACGGTCGCTGTTGAACAAAATGGAGGAGATTCGACTCAACATCACATACAGCAAGAGACTTTTGAACTGTAATGTTCTAATTTTCACGGAAACATGGTTAAACAGCGGAATACCGGACAACGCTATTGAGCTAGCGGGACGCCATACATTCCGGGCGGATAGAACATTAGATGGCTCCGGTAAGACCAGAGGTGGTGGATTGTGCATTTACATTAACAAAGCTTGGTGCACAAACTCTGCTATTGTTGGGAGACATTGTTCAGCTAACCTTGAGTTTCTCATGGTTAAATGTAGACCGTTTTATCTACCGCGGGAGTTCACTTCCACTATTATAACTGCAGCCTATATTCCCCCGGATGCTGATGCCAAGTTTGCTATGAAAGAACTTCACGCAGCCATCAGTAAACAACAGACCGTTCACCCGGAAGCTGCGTTTATTGTTGCGGGTGATTTTAATCATTCAAACTTAAAGTCAGTGCTACCGAAATTTCACCAGCATGTTTCCTGTCACACCAGAGGAAACAAAACCTTAGACCATGTTTACACAAACATGGCTGAAGCTTACGTCGCGACACCCCTCCCCCACTTGGGACAGTCAGATCACCTTTCTTTGTTCCTCACCCCCAAATATGCACCTCTGATCAATCGCGTGAAGCCATCAGTGAAGACCATCAAGGTGTGGCCTGCGGGGGCAGATTTCTCACTCCAGGAAAGGTTTCTACACACAGACTGGAGTATGTTTGCTTCTCAAGCCACCAGTGGCTCTCACACGGACATTGACTGCTACACCTCCTCTGTACTGGATTATATTAATACCACCATTGACAGTGTTACAACCCAGAAGCAGATCACCATATACCCAAATCAGAAGCCATGGATGAACAGGGAAGTGCGACTCCTATTGAAGACACGCAATACTGCCTTCAGATCAGGAGATGCACAAGCCTATAGCACATCCAGAGCAAATCTGAAAAGGGGCATCAAAGAGGCCAAGCACTGCTACAAGCTTAAGATAGAGGGACACTTTTCCAACGCTGACCCTCGGCGCATGTGGCAGGGCATTCAGGCCATCAGTGACTACAAACCCTCTCACTCCACCCCCGCAGCCACTGATGTCAACTTCCTGAACGAGCTAAATGACTTTTATGCTCGCTTTGAAAGAGACAACAGAGAAACTGCCACCAAGCTCAAATCCTCAGCTGACCACCCACCGATCACACTCTCCTCCACAGATGTCTGCAATGCACTGAGCAGGATCAGCGCGCACAAGGCTGCTGGACCAGACAACATCCCTGGACGCGTACTCAGGGCATGTGCGGAGCAGCTCGCTGGGGTTTTTACAGACATTTTCAACCTGTCTCTTGCCCAAGCAGCTGTACCAACATGCTTTAAATGCACTTCCATTGTGCCAGTGCCAAAACACTCCAGCCCGAAGTGCCTTAATGACTACCGCCCTGTAGCACTCACACCCATCGTAATGAAGTGCTTTGAGCGGCTGGTCCTGGCACACCTAAAATACTCTCTACCATCCACATTGGACTCACACCAGTTTGCCTACCGTAGCAATAGGAGCACAGAGGATGCAGTCTCCATGGCACTGCACTCTGTGCTCACACATCTGGACAATAAGAACACTTATGCACGCATGCTGTTTGTTGACTTCAGCTCAGCATTCAACACTGTCATCCCAACTAAGTTAATAGCCAAACTTGGAGACCTGGGCTTCAACACCTCCATGTGCAACTGGATTTTGGACTTCTTGACCAACAGACCCCAGAATGTTCGATCAGGCTCCAACTGCTCCACATCCATCACACTCAACACTGGTGTACCACAGGGCTGTGTGCTAAGCCCGTTCCTCTACTCCCTCTTCACCTCCGACTGCAAGCCTGTGTACGGATCTAATTCCATCGTCAAGTTTGCAGACGACACTACGGTGATTGGTCTCATCAGCAACAACGATGAGACTGCCTATAGGGAGGAGATCAAGCACCTGGCCACATGGTGCACCGAAAATAACCAGCTCCTCAACACCACCAAAACGAAGGAGCTCATCGTGGACTTCAGGAAAGTGTCAAGAGGCACACACGACACCATCCACATCAATGGAATGGCTGTTGAGCGTGTCTCCAGTTTCAAGTTCCTGGGGATCCACATCTCGGCGGACATGACCTGGACAACCAACACCTCCAGCCTGGTCAAGAAGGCTCACCAGCGCCTTTTCTTCCTGAGGACACTGAGGAAGAATCAGCTTTCCTCCACTATCCTGGTGAACTTCTATCGCTGTGCAATAGAAAGCATCCTGACCAACTGTGCTACAGTGTGGTATGGGAGCTGTTCTGTTGCAGAGCGCAAGGCACTGCAGCGGGTGGTGAAAACCGCCCAGCGCATCACTGGGACTCCACTACCTGCCATCGAGCACATCCAGAGGAAACGCTGTCTGCATCGAGCTCGCAGCATCCTTAAGGACTCCTCTCACCCAGCCCACAGACTGTTTTCTCTCCTGCCCTCCGGCAGGCGTTTCAGGTGCCTCCGGACCAGGACCAGCAGACTAAAGAACAGTTTTTTCCCCAGAGCTGTCTCTTTATTAAACTCTAACCCTCATTGATCCCACTCCCCTCATATACTGATTGACTCTCCTCTCCCTCCTCACACCTGCCTCCATTGTTATTTGCAATACTATAATGTTCATTTGCACTGCTGACTGTTATTACAGTAACAACTGTTTACATATGCATCTTGCACTACTACCTTGACTGGAATATGCTCAATTTGCACTGCCGACTGTTTATTTACAGTACCGACTGTTTATATATACATTGCAATATCGTACCTTAACTGTAATATGCAATTACTTTCCACTGCACTTTCACTCGGATAGCTTCTGTCCAAACTTTATTTGCACTACTTTAATCCATTGTTATACTGCTCATTAGCCTAACTTATACATATATCTATTTGTTAAATTCTGTTTATAGTAATAGCCATCTGTATATTATGCTCACATTCTGTTTATAGTAACAGCCATCTGTATATATATTCATAGTACATATCTATCTGTAAAATTCTGTTTATAGTAACAGCCATCTGTATATTATATTCAGTACCTATCTGTAAACATTCTGTTTATAGTAATAGCCATCTGTATATTATTATATTCAGTACATATCTAGCTGTAAACTCTGTTCACAGTAATAGTTATCTGTATATTATATTCATAGGACAATCTATCTGTAAATTTTTGTTTATAATAGTAGGCTATTCAACTCTATATTTATTCAGTACATATCCATGTTCTGCACTTATGGAACCACTGTATATCCTGCACTTGCTGCTATTGCACTTCTGGTTAGACCTAAACTGCATTTCGTTGCCTTGTACCTGTACTTGTGTAATGACAATAAAGTTGAATCTAATCTAATCTAATCTAATTTGTATTGCTGCAATATTTCATATTTTATTTACTTTTTCAATAAAGAAACACAGCTTTTTTTATATATATATTCTGGATCTGATGCTTTGTCTCGCAGTGTCACAATAAAAGCAGAAGAATCATGACCTCTGACTAAAATGAATCATGTTTTAATCTCTCAATAGTTTGGACTTTTCAGACTAAAACTGTAATTTACGGACGCTGTATTTACGGATTTTTTTTGGGAACTGGGAAAAAAAAACATCGGATAGGGAAAGCTCTGGCTTCGTGTGGATGTGAGTCATAAAGAACTTGAACACTCAAGAGTGGCTCAAGAAGAAGATTTGCCAAGCTTGCTAAAAGATTTTCATTGTGAATGAAAGCAATGTTACTATAGTGTGTACAGTAAATGTTTTGACTTATTTTCTCAAGCAATTTAATTGAAGCTTGCTATTTAAAGACATATTTAAAGGTTCATTGAACTTTCTATATTTTAAATTTAAAGTGTTTTTGTAAATTAGAAGAGAAGGTTATTCGCCATTTGATATCAAAGTCTTCTAAGTGTTTTGAAGGGTAACATTCAAGCTGATATAAGCTGTTTTGCACATTTTAATTTCCTGTGCAATATTGTTACTGAAAAGCATCACATTTGCTTTAAGTTTTTAAGTTTAAGAGTATTTACATTTAATTGACATTTACGTTTGAGCAAGTTTTGAAGGTTGATTTAGATGTTTTGTTACCTATGCATTAGTGATGTAGTACTCGAGTCCGGTCTCGAGACCGATTTCTGCTTTCTCGGACTCGACTCGGACTTGTTCCTTCAAAGACTCGGTCTTGACTCGGACTCGACCCTTCAAAGACTCGGTCTTGACTCGGACTCGGCATAGGCGGTCTCGTCCCCATCACTAGTCCACTAGAATACATACCTCTTGAAAAATGTTATTTGCTCTGCATGTCCTAACTATGATTAAAAAAGTCAGGGTGGGCTTAACATGTTGATGACAGAGCAGCACTGTTGAAGCAGTTTAGAAAAATAGGCAGAAGATGATGCATGTGGTAGGGATTTTTTTAATGATAGTAAAAGCATAGTCCATTTTAAGACGTTAAGACTGCTCCTCTAAACAATTCCCAATCTAGCTTAGTCTGTAGGCCTAACTGTTGATTATTAACTGGGGTGATATTAAATCATGAATATGAAAACTGACATGTTTTTATGGTCTTGGTCTCTACTCCTAAAGACTCGGTCTCGACTCGGACTTGCTTCCTCAAAGACTCGGTCTTGACTCGGACATGACTGAATTTGAAAACCAACCGACTCGGTCTCGACTCGGACTAGACCCTTCAAAGACTCGGTCTTGACTCGGACTCGGCATAGGCGGTCTCGTCCCCATTACTACTATGCATATTTTTTACTTACAAAATTGGGTCAATTTAAAGTGATTCAAAATGTCAGAGCCAAGTGAGCACACAATACAGGTAAGGGACAGTGATAGGGATAGTGCAAATTCCCAAGACCAATCTGAAGAAGGTCAAGTGGGAGGTGCTGAAGCACACCAAGAAGATGCACAGCAGTCAAGACAAAGTAAAAGAACCAGAACTCTAACAGAGAAGGGTAGAGAAATGCAAGTTGCAAAAATTAATTCACTTCAACAAAGGTTTAACTAAATTTATGACAAATGGAGAACACATGTTAAATCTTCTAAGCGGACATTATCACAATCAACAGAGACTTTGCCTGATGACCTGCTTAATGATCTCATTGGCGATGTTCTGGGTCTTTCTGCAGATGTCCAGCGTGTTCATGATGAACTACGCAAAATCACAACTCCGGATCAAGACACACGTCGAAGAGTGGATCTGTGTAGAGATTTCTACTTTTGTTGTCTCCAAAGCCTCAAGTCGACTGGATGGAAGGATTCCAGAAGAAGAAGAACAAGACTGGCCGGAAGCAGGCTCTCTCTTCAATTCAAGTACCTGTAAATCAGGTTCTGTCACTTCCATCTTGAAAGGTGCCTCAGAGCATTCAAGTAGATCTTCTGTAAAGCGACAAGAAGCTGCTGCTGATGCTGCTGCAAGCCAAGCTGTTCTGAAAGTGTTACAAGAACAAAATAAAGAACAATTGGAAATTCAGCTCCTAGAAGCACAAGTTAAAAAGAAGATAGCTGATCAAGAGGCAGCGTTTGTAAAGCGTCGTTTAGAGCAAGAAGCAGAAGAGGTGAAACGAAGAAAACAAAAAGAGGAAGAGGAATTAAAAGCCAAAATTAAAGCTCAACTGGAAGAAGAACATGCAGCTCTAGAAAATACTCTTGAGGAGAAACGGAGAAAGATACAACATTTGGAAGCAGTGAAAAGTCTAAATGCAGCACGTGCAAGAATGCAGGTCTATGATCAAGAGACGGCCATTAGAAGAAGATCAGAAAGACTTCCTGAAAATGTCTCCTGATTCACAAGCTGTGACCACCTCCTCAAAAGAAAGTACAGCAGAGCTTCTGAAGGTGCTGGTAGGTGCTTTACGTGCAAACAGAATTCCAGTTCCTGAACCATCAGTATTCAGTGGGGATCCATTGAAATACAATGACTGGAAACTCTCCTTTGAAACACTGATCGACCAGAAGAACATCCAAGACAAGGAGAAAATATACTACCTCCGTAGGTATGTAAGTGGACAAGCTAAGAAAGCACTCGATGGATATTTCCTACTCGGAACTGAATCTGCCTATGTTGCTGCATGGGAGATTTTAGAAAAGCGATATGGAAACCCATTTACAATTGCAAAATCGTACAGAGACAAGCTCCAGGCATGGCCAAAGATGGGATCTAGAGACAGCTTTGAACTTCGAGAGTTTGTTGATTTTCTCCGTAGTTGTGAGGCTGCCATGATCCATATCAAGGCATTGGAAATCTTGAATGACTATAATGAAAACAGGAAGATTCTTTCAAAGCTACCGGATTGGCTAGCAGTGAGATGGAACCGGAAGGTTATTGAAATAGAAGAGGAGAGTAATCAATTTCCCACTTTCAGTCAATTTTTAAGTTTCTGACAAGAGAGGTAAAAATTGCCTGTAACCCTGTCACGTCATTACAAGCACTTAAACTAGGTGAGGTTGAAAAGCCCAACTTTCCAAAACGTCAAAGCTTTGGAGCAAAAACACTGACCACATATTCCAATGAAAAGACTGGGCATACTTTGCACAAATGCAGGAAGCTCATGGAGAAAGCAGTTTTGGACAGAATTAAGTTTGTTCAAGCTGAAAAGCTATGCGGTTGTCTCAAGTCTGGTCACTTCTCAAAGAACTGCAACAGTAGGAGTGTTTGCGACATGTGCCATAAGATGCATCCAACCTGTCTGCACGACGAGCGAACCAAAGAAAACCAAAAACTACCACAAGAAAAGCCAAGAACAAGTCAAGAAAGACCTCAATCAAAACAAAATAAAGAAGCAACAACAGCTGTTACTTCAAATAGAGTAATACTTGATGAAGCTAACGCACAAACAGCAGTGATAATGTATTGATTTTTTTAATACTTATGTGAATTTATATGTCTGAAACCTGAAATAAACATTATGTGGTTGAAAACACTGAAAAGTTTTGATATATGACAGCTCTGAGCACACCTTTCTCTGGCTTAGCGCCAGCCAACATGCGAAAGCACATTTGAATTTAGCACTTGATCATGTGATGCACTAACTGTTCTAATCACACCGGTGTGATCGTACACTCCAGGGACCAGCCTAGACTGATCACACCGGTGTGATTGTACATGCGAAAGGGTTAAATGAAATAAATTTAAACAGTCTTTCCTCCAATCAGTCAGTGTAAAAGCAAGTGTACGTGTTAAGTTTTCTGACTTTGATGTCATCTAGCTAATCGTGCTAATAGGCTTCTTTTAGTGATCAAAAATGCTAAAATATACACTGCAATTATTTAAACTACATAGATAGATAGATATATAGATAGAAACATTATTGATCCCCTTGGGATGTTAATGAAAACATGTCACATTATGAAAATATACACTGGACATGACTTTACCTGTTAGCTGTCTTATGTTTTTGATCAGCCGTTCTGAGAAGTGTGAGAAAAGCTAAGCTCGGGGGTGGGGTGGCGTGATATTGGGGAGGGGCCCAATAGGAGTGCATTACAGGAGTTGGGGAGTGCATTACAGCACATTTGACACATTTTACCTCAAAACAAAATACAAACTAAGTAAAAGTAGCCTGATAATATTAATATTCATAATAATAACTTAATTATGAATTAGTTAATAATAGTTCATAGTTAAAAACAACTATTTTTGCAATATCTAAGCAGTTTCTTCACATTACATCTCAAATCTGAATATGGCATTGAATTGCCCATGTAGGAAAACTTACAAAAGCACATTTATTTCATGTTTGTACCGTGTTTAGTCAAAAAGATATACTGAAAAATAGATTTTAGCCTGGCGGTGGCGGCCATTTTGAATTTCTTCAAAGAAATTTTGGCATTTTGGGACATTTTTGAGCTTCATATACAGCAGATTTGGATTCAGCACCCCTTAATACCCCCAGAAATGTTGTATATTATAAATAATCACAAAATGCCTTCAGGGTTCTGATTTTGTGAAAATTGACCCTGTCTACAGCGTACGGACCTTGGATGGAGCATTGTTGGTAAGTGGAATCCCTATGTAGACTATGGCGATGCTATCGGAATCAATCATCGCATAGTAGTAAGGCAAATGATACCAGATATGGAATCTTCTGTCAATCTCAAAACTGAATTACACTATGTGAGTCAAATTAAAGTTAAAGAAATGACTCCTTCAGAGATAATAAAGGTTCTTGAATCAGACTTCTCAGAAAAAGCTGGAGAAGATGATCCTGTGTCCCAAGAGGATCTCAAGTTCTTGTCAATTTTGAGAGAAAACATCACACAAAAGAACAATGGTCACTTCGAAATGCTATTACCATTCAAAAGGGAAAAAACAAAACTTCCTAATAACAAGACTTGTGCAGTACATCGTCTGAAATGTCTTGAAAAGAGATTAAAGAAAGATCAGAGTTACTATGAAGACTATGTGAAATTCATGGATGACGTAATATCACGTGGCGATGCAGAGAAGGTCCCTGAGAAAGAAATTGACAACAGTCCAGTTTGGTATATTCCACATCATGGAGTTTATCATCCACATAAACCAAGGAAAATACGTGTAGTATTTGACTGTTCTGCCAAGTTTTGGGACACATCCCTCAATGACCATCTGCTCACTGGTCCTGACCTGACCAATACATTGGTAGATGTCCTATGCCGCTTTCGAAAAGGTTCTATTGCAGTCATGTGTGACATTGAAAGAATGTTCCACCAGTTCCACGTTAAAAAGGAGGATCAAGATTACCTGCGATTTCTGTGGTGGGAGAATGGCAACCTGGAAATGACACCATCAATCTACAGAATGAAGGTCCACTTGTTTGGAGCTGCCTCGTCTCCTGGCTGTTCCAATTTTGGCCTGAAACATCTAGCAACACAAGGGCATGGTCAATACAGTGAAGACACCATACACTTCATTCAAAGAAATTTCTATGTAGATGATGGTCTGACAAGTGTTCAAACTGAGATAGAAGCTATCCAGCTTATCAAAGAATCAAGAGAACTTTGTTCCACTGGCAGGTTAAGACTACACAAGTTTGTTTCTAACAGTGAGAGTGTGATGGCAACCATCCCAGAAGAAGAACGTGGCACAGTCAAAGATCTGGGTATGGCTTTGAGTTTACCTCAAATGGAGAAAAGTCTTCAATTAAACCAGTAGCACTTGTGTCTGCGTATGCTTTGGAGGGAGATACACACTGATTGTTTTTTGTTAGACCTACATGTTCTTTACACATGTACACTGGAGTTGAGTGTGTATTAAGCATAAATATCATTAAGGACATATTTTCTAATATAATAATTTACACACATGCACACACTCCTGAGTCAAACAGAAAGTGGATTTGAGTTATGGTCAGTCACAGAGAGAGAGATTTTTAGGGATTTTTCTTTTGGATTGTTTCAATAAACCTATTTTTGAATCATCTTGCATGATATTTTTGCTTCTTTTGTTTAATTGTTACAATTTATATTGTATTATATTTATATTTACTTATATTTATATTCAATGTGATTTTTTTTTATTATTATTATGAATAATTATCGCATACATGTTAATGTACCATGAAATTCTCTCAAAATACAAAATAAAATAAAAATATTTTTGAACAAAAATATATTAAATTGAATTTACATTTCAGGTGTTCGGAAACTTTTGACCGTGAACAACAGAAGTGTGACCCCCAAATGATCAATAGCAGAGTATTACGTAAATCATACAGTGTCATTAATGCAGATTGACTCTTATGATCCGATTCTTTTTAGTCAATCAAAATCATTGAGTGCAACCATTAAATACGATTCAAATTGTTACATCCCTTGTCTTGGTGTATGAATATTAAACTTTTCACAGGTACAAATATATCAGTGCCAAACTCGACACCTTTATTGTTAGAGGCCTGATAGATTAGAAATAGATTGAGATGAGCTCATAGTTGTGGTTTGGTTTCTTCTCTTTCACAGCAGCAGCTGTAAACTTATAAAGTTATGAATACATATGATAACATTATTACAATATAGATCCATCAAAGTTGTGATTCTGTTTCCATTAAACACACAATAGTATACTTCTCGTAATGGCAAATTTATGCTGTTCACAACATTTCAGTAGGAAACTTGCATGACATTTTAAAAAATGTGTTACAAGATTATCAACTTCTTAAAAAGGTTTTCTGTAACACATGAGGTACATTTGTATGTCTTCTTTAATCTGTCATCATGTATCTAAAGATCTGACAGGAAGTCTTGACGCTTTAACTCAGTCTGTCTTTAACCGTCAGTCATTATTCAGTCATTATGGAGCTCAGTCAACTCCCTCTTCTGCTCTGTGAGTATTTCCTCTGAAAATAATTGCACTTATTATGAATAGGATTGTGTTCCTGGTGTTTTTTTCTTTTTTTTTCTTTTCATGCTCACAGATCCAGCTCTAGTTCATGATATATGAGTGAAAGACGAGTTTGAGAGAAGTGTTGTGTTTGGGTCAGTCTGTTTGTTCACTCACTCGATTTAATGCTTTGTAATGGTGTTTGCAGAATCATTTCTGTTGGTTAGTTTTGTACAGTTTGCTGTCGAGATGCATTAGGTTGATATTCACTACTTAGTCTTTAGATGTTCACTAGTATGCAGTTAGTAAGAGTTTATATGAGTTAATTGTTATTATTGTCACTGTTTTCAGACTCTAGAAAGGTTTTTACAGAAACACTCATCCAGGAGCCACTAGATCTACAAATTAGAAGAAAGACTTAAAGAGAAATGAAACATTTCTGTGTTGTGAAGCTGAGAAACATGAAAGAGTGAAATTTTTATGTGTAAAGTATAATAGAAAGTTGATCAGCTCCATGTTCACAGAGTAATAATTGTCAGATTATCCTGTATTTGGCTGAACTGTCACTTTGATGGCTTGCCAGTGTAGTCGATTTCTCTTATACATAAAATAAGTTCTTGTGGAGAGAAGAATTTACTGAAGGTATCAGAGCAGCACATTCTTCAGCAATGATGTTAGTCTGTCTTCAGAGAGTCTGAACCCAAATATCTGTCTGTGGGACAGACCTTTATACCTAAAGCTAATTTACAAACAAAAGACATCCAGAGACCCCTAAGAGAAACACAGCCGGTTACTTCACAGTAAGATCCCACAGAAAAGAAAAAAAAGAAGAAAAGAAACAGGTTAATCAACAGAGTTTGATGATCTTTATTTAAAATACACAATATTTCATGAGTTTTTTATTTTACTTTGTGTTTTTAGTGCTGATTTCAAACTTCCAGTCTGGACACACTCAAGGTGAGTGAATTTGATTAATAAATTTCATCACAAATGTGTGATTCTGTTACAAACCAGGGACCGGTGTAGTTTAAACCTGGTTAAAATCAGGTTAAAACCTGTTTGTATTTGATAACCTCGTCTTCAGTCCGTCTTCCCTCTTCTTCATCTTGTGACACCAGCAATGAAATGAGTGTCATGATTACAAATACATCTTTTTAAACAAGTTATATAAATGATTCATGTGTTGTGAGTAACACCAAACAGACGGTTCTGAGGTGTGACAAAAACACCAAAAATCATTCAATCATATGAAAACATTTTTATGCAGAATTTAGAAATATAAAATATCTTTTGACATTTGTCTACAGATTTAATAGAAATTATTAGAGTTGCTGGACCTGCAACAACAAAGTCATTTGAACAACAATGACAATTTGTAACCCTTTAGTAACTGATGTGTGTGTCTCTGACTGCTGGTGTGGATGTAGGAGGTGTGAAACCCTGTGTTGAGCTCAGCGCTACTAACCTAAAGGATGTGGGTTTGAACTCCACATAGGGGGGTAAATACACCTTTGTTGTCCTTTGTTTGAATGGACTGCTTGCCTGGATTTGGATCACGTCTTTGGATTACTCTGTTTATTAAACTGCATTTGGATCCTTTATGTCACGGGTGACAAAATGCTGGGATAAGCGGAACCTTTGTTTTCTTTCCATGTTCCCCGAGGGGAATTATTTTGGTGTAACGCCTCACTCCGGTTCCGGGTGTAGCGGAGATATTGTCCAAACTAATTACCGCTGATGCACGACAGGTGTGAGGGAGAGAGGAGCGGTGTTTGCACAGGCTTTCCGCTTCACAGGAGGAGGATAAAAGAGCATTCGAAGTCGAGTTGGGGTCGAGGTTGGAACTGGTAAAAGTCAATCGGTGTTCAGTTGATCAGTTGTTTGGCTGGGTCTCTGTCGTTGTGTCTTGGGGTAGAAGAGCTCCTGTTTGAGTACTTATATTGGACGCTGTAATCCTGGAAATTCGTGTAAGTGAAGAACTGCCATTGGAGTCTGTCGTTTAGAACTGCTTGTGGAATATTACTCGATTGAACTGCGGCTTGGATCTGCGCTGGAAGAGAGAAAGATAAGTGAATTAATTTCATCATTGAATCAAATGTAAAGCTTGAAGAAAAGACTGTGAATGTGAAATTTACTGTTTAGGAGGACATCTGTTTCAGATACATTGGAGAGGAATTGAGAGTTGAATATTCTCAATGAAATGCATGGATGAAGCGAGGCTTCTGATCAGCCCTACTGTGTGAGTGATTTGCAGTTGTTTTGCCTTACCTGATGCACGTCGAATTAATGCTGTGGATTTGTAGTGAACACGAGTGCTGTGTGCTATGCTGAGAAGAGTCTTCCAACGCCTGCTTTCATTCTTGTGAGATGATCTACTGATCTCCATCTAAATCCCAGAACGATACAACTGAACTGGTGAAGTAATGCTTTGTATTGTCCTCTCTTCCACTGAATATTGTCGTGAAGAAATTCCTCATTGAAGGCTCCTGTTAATCCTCTCCCGCTCTCTGAAAGTACAAGTCTCATGAAGAATCGTATGGCTGTGGAAAAGTCACAATTCTCCTCTCACGTCCTGATAAGAGAAGCTGCTGTTAAGAGAAGAAACCTTTCTTGTTACCTACCGTCTGAGTCCTGCAGATGTGCAGCAACGCTGTGAAGTGAGTTTTAAAGTCACAATTTTCCTCTCACGTCCTGATAAGAGAAGCTGCTGTTAAGAGGAGAAAGCTTACCTGTTACCTACCGTCTGAGTCCTGCAGATGTGCAGCAACGCTGTGAAGTGAGTTTTAAAGTCACAATTTCCCTCTCACGACCTGATAAGAGAAGCTGCTGTTAAGAGAAGAAAAGCCCACCTGTTACCTACCGTCTGAGTCCTGCAGATGTGCAGCAACGCTGTGAAGTGAGTTTTAAAGTCACAATTTCCCTCTCACGTCCAGATAAGAGAAGCTGCTGTTAAGAGAAGAAACCTTACCTGTTACCTACCGCCTGAGTCCTGCAGATGTGCAGCAACGCTGTGAAGTGAGTTTTAAAGTTACGATTTCCCTTGCATGTCCTGATAAGAGAATCTGCTGCTGAGCGAAGAAACATTGCCTGTTACTTACCGTCTGAATCCTGCAGATGTGCAGCAACGCTGTGGAGTAAGCCTTCCCAGCCACTATTACACCATTGGGTCTCGAAGACAGTGAATAATCGATCCAGCGGCTACTCCGGCCGAATAGCCTTAGAAGACAAGAGTTGCTCATTCTTTCCTCAAGTTGATTATTATTCAATAAAGATTGTTACTTGTGAACTAAATTACTTGCCTCCTCTTTTGTCCGTCTGTCACGTGCCTGTGGTGTCGGCTCCTCACGGTGGTGTCTGGAGTCAGGGGCGGCTGGTCATCCGAGTCCGCCCCGGCCTGCACCGGTGACACAATTTGGCGTAAGTCGGCAGGGTTGCCACCGTGAGTTGTAGCGGCCACAGGTACGCGATGGTGGACGAAGAGGCCCCATCAGTTCGTTCGCAAGTAATGCCCATCATGATGGGAGCCCCTTGGGCACAACGCTATGGAGGACCAGGATCGGAGCTGAGTTTTCAGGACTGGAAAGCGCAGACAGAATATCTGGCTGGATTACAAGGACTGAGCGCATCGCAAAAGGTACAGTTTGTGCTAGGATCGTTAGAAGGAGAAGCTAAAAGGGAAGATCTTGCTGCATCAGAAGCCACGCGGGCCACTGTGAAGAATATCTTTGATTTCTTGTCTGGAGTATATGGAGATTCTACCCCGGTAGCCATCCTTCGTGCCCAGTTCTTTAACTGTCAGCAGGGGCCTCAGCAGACTCTGCGAGCATACTCCCTGAAACTGCGAGAGCAGTTTGGCCGGCTGAAAGGTCGACAAGATCATGGACTGGGAGAAGGAGATGGCTTACTGAGAGACCAGTTTGTTTTGGGGCTGCGTGAAGGACCGGTGCGCCAGGGCATACAGCTCCAGCTTCGACGAGACCCCACTATGTCTTTTGAGGCTCTTCGACAAGAGGCCTTGGCGTTGGAGTCAGATCAGGGAGAGACGACTCGGACACCGGTTCGTGTGGCGGCCAGCAGCGCCACAGTGCCCGCGCCTGTTGAGTCAAGTGAGTGGAAGCAGAAGTTGAGGACAGAATTACTGGAGGATGTTAAGGGACAGATGGCAGAGTTGTCTCGGAGTCTTTTGGGTGAGCTTCATCGAGGTCGAGTCGAAGGTGGACCGATGGTGCGAGGAAGATCATATTCAGAGGAGGGGCAAGGACCGGTACGCCGCCCTCCGCGTCCGACGGGCCCCCAGTTTCAGTGGGATCATCAGGGTCGACCCATCTGTATCAATTGTGGAAATCCGGGACACATCAGCCGCCAGTGCGACCGTCGTCGAAGTTCTCAAGGGGGTTTTTAGTCCCACCGGTCACTGTGGGTCAAGTGGCCGGGACCCCTTCAAGAGACCCTTGTTCTGTTCCGGTGATGAGAGACGACTGGGTTGGGCGTTGTCCCACCGTGAAAGTGCAAGTCAATGGAATGAAGATTAATTGTCTGGTCGATACAGGTTCTCAGGTCACATTGTTTTCAGAGAGTCTGGCTCTGGAGTTATTCGCGGATCATCGGCTTCACAGGACGGAAACTTCAAGACTCACATTACGTGGAGCGAATGGATTGGACATTCCTTATACTGGGTACATCGTGGTAGACTTTTTGGTTCGAGGGGTTCCTGTCCACCAGAAGGGTGTTGTCATTGTTCGGGACCATTGCTTGGGTCTCCATCGAGCACTGCTAGGGATGAATGTTGTCCTAGATTGCTGGGAAAAGCTGTTTAAAGACCGACCGGCCCGAACGTCCCCGTTAGCAGTGAGGCAGGACTGGGACCAGATCCTGGCCGATTGCCGAAGAGTCCATGCAGCAAGTCAGGTGCAAGAGCGGGAAGATATCGGTCGAGTCACCTGCCGGTACGCTCTGTCTGTTCCAGCCCGGAGTGAGGCTGTTCTCTGGGTCCGAGTGCCTGCTGGACCCCGTGAGTCAGGTAACTGTGTCCTGGTAGAGCCCCATGAAGATTGTCAACCCATTGAAGTAGCCCATGGGCTAGCGGTCATACGACGAGGGCGAGTTTCAGTGAAGGTGCGAAATGCCCATCCCTACCCAGTACTCCTTCGTCGACACCAACGGCTGGTTCGAGTTTCATCTGTCCAGGAGTCCAAGAGCAACAAGATGTCTGTTTCAGGCAGGTGAGCCCTGCGGTGGTAGAAGTTGCCGTCCGTCCAGTGGAGGCCAGTACAGGCCCTGTGAGAGGGGAAATGCCGACCCATTTGATGGGGGAGTCTTTGAAGGGTGAGGACCTGGAGGAAGGACAAGTGTTACAGCTCCAGGAGCTCCTGAAGAGGTGGAAACATGTGTTCTCAACCCATGAGAAGACTATGGTTGTACAGGAGTGATTAAGCACCAAATACCCACCGGAGAAGCAACACCTAGTCGGGAGCGGTACCGTCCGGTGCCCCCCACTCTCTACACTGAAGTCCGTGCCCTGCTAAAAGGGATGCTAGATGGAGGGATTGTTCGAGAAAGTAGTAGTCCATGGGCAGCCCCGATTGTCCTAGTACAGAAGAAAACGGGAGCCTGGAGATTCTGCGTCGACTACCGCAAGCTCAATAGTGTGACCAAGAAAGATGCATTCCCGTTGCCGCGGATCGAAGATTCACTCACGAGTTTGACTCAAGCAGCATGGTATTCAACTTTGGATCTGGCCAGCGGATACTGGCAAGTACAGATGGATGACCGCGACAGAGAGAAAACTGCCTTCACCACACCGTTTGGGCTATTCGAGTGGGACCGGATGCCGTTCGGTTTGTGCAACGCTCCCGCAACCTTCCAGCGACTTATGCAGCGATGCCTGGGAGGGCAACTAGTGGAGTCCACGCTGGTCTATTTGGACGATGTAATCGTTTTTTCCCCTGACTTTCAAACTCACCTGCATCACTTGGAGAATGTCTTTCGTGCCATGGAGAGATATGGGCTAAAGTTGAGGCCAGATAAATGCCAGTTGTTTTCGCAAAGAGGTACAGTTCCTGGGACATCGAGTCAGCGCTGCCGGTATATCCCCTGACCCAGAGAAAGTTGCAGCAGTCCAAGGTTGGGAGCCCCCACGAACAGTGAGACAAGTGCGGTCCTTCCTAGGCTTCGTAGGATATTATCGACGATTTATTAAAGGATTCTCTGGGCTTGCTAAGCCATTGAACCAGCTTCTTGCTGGCACTGGACGTTCCCGTGGCAAAAGCTCATCGACGGTGCAATGGGACTCAGCATGTGAAACAGCCTTCCAAAATCTGAAGCAGGAACTTCTGAGGGCTCCTATCCTAGCCTATGCAGACTTCACTCAGCCGTTTCTCCTGTATACCGATGCCAGCAACGCAGGATTGGGGGCGGTACTAGCTCAAGAGCAACAAGGAGTGGAGAAGGTAATTGCTTATGCCAGTCGAAGCTTGCATCCTGCAGAGCGGAACGCAGCAAACTACAGCTCCTTTAAGATAGAGTTACTAGCCATGAAATGGGCCATGGCCGAGAAATTCAAAGACTACCTATGGGGAGCTAGGGTGACGGTGATCACGGACAACAACCCTCTAGTCCATTTGCAGACTGCCAAGTTGGGAGCAGTGGAGCAGCGTTGGGTGGCTCAGCTTGCTAATTATGACTATCGGCTTAAGTATCGACCTGGCAGAGAAAACGCGAATGCTGATGCCTTGTCCAGACTCCCAGCCATTCAGAGAGACGGTCCCACGCACCTCGATATCCCTGGTCAAGAGGATGAATTATTGGTGGCGGTCGTGGAAGCTCCCGGGACCCAGGGGGATGTTCCGTCCAGTTGGGGATGGGACCCCGGACGGTGGAGAAGATTACAGCAGGGAGACGAAGACCTGTGTCAGGTCGCCTCGCATCTCAGGCGAGGATTCAGGCTGCGAGCCGAGGAAAGGCAGGCTCAGACAGTGGGGGTACGACAGCTCCTGAAGCAGTGGAAGAGACTGCGGATTAGAAGTGGGGTAATCTGTCGTTCACTGCGAGATCAAAGAACTCAGGAAACCAGGTATCAAGTGGTGGTCCCAGAGGACCAAGTCCAAGAGCTGTTGGCTGCCTATCACACCCATGCTGGCCATCAGGGCCAAGAAAAGACTGTCATTGCTGAGTAGGTATTTTTACTGGTCGAAGATGGAGAAGAAAGTTGAAAAGTTTGTTCAGAGTTGTCCACGGTGCACGCTGTTCAAACTCCGGAAGGAACCTCGAGCCCCACTGGTTCCCTTTCGGCCGAAGGCACCTCTGCACATCATAGGGATTGACTTCCTGACCTTAGGGAGACCCGCAGATCGATACCAAAACATCCTGGTAATGACGGATCTGTTTACCAAGTACGCCTGGGCCGTCCCCACAGTAGACCAGACGGCAGTGACTACAGCCAATGCCCTTTGGAAAACGGTAATACAGCCGTTCGGCTGTCCAGAGACCCTCCATTCGGACCAAGGTCCAAATTTTGAGTCCCGAGTCATACAGGAGCTGAGCCAGCTCTATGGTTGTCGAAAGACACACACGACTTCGTATCACCCCCAAGGCAACGGGGGATGTGAAAGATTCAATCAGACCCTGTTGGGGCTATTGGGAATGTTGGAGAGTGAGCAGCAGTGTCAATGGGCCGAGAGCCCCCCTTCGTTACTACAAGCCTATAACAATAGCATGCACAGCATCACCGGGTATGCCCCTTCTTACCTCATGTTTGGGCGTCATCTACGTCTACCTGTAGACTTGCTTCTGGGCACCGAGACCACCGAAGGAGAGTACAACACCACGGACTGGGTAAATCGACACCACCAACAATTACTAAATGCATACAAGCGAGTTTCAGGCCATTTGAGTGCTGCAGCAGCTAAGAACAAGCGACTGTATGATCGAACTGCCAGAGAAGCCCCTTTACTGCCTGGAGAGCGAGTGCTGGTAAGGGACAACCGACGTCCAGGGAAAGGAAAGCTCCATGATCGTTGGGAATCGACACCATATGTGGTGGAGCACCGACAGGGGCCTGATGCTTCAATTTTACTCGGTACGGCCTGAGGGAAAACCGGGACCTATACGAGTACTTCATCGAAATTTGCTCCGCCCATGTCCGAACTATCCACAGCCAGCGGCTGAAACACAGAGTGCGCCGCCTGCCCCCAATGTGCCCTTGGTAGGGTGGGCAATAGTCCCAGGGAACCCCGAAGCGGAGGCCCGAGCGGCTTCATCCGCGCCACCCCGACGGCCCCAGCGGAACCCCGAAGCGGAGGCCCGAGCGGCTTCACCCACGCCACCCCGACGGTCCCAGCGGGACAACCAAGGACAGCCGCCTGAGAGATATGGCGAATGGCATTAGAGAAGACCGGTTCTAGGGACTAGAACCGATTGGCAGGGGGGGATGTCACGGGTGACAAAATGCTGGGATAAGCGGAACCTTTGTTTTCTTTCCATGTTCCCCGAGGGGAATTATTTTGGTGTAACGCCTCACTCCGGTTCCGGGTGTAGCGGAGATATTGTCCAAACTAATTACCGCTGATGCACGACAGGTGTGAGGGAGAGAGGAGCGGTGTTTGCACAGGCTTTCCGCTTCACAGGAGGAGGATAAAAGAGCCATTCGAAGTCGAGTTGGGGTCGAGGTTGGAACTGGTAAAAGTCAATCGGTGTTCAGTTGATCAGTTGTTTGGCTGGGTCTCTGTCGTTGTGTCTTGGGGTAGAAGAGCTCCTGTTTGAGTACTTATATTGGACGCTGTAATCCTGGAAATTCGTGTAAGTGAAGAACTGCCATTGGAGTCTGTCGTTTAGAACTGCTTGTGGAATATTACTGGATTGAACTGCGGCTTGGATCTGCGCTGGAAGAGAGAAAGATAAGTGAATTAATTTCATCATTGAATCAAATGTAAAGCTTGAAGAAAAGACTGTGAATGTGAAATTTACTGTTGAGGAGGACATCTGTTTCAGATACATTGGAGAGGAATTGAGAGTTGAATATTCTCAATGAAATGCATGGATGAAGCGAGGCTTCTGATCAGCCCTACTGTGTGAGTGATTTGCAGTTGTTTTGCCTTACCTGATGCACGTCGAATTAATGCTGTGGATTTGTAGTGAACACGAGTGCTGTGTGCTATGCTGAGAAGAGTCTTCCAACGCCTGCTTTCATTCTTGTGAGATGATCTACTGATCTCCATCTAAATCCCAGAACGATACAACTGAACTGGTGAAGTAATGCTTTGTATTGTCCTCTCTTCCACTGAATATTGTCGTGAAGAAATTCCTCATTGAAGGCTCCTGTTAATCCTCTCCCGCTCTCTGAAAGTACAAGTCTCATGAAGAATCGTATGGCTGTGGAAAAGTCACAATTCTCCTCTCACGTCCTGATAAGAGAAGCTGCTGTTAAGAGAAGAAAGCTTACCTGTTACTTACCGTCCGAGTCCTGCAGATGTACAGCAACGCTGTGAAGTGAGTTTTAAAGTCACAATTTTCCTCTCACGTCCTGATAAGAGAAGCTGCTGTTAAGAGAAGAAACCTTTCTTGTTACCTACCGTCTGAGTCCTGCAGATGTGCAGCAACGCTGTGAAGTGAGTTTTAAAGTCACAATTTTCCTCTCACGTCCTGATAAGAGAAGCTGCTGTTAAGAGGAGAAAGCTTACCTGTTACCTACCGTCTGAGTCCTGCAGATGTGCAGCAACGCTGTGAAGTGAGTTTTAAAGTTACGATTTCCCTTGCATGTCCTGATAAGAGAATCTGCTGCTGAGCGAAGAAACATTGCCTGTTACTTACCGTCTGAATCCTGCAGATGTGCAGCAACGCTGTGGAGTAAGCCTTCCCAGCCACTATTACACCATTGGGTCTCGAAGACAGTGAATAATCGATCCAGCGGCTACTCCGGCCGAATAGCCTTAGAAGACAAGAGTTGCTCATTCTTTCCTCAAGTTGATTATTATTCAATAAAGATTGTTACTTGTGAACTAAATTACTTGCCTCCTCTTTTGTCCGTCTGTCGCGTGCCTGTGGTGTCGGCTCCTCACGGTGGTGTCTGGAGTCAGGGGCGGCTGGTCATCCGAGTCCGCCCCGGCCTGCACCGGTGACATTTACCTTCGTGTCTCAGAGCAGCTTGTGACAGTAGTCATGATGTGTTTCATCTCTGCAACTCTTTTTCATGTAAACTGCTGCAGTTCGTGACTTTGTTGAATGTTGTGTCTCTTTGACTGCGGCTGTAAATGTTGCTGTTGTGAGTCAGTGGATTGAACTATAAGAGGACGAGATCTTCTGCTGAGAAACTTTCACTACTCAAGCTTTTTGCCAGTTTTATACTGACAGATGTTTCCAAACCAACTCTGACTTTGCAGTATTTTGCCTCATAATGCACAAATGATTTCATAAGAAACAGAATAAGTGACTATAACAGCTAGAGAACAACACTTCAATCTAACCTGATTATGTGTTTTACAATACAAATGTTTAAACACAATTTATTGTTTTTATTTATTATTTTATCACATTATTGTTTATTTTTGTTTTTCTACAGAAAGACCAAAACCCAAAGTGACCATTAAACCTGATCATCGTGTATTCAGAGGAGAGACAGTCACTCTCAGATGTGACATATATGATGGAGGAGTCACTAGCTGGCGGTACAACTGGTATAAAGACGGTTCAACCAGAGTTTTCCGTGAACGACAGGAACACACATTCAGTTCTGTTACTGAGTCTGACTCAGGTAAATACTCCTGTTATGGGACAGAGACTGAAGGATCACGCAGATCAAACATCAGTGATGAAGTTACACTGACAGTATCAGGTGAGTTTGATCATCTCTTCATAAACACACACAAGTTTAACATTTTATTAATGAGTGATGTCTCTATTTCAGTTCCCAGAGCAGTTTTAAGTGTTTCTCCTCAGAAGTGGTTGACTGAAGGAGATCCAGTGACTCTGATCTGTGAGGTTAACGGCTCCTCTACAGGCTGGACATTCAGCTGGTTCACTGAAACTGTCTCAGGTCAGTTATAATGTGCTTCATCCGAATTAACTGGTTTATTGAAGTGAAATATATAATTTAATATGTCTGAAACCAGACACAGACTGGGTATTATGGGTAACACTTCCATAGACATCCAGCAGTGCAACCTACTTTGAGATCCCAATCCCTCATTTACAGTCACTCCTCTGTAACAACATAAGAGCCATTGATCAAACCCTGAATAAAACAACCTAAACACAATGAGTAATTTTAGTTACACCAATGTAAACCAGTGTATTCAGGTTCAAGTTTAGTTAAAAATGTAATTTATAAGGGCCAGATCAAATAGTAGTTCCTTAAAGTGAAATCTACTACACATTCTGACTTTATACAGGGAGCAGGGATCATTATGAGCTCCTCTCAGACAGCAGCAGAGGAGCTGGAGGAAAATACACTGTCAGTTCTGCTGATATAAAACACACAGGAGTTTATGTGTGCAAAGCAGAGAGAGATAAAACAGCCGTTTACACAACATACAGCAACACACAACCACTGTGGGTCACTGGTGAGTTCACATATATAGTTTAAATGATTGGTTCATCTTTAATAAAGACAATTTCCAAATTATAGCTGTAATTGTCTTGTCAGGTGTTTCTCCTAGAGTGTCTCTGATCATCAGTCCCAGCAGAACTCAACACTTCACATCTGTCTCTCTCTCTCTGAGCTGTGAGGACCAGAGTAACTCTGATGGATGGACAGTGAGAAGATACACAGACAGCGGGCGGCTGGAAGATTGTTCATCATCAGTGTGGGGATCACAAACAGGATCTACATGTACAATCAGGTCCACTGTCCCATCAAACACTGGAGTTTACTGGTGTCAGTCTGAATCTAGAGAGAACTATCATCCTGTTAATATCACTGTACACTGTGAGTCTGTGTTTCTGTATTTATTCATTTCACTGGCAGTTTATAATCAAAGCTTACTAAAAACACCTCCAAACATCCTCGTATTAATATATACATTTTTTAAATTTAGATTTTTCTTCAGTTTTTTTTATTATTTCATCACATTGTTTATATGTCTCCTGTGTTTCTGTAGCTGGTGTGATTCTGGAGAGTCCTGTTCATCCTGTGACTGAAGGAGATAATCTGACTCTCTGCTGTTTATATCAATATACAACCCTATCAAACCTCAGAGCTGATTTCTATAAAGATGGATCACTCATCCAGAATCAAACTACAGAGATGATCATCCCTACTGTCTCAAAGTCACATGAGGGTTTCTACTACTGCAAACACCCAGAGAGAGGAGAGTCTCCCAAGAGCTGGATCTCAGTCAGAGGTGAGAGTCACTGAAACTGTGAGCTGATTTATTTCTTCATATGCCCTCGTTCAGATATAGTTCATGATAAAGTGCTTGTGTGTCTCTTTTTCAGGGTCTCATTCAGACTCTCAGATCTCTGTCCTCAACACAGTCACTTCTGTACTGGCAGCTTGTCCATATCTGATAGCGACAGTCGTGCTGATTTACAAATGCTGCAGAAATAGAAGAGAAACACCTGAGTGATTTATTAGAAGACATTGTAATTAATGTAAAAATTATATTTTGTTGACCAACATCTTAGTCACTAAATATGGACAAATATTTATGTATTTGTATTTATGTGTTTTTATACACTTTCCCTTTCCACACTCGCCTTTTGCTTGCACACTGGGGATTTATTAGGAACTTACATATATGCATAGCTGCTTTGAAGAAATTGTGAAAATTGCTATACACATCAATTGAATTGAATTTGTCTCACTCTTCCTCTGTATCTTTCTCTTTATAAATATACACATTTCTTAATGACAAAGATGTTGTCTGTCTTTTTCTAGTCAAATTCTATTTTTTAAACAATATTGTAGTTCATAAAAGCAATAAACAGAGAGAAGTTTTCAGTTTCCTGTCTTGTATTGCTGCAATGCTCAGAAGGTTTTTCAAATTGTAGCAAACAGAGAAAACGATAGACTCACTTGATAGTTTTAAGGCTTCTTTCTTTATTAACGTGAGCACCTGTTTGACCGATGCTCCTACCCCAAAGACCTGCAAATTCCAAACTTTGGGAACTTTTTCCCCAGTTCCCACTGCGTGGACTCGTTCTTCAGAACACTGTAAAACCCAACAAGTTGCTAACTCATTACATTTGAGGAAACAAATTGCCTCAATTCAATTAAGTTTATAAAAACAATAGTTATGAATACTCTGAACTTATTTTAATCGAGTCCACTAAAACAATAATATTTCTTAATACACAATTAAACTTTGCACTGTATTTTATTACTTTATATAGCTGAAACTTCACTTCATTGAGTAAAAACAGTGAAATGACAAACTTTAAATGAACTCAGAGCACTTGCAGTTACTGTTAGCTCACAATGTCACACACAAAGTCAAATTCAATAAGTTAAGCTAACGTATTACATTTGAGGACACCGATTGCCTTAATTCTTTTAATTTTAAAAACCAATAGTTATGAGTACTCTGCAATTATTTCCGTTGAGTTTACTAAAAGTAGAAATACATTGCAGTCAAGAAATTAAGTGATTAATTAAGTGATTGAGCATTAGTGATTAACACCTGCTGTTAACAAGCAGAATCAATGAAGGAAAGAGAAACAAAAGAACTACAACTGACTTCCAGCCACTGCCTTAGATGAAATCAACTCAAGATAAAAGACGTTTAAATCTCTAAAGATCTCAGCAGAGGAGGATTAAACCACTACACAAACAGCATTACCAGCTTCACTTATTACTAAACAGTTTGACTTTTGTCATGCGTCTACAGAAGTTGTTATTGAGAATGAACAGAGGGTTAGATGCTAATGATTTATTGAGTTTCATTTAAAGACACCATGATAGTGATCAGTGTTTGCTTTAGTTGGGCTCTTGACCCTTGACTTTTTAACACCAGTTTTTCCTCTGGCTGCTGTAACTGAGTGTTTATAAAACACATTTGTTATGACACATACGCCAAAAGAGAATATGAGGATGTGGTTGTGTTTAGATGATAAAAATCATCATTTAGTGACTTGATTCTCTGATCTTTTCCATAGCCTAATCTCTGATTAGACAGGTGATGTATTCCTTGTATTATTCATTATAATAGAACTGATTCTGCTGTAAGGCCCATTGTTGTGACAATCAGATTTTAAAAACCTCTATGGTATCATGCTGACTTACACAGTAATCAAGAATCAGCATATGAATCTCAAAAATGGTGACCATTAAAAAATTATGTATGCCGCAATGCATGCTGGGAGCCATGGATAAGTTTGGTATTATGCTAGTACCCAGCATGCATTGCAGCATGAATCATTTTTAATGGTAACTATTGTTGAGATTCATATGCTGATTCTTGATGTCTGTGTGAGTCTTAGTAATGCAATACCTTTTCTGTGAAACTTTTTGTGCACAACTATTTGTAAAATCCTTCATATTATCTGATGGTCACAACATGGCTAGCTCTTACGCTGTAGAATCACAGTTTTGAGTAAAACTAATATGTTGTCCTTTTAATCAAAGATCAGACTCTGAGTGAAATCAGTGAATCAAGTCACTAAATGATGATTGCCATCATCAGTCCTTCACCATCAACACCCGATCAGACTTTTCCTTGGCTTTTGTGTCATAACAAATTTATTTTATAAACACTCAATTATAGCAGCCAAAGAAAATCTTAAGTGCAAAAGTCAAGGGTCAAGAGCCCAACTAAAGCAAACGCTGATCTCCATCATGGTGACCTTAAATGAAACTCAAATCATCAACTTCTAAACCTTTGTTAATTCTAATAAGAACTTCTGTAGACGAATGGCAGTAATAAAGTCAAAGTGATTAATAATAAGTGAAGCTTGTAATGCTGTTTGTGGAGTTGTTTAAAGGGTTAGTTCACCCAAAAATGAAAATTCTGTCAGTAATTACTCACCCTCATGTTGTTCGGAACACAAATTAAGATATTTTTGATTAAATCTTAGAGTTGTCTAACTCCTCCATAGGCTTCTAAGGAACCGAAACTTGCTGGCCCAGAAAATGTATTAAAGACATCTCTAATATAGTCCAAGTGACTCCAGTGGCTCAATCTTGAGTTTATAAAGCGACGAGAATACTTTTTGTGTGCAAAAACAAACAAAAAAAACGACTTTATTCCACTTTTCATTTCCTTCCCTCTGGCCTCGGGTCTTTTTGCGTAGTGTTTAAGCGTAGCGCATCTGTGTTTCACGTCACCACGTAGGCTCACTATTGGCCGACGCTGGTCATGTGTGATACGTTATGACGTGCAACACAGACACGCTACGCATCCACGCGGTTGCAGCGCACCTGCCCTCTGGATGGCGCTCAAAGGCTGCCCTCCCGTCCAAAAGCCTGCAGGACTACATCAGCCCTTGTCGGCCGCGCTTTCGCCGCCGCCGGACAGACTGCCTCAGCCTTGCACTCCATGGCAGTCCTACAGATCCTCCAAGCCGATCTCCTCCGTGAACTGGATGAGAAAGGCCCGGATCCTGGCTCCATCACGGATTTGCACAGCGCGACAGATCTCTCCCTTTGCGCTATTAAATCCACTGCCCAGGCTCTTGGAAGGTGCATGTTCTCGCTGACCGTCACAGAGAGGCACCTCTGGTTGACGCTCGCCGACATGAGGGAGTCCGAGCGGGCTGTTTTCCTCAACGCCCCGCTCTCCCCCACCGGCCTCTTCGGCCCAGCGGTTAACGGGATCGTAGACCGCTTCTTGGAGGTACTTAAGACCACGCAGGCTATGAACCTTTTCCTGCCTCGACGCTCGAGCTCAGCCGCATGCCGCCCTCGGGACCAGCCTGGGCGAAGCTCCACCCAGCGTCCAGCTCAGCCTCCGTCTTCGCAGCGACGACAGGGCGGCCGCCCTAGATCGCGCTCGACCAGCCGTCACAGGCCGCCTCCCCCGCGGGGACCCCGGCCCAAGATCGCGCTTAAACCCGAGCCCGCGAAGTCCTCCTAGCAGCTCAAAGGAGGAAAAGACGGTTAAGTCCCGCTGCGGCCGGACCACCGTCAAAGCTTTCCGCTCTGCCAGTCCCCGTAGTCATGGCTACTGCAGATGTGTATTACGCAGCCAACGAGCCGGTGATACAACCCACTCGCCTGCATAAAACCGCCATTGTCACGGTGACCCAGAGAAATCTCAAAAAGAGCATAATGTCTGGTTGTCCGGCTCACGCCGCATGTGTTTTAAGTGTAGAAAATGTGCCCACGTCTCAGTGTTCACCCCTACACACAAGCACTATACCCCCCGTGTCTCTCACGGAGCCCACTCTCATAAAGCTGGCAAAAGCTGCTCGAGTGTTAGATGTAGGACATGTGTCCACGACCCCGTGCCCACACCTACTCACTGCCTGCTCTGTTACACGGCCACTCCCTGCCGGTCACATCATGGATGTAAGTCCTGTGCTCGCTCACGAGCGCTCACACTTACTGACAAGCACTTACGACGCTCTCGCGCCCCGTTCCTCGCACAATATGCTCCCCGTCCAAAGCCACTGGGACATCGTGTGTAAAACGACCAGCCATCGCTGTCTGCGAGCCGCCGCATTCGAGCACCGAGAGCGCACACACTGCGCCCGCGCCTCCGAATCAGGTTCTTGAGCCTGCAGAATGTGGCAATCGGAACCCGGAGGCCATTCTGCCCCTAGCCGTACATGCAAAAGCATGGGAAGCTATTCCAGGCGCGACAGAATGGGTGTTGAGCACAGTAAAGCAAGTCATTTTTTTTTTTTCATTTATATAGCGCTTTTAACAATGTAGATTGTCTCAAAGCAGCTTTACAGAGATAAATGTATAGTTTAACGTAAGATTAAGATAAAGCAGGGCTATTCATTGCAGTTCGCTCGCCGTCCCCCACGCTTTCGAGCACGAACCGAGATGAGAGTGAATGGGGAAGTAGCACACCTACTTCGTGCAGAAATAGCGAAACTTCTGTGCAAAGGGGCCATAGAACCGGTACCTCCTTCTCTGAGCGAGTCAGGCTTTTACAGCCGTTACTTCCTCGTGCCCAAGAAGGACGGAGCTCTCAGACCGATACTAGATCTGAGATATTTGAACAAAGCTCTTATGAGAAGACCGTTCAAAATGCTCACAACCAGACAGATCCTCGCGCAAATTCGCCCGGGGGACTGGTTTATTTCCCTCGATCTGAAAGACGCTTAATTTCAGATTCAGATAGTACCCCGTCACAGGCCATTCTTGAGATTCGCCTTCGACGGTCAGGTATATCAATACACCGTCCTGCCGTTCGGCCTGTCTTTAGCACCCCGTACATTCACGAAGTGCATGGACACGGCTCTCGCTCCCCTGAGAAGTCAGGGCATGCGGATTTTGAACTATTTGGACGATTGGCTGATTCTAGCACAGTCAGAGGAAGAACTTATTTCTCACAGAACAGTGCATCTCAGCCACCTGGAAAACCTGGGTCTCACGGTCAACTGGACCAAGAGCACATTACTGCCCAGTCAGTCAGCCTCTTTTCTGGGTATAGAACTGGACTCTGTGGCAATGACGGCCCGGCTGTCGACACAGCTCGCGCGCCATGTTCAACGCCTGGCCGCGTCTTTCCAGAAAGGCAGCGTCGCACCTCTAAAAACATTTCAGAGGATGCTGGGTTGTATGGCATCATCTGAAGCACTGCTGCGTATGCGCCCGCTGCAACGCTGGTTGAACGCTCGAGTGCCTCACCGAGCCTGGCCGTCCGGCGGCATACGAATCAGAGTGACTCAGAGCTGCGTTTCAGCACTGAGACCCTGGTTAGCGGCCTACTGGAACCAGCGGGGAGTGACAATGGGAGCTGTCTCGCACCAAAAGGTTATCTCGACAGACGCCTCCGACTTAGGTTGGGACGCTCTTTTCGAGGGCAGACCGGTCTTTGGCCTGTGGTCAGACCAGGAGAAATGCCTTCATATAAACTGTCTGGAGATGATAGCGGTCGAGAACGTGCTGAAGCGTTTCATCCCACACATATGGGGCCACCATGTTCTAGTCCACTCGGACAACATGTCCGTGGTGTCCCATGTGAACCACCAGGGCGGTGTCAGATCCAGGAATCCCTGCAAACTGACAGAACGCCTTCTCGTGTGGGCCCATCACTCGTTGCGCTCGCTGAGAGCCGCGCATGTACCGGGCCACAAGAATGTCGGCCCAGACAGACTGTCCAGGGACAACATTTCCCCGGGAGAATGGTCCCTGCACCCTCAGACAGTCCAGTCACTATGTCGCCTTTTCGGCAAAGCGGAAGTCAAACTTTTTCATTCAAGACAACTCTCATTGCCCGAGATTCCTCTCGAAGAGCGACGACATGCTGGCCCAAACCTGGCCCAGCTGCCCACTGTACGCTTTCCCTCTGATCTCGCTGTTACCACAGGTAATCAAGAAGATCAGGGAAACGCACCACTCAGTGCTCCTCATAGCCCCGCGATGGGACAACCAAACCTGGTTCCCAGAGCTGGTGAGGCTGTCGCACGTAGCCCCATGGCCGATCCCGGTGAGGAAAGATCTTCTCTCTCAAGCCGTTGGATCAATTTGGCATCCCCATCCAGAGCGCTGGTCTCTGCATGCGTGGATAATCAACGGATACCCGTTGCTTTGCCAGAAGGGGACATGAACACGATCACACACTCTAGAGCTCCTTCTACGAGAAGACTCTACGCGTCTAAATGGTCAGTGTTCTCCAAATGGTGCGCTACAAAGAGCCTGGACCCACGCACGTGTGGGGTTTCGTGGGTGCTTTCCTTTCTTCAAGAGCTGTTGGACAAGGGCAGGTCCCCTTCCACGCTCAAAGTGTACGTTGCGGCTATTGCAGCGTTCGCGGAGTAGACGCGCAGCCGTGCAATAGGAAGGAACAAGCTCATCATCCACTTCCTTAGAGGAGCCAGGAGGATGAATTCCCCGCGGCCCCCTTTGGTTCCTATTTGGGATCTTTCTTTGGTCCTAGAGGCCCTGAAAGCGTTTCCCTTTGAACCATTAGAATCCGTGGACCTAAAATACCTCTCACTCAAGACCGTTTTTCTGATAGCTCTGTCATCAGTAAAACGTGTGGGGGATCTACACGCGCTATCTGTTAGCCCCGCATGTCTCGAGTTCGGACCAAGTGACTCTAAAGTTATCCTCAAACCGAGACATGGTTACGTCCCAAAGGCGATTGGCACTCCCTTTAGAGCGCAGATCATCTCCCTATCGGCTCTGCCAGCATTCGACAGCGAGGACAGTGATAACCTCCTAAGCCCAGTCAGGGCGCTAAGAGTTTACATTACGCGCTCCGCCGCCTTCAGGCGTTCTGAGCAGCTCTTTGTTTGTTTCGTGACCAAGGGTCTCGCTGCCTCGAAACATAGCCTGTCCAGATGGATAGTGGATGCTATCGCAGCAGCTTATGTGTCCAAACACCTGCAGTGCCCTATGGGCATCAGGGCCCATTCCACTAGAGGCATGGCTTCGTCGTGGGCTTGGTCCAGCGGGATTTCTATTCACTACATTTGTATGGCGGCAGGCTGGGCCTCCCCCTCTACATTCGTGAGGTTTTATAACCTGGAAGTTCCCACCTTGCAGGCTAAACTTTTATCAGTCTAAGTGATGTGTATGTTCTGCCCAGTTGTTCATGTGCAGGCTACTCTCATGTAACTACTAGCTCTTCTGGTTGAGCTGCACAAAGGGCTGAGACTCTCTATACATAGACCGGCGGAGCCGCTCTGTATTTCCCAATGATGTGCTTGTGTACTTGTGCTGGCCTGCGTTGCTGGCCGCCTATTCTCCACACAGCTGCACAAAAGGGTGATACTCTATACATAGACCGGCGGAGCCACTCTATATTTCCCTATGATGTGCTTGTGCTGGCCCGCATTGCTGGCCGCCTTTTCTCCACACGTTTATACATAGACCGGCGGAGCCGCTCTGTATTCCTATCAAGTGCTTATTACATGTGCTGGCCCGCGTTGCTGGCCGCCTGTTCCCACATGTTTGTGTTCCCCGGGCTTCCCTGGGACTCATGCAGTGGATGCTCGGCGCGCATGGCGTTGACAAGGGGTTCCCGTAGCGTAAGCAACTTACGCAATACGAGAGAACCTCTCGTAAGAGAACATACTCGGTTACCTAACATAACCTCGGTTCTCTCTAGAAGAGGGAACGAGTATTGCATAACCTGCTGTGCTCGCGCCACGAGCTTATTCGCTTCAGTCAATGAAAACCAGTGTTCAGCCTGTTGAGCCCTTCCTTTACTTTGATACCAAAACCCAAAGTGACCATTAAACCTGATCATCATGTATTCAGAGTAGAGCCCTGCACGGGCCTCAAATCTAGGCCCGAGCCCGGCCCTGACCCGAGACGCTCAGGCCCTAGCCCGACCCGTGTCCGACAGCTCATCAGAATTATCAGCCCGAGTCCGACCCGAGCCCGGTTTTTTTTTTTTTTTTTTTTTCAGCGGCAGCCTGCCCTATTTGCAGCCATTAAAATATGTCCGTTTTGTTAGTTATGTTTCTTTTCTTTTCATTTCTTTATTAAGTTAATTTAGACAAATGTTTGGAGCATTTAAAAAAAAAAAAAAAAAGTAATAAAAACTCAGTGAGTGTTTTAGCGCAATTTTCTGACGTCATGGGATCACAACACTAAGAGATAGTAAATCTTTTCCTGGATTTTTTTTTTTTGTGCGTTCCCGAGATTAGACCTTCCTTAACATAATGCCGAAAACCCGAAGTCTCTAGGTGGTCTGGTTGAGGAGTAGATAGAAGTGCAAGATTGGTGCGCACAGACAGAACAGAAATCATGAGTTAACAATCGCAATTTTGTCCGGTGGAAAATTGCGCTAAAAATTACGAGCAAGCAGCCGAGCCAACAGTGAGTAAAACATGTTTGATCAATTTAGCCTCTCAAATCAACGCTAGTACTTTACTTGGCTACAATAAAATCCATAGATATAAAACACTTCAAGCATATCACAGACAGTTAGTTTAATGTTTATTTATTAAACCACAGTGAGTAATTTTTTTTTTAAATACTGAGGCAGGCTCATGCTGCTCGCAACAGCGCTCGCGAACGAAATGAGCAATAGAGCAAAAAAAAAAAAAAAAAAAAAAAAACTTGCAGGTTATCTTACCTCAAAAAATGCACCACAGAACATGGCCATTCTTTTTTCCAGTAATTTCCAACAGTTAAACGAAAATAAAGTCCAATCAAACGAAAAACGAAAAACATCAGTAGCCTAGTTTCCAACAGTTAAATGAAAATAAAGTCCAATCAAACGAAAAGTTAGAACAGTCTCTTACAGAGCATCGTGGAGAAAAAGAATAGCATCCACAGTGGGAGATTTTAACCCAGTCCTCTCTTCTATCACTCTGCGATTTTTCTCTTAATATTCTGCATTATTTGCAAGTGAGGTGAATCGTTGGTTGCGCTGACGGGAAACCTTCTGTTTGTGCGCGTGCTTGCGTGCGTGAAACTGTCATGTCAATCATATGTCAGTGTAATTATTAGATTATGAAAGTTATGAGGTTATTAAATGTCTTTCTATGTTTGTTCTTCTATCGTCGACGTCAACTTCTCATATTTTTTTGATTAATGTCTAAAAATATAAAAAGAAGGATAACCCAAAAAAGGCCCGAGGCCCAGCCCGCATGTGAACTATAGCCGCTTTCCGACCGGAGGAACCTTTTCACAGTTCCTAGAACTATTGGCTAAAGTACCCGGATGTCGGCGTGTTCGCACCACAGGAACTAGGAACGATTTTAGTTCTAGGAACTCCATTTGTAGGAACTAATTTAGGTCCTACTTCAGAGTAGGGTCTAAACCAGCACTATAGGAACTATCTGTGACGTTAGTATACGCTGATTGACCGAACGCACGCGGAACACCAGCACCCGCCATTTTTAAAACAGCTATATGTAAACACACAGATTATAGCCTATATATTTACTCCAGAAACTAACAATACAAACATGGAAAACAGTGATAGATGGGTCTCTAAACCTTTATGCTGAAGAGAAAATCCAACGCAACTTTGAAGGGACCAAGCCAAACATGATTATGTTTATCTGCCCAGCTAGCAACACTGGACATCAACCACACGGCATAGGCTAATAACCTTTTTTCATATACTGTCTACTTTCTATAACTGTTCTATCTAATAAGATATTAAACAGTACTGTTAGACAGATTGCTAACTAATAAACACAGAGAATGCGAGCATTGTTTGCTCTGGCGTTCTCAGCGCCGCCAAAATAAAGGTCCGTCGCGCCGTCAAAATAAAAGTCACCGTGCTTGCGTCACTCCCTTACCCCTCCTACCAGTTCCTATGGCCACTTGGCCAGTGCGAACGCAAACAGCAAAACCGAGTTTGGGGGAGAGTAGTTCTTAGAACTGTTTAGAAGTGGACAGTTCCTAGAACTAAGTTCCTAGAACTACTTGGTCGGAAAGCGGCTTATGACGTGAAAATTGGCCCGAAGCCCGGCCCTAGGGGCGTAAAAAAGTCGGGGCCCGTCGGGCTCGGGCTGAAATGCAGGGCTCTAATTCAGAGGAGAGACAGTCACTCTCAGATGTGACATATATGGTGAAGACACAGAATAAGTGACTATAACAGCTGGAGAACAACACTTCAATCTAACCTGATTATGTGTTTTACAATACAAATGTTCAAACACAATTTATTGTTTTTATTTATTATTTTATTATTTTATCACATTATTTCATTGTTTATTTTTGCTTTTCTATCGAAAGACCAAAACCCAAGGTGAACATTAAACCTGATCATCGTGTATTTAGAGGAGAGACAGTCACTCTCAGATGTGACATATATGATGGAGGAGTCACTAGCTGGCGGTACAACTGGTATAATGACTGTTCAACCAGTGTTTCCAGTGAACGACAGCAACACACATTCAGTTCTGTTACTGAGTCTGACGCAGCTAAATACTCCTGTAATGGGACATAGACTAAAGGATCACGCAGATCACATCTCAGTGATGAAGTTACACTGACACTCTTCATGAAAACACACAAGTTTAACATGTTATTAATGAGTGATGTCTCTATTTCAGTTCCCAGAGCAGTTTTAAGTGTTTCTCCTCAGAAGTGGTTGACTGAAGGAGATCCAGTGACTCTGATCTGTGAGGTTAACGGCTCCTCTACAGGCTGGATATTCGGCTGGTTCACTGAAACTTTCTCATCAGGTCAGATATAATGTGCTTCATCCGAATTAACTGGTTTTATTGAAGTGAAATATATAATTTAATATGTCTGAAACCAGACACAGACTGGGTATTAAGGGCAAAACTTCCAACACTGGGCACCAAGCAGTGAAACCTAGTTTGAGATCCCAATCTGATGGATGGACAGTGAGAAGATACACAGACAGCGGGTGGCTGGAAGATTGTTCATAATTTCTCCAGGGATCACAAACAGGATCTACATGTACAATCAGATCCACCATCACATCAGACACTGGAGTTTACTGGTTGTTAATATCACTGTACACTGTGAGTCTGTGTTTATGTTTTTATTCATTTCACTGGCAGTTTATAATCAAAGCTTACTAAAAAACACCTCCAAACATCCTCGTATTAATATATAAAAAATTTAAATTTAGATTTTTCTTCTGTTTTTTTTTTTTATTTCATCACGTTGTTTACATGTCTCCTGTGTTTCTGTAGCTGGTGTGATTCTGGAGAGTCCTGTTCATCCTGTGACTGAAGGAGATAATCTGACTCTACGCTGTTTATATCAATATACAACCCTATCAAACCTCAGAGCTGATTTCTATAAAGATGGATCACTCATCCAGAATCAAACTACAGAGATGATCATCCCTACTGTCTCAAAGTCACATGAGGGTTTCTACTACTGCAAACACCCAGAGAGAGGAGAGTCTCCCAAGAGCTGGATCTCAGTCAGAGGTGAGAGTCAATGAAACTGTGAGCTGATTTATTTCTTCATCGTTCAGATATAGTTCATGATAAAGTGTTTGTGTGTCTCTTTTCCAGGCTCTCATTCAGACTCTCAGATCTCTGTCCTCCACATACTCAGTTCTGCACTGGCAGCTTGTCCATATCTGATAGCGACAGTCGTGCTGATTTACAAATGCTGCAGAATGAGAGGAAAAACACCTCAGTGATTTATTAGAAGTCAGTATTATCATTATTTTGAACTGACCAACAAATCAGTCAAACTAATTATTAAGTTATTATTATATCAGTTCAAGATTTCACAAACAAACAACTGTTAAATGGAAGATAGTGTTGTTGTTTACTGAGCGGGTCTCAGTGATGATTCGTGTTTTTTTGTTGTTTTTTTCCTCTTTCTTTTTCTGTATTTATGTATATTGATGGTCCATTCGCTGTTGGGAAAAACGCTCTGGTTGGTTGAAGCGCTGTCCTATTGCATGCAGAGTGAATTTGAAAGACAGCCGTTTATCCCGCCCCTCGGATTGAGCCGTGTCTATGGTGAGTTGCCAGACCTTACATCTTGATGTAGGCAGCATTTGTGAGAAAGAGCTTAGTATTACAGAAATTATCGACAATATTTAGAAACTCAAGGACAACAAATCTCCTGGTAATGATGGGTTTACGAATGAATTTTTCAAAAATTTCAGAGATGCCCTTTCCCCATTTATTTTAGCTATGTTTAATGAATCTATAAATAAATGGAATCTTACCTCCATCTCTCAGACAGGGGGTAATTACCTTAATACCAAAGGTAAATAAGGTTACCTTATCTCTAGATGGGTGGAGACCCATAACTTTATTAAACACTGATGCCAAACTGTTTTCTCTTATTTTTGCTAGCAGGCTGAAATTAGGATTTGACTCCTTAATTGATCAGTCTCAGTCTGGCTTCATGAAAGGGAGGCATATCTGTAATAATATCCATCTTATTCTTGATTTTATTGATTATAGTTACCTTCTCAATGATGACAATCTAATGATATTTGTTGATTTTAATAAAGCGTTCGATACAGTAGAACACAAATTCATGTTTGCAACATTAGAATACTTTAAATTTGGGAATTTCTTTAGAAAGGCAATTACAACCCTGTACACCGAATGTAACAGCTCTGTTAAAATGGTTAATATGACTTCTGGTAGATTTTTAGACAAGGCTGCCCAATCTCACCGTTTCTTTTTCTGCTCGTCACACAGATTCTTTCTTGCTGTGTAAATATGAATTTCTTTCAAGGTATTAACGTTTTTGGGAAAATTTTGTCAGCTAGCTGATGACACAACACTATTTTTTAAAAATGCTGCAGAGGTTAGAAAGCAATTTGTATCATAAATAATTTCTCTAAAGTATCTGGTCTAAACCTTAATATAAGCAAATGTGAGAAATGGATGGAATCCCTGTCAAGGAGGTTGCCACATATCTTTGTGTAAAACTTTGCAAAGATGAATCATATCGTGCTTCTCTTAACTTTAATCCGATTATCAACAGTACAAAAAGAAAGTTTGACTCTTGGTTGCAGAGAGATTTATCCATTTATGGTCGTGTCTTATTGTCTAAATCTGAAGGTTTGTCAAGATCTGCGTATATTTCCAAAGCTCTATTTGTACCCAAGACATTTACCAAAGAGTTTGACAAGTTGTTATTTGATTTTGTTTGGAGAAGAAAAAAAACTCATTATTTAAAGAAAAATATATTATGCAATCCATATGATCAGGGTGGTTTGAATGTTGTGGATTTTACAACTTTGAACAGCACTTTTAAAATAAATTGGCTAAAATGTTTTATTAAAAATAATTGCTCTATGTGGAATATTTTCCCTAACCATTTAATTGATCAACTTGGTGGTATACATTTTTTCCTTAGATGCGGTTTTGATATCAACAAAATACCTCTTTGTTTATCTAATTTTCACAAGCAAGTCTTTTTAACATGGATGTTTGGCTTTTAAACATAACTTCTCTCTTCACTCCTTTTTTATTTGGAATAATAAGTATATTACACACTGAAGAAAAACATTATTTTTAAGACATTGGTTTGAGTCTGATATGCTAATTCTGATGGTCAGTTTTTGAGTATTGCTGAACTATGTCTGAAATTTAAGTGTCATATTTCTGTTAAAGAATATTGTATTGTCATGAATTCTATTTCTGCCAAAATTTTCTCTCTATTCAGAAATCAGGGCTCTAGGGGTAACACTGCAAGTAAAGTCGCCAAACATTTGTTTTTAGATAAACTTGATTTAATTAATGATAAATGCAGTAACCAATTGATTAGATCTCTTTTTGTCAGTATCTCTTCTCCTCCATCTAAATTTGTTTGTGTAAATATGTTTCCCTCATTTGAGTGGGAAAATTTTGGGGGAGTTCTTAGTCGGTATTGTGTATCAAATAAAACCAAAGAAGAGTCTTTTAAAATTGTTCACAGAATATATCCTGTGAAAGACACATTAGAGCGTTTTCATCTGGATATTGATTACAATTGCTGTTTTTGTAATTGTGAAAGAGAGTCTATTGTGCACTTATTTTTTGAATGTCCCTGTTCTTCAATCTTTTGGTATGAGATGTCTCAATTTCTAAGTGTTAAAATGAACTGCAACATAGTCTTAAATTTGTCATTTGTCTTACTTCATTCAAATGAATTTGACTTTTCTAAAAGAAAAATGTATGTTATCGATTTGTTTCTATTATTAGGAAAATTTCATGTTCATCAAACTAAATGGAGTAACTCAAAACCCAACTTTGCTCATTTTAAAGCAGCCTTTAAAATGTATTTTGAGTCTGTAAAGTAAAAAAAAAAAAAAAAAAAAAAAAAGCCCAAAGATCTGTATCTCTGCTAAAGTAATTTGATGTGTTTGTGATGCCCTTTATCTTTTTGTTTCTTTTCTTTTTTCTCTTTTTCCAAATTATTGTTGTTTCAAGTTATACTTACCAAATGTGAAAATGTGTAAAAGATAATCAAGACACTTGATATCAAATTCTGTAATTTAGAAAAAAATAAAATAAAATAAAATAAAAATTCCAAGGAAGGGGAAAGAGTTTGGAGACTTGGCGTGAGGTGGTTAAAAGATGATGGACATCACCACTAGTAACTGAGGCAGGCAGGCGAACGAACCAGGCTGGATTGTGTTGCACCAGGCAGGCGAACCATGCAGTAGAGCTCAATTTCTCCATCACTTTGGTAATCGCACCCAGTCAGCACATGCACAAAGATTCCAGCAAAGAATAGCAACGACGGCCGTCAGGTAGCGTGTGTCCCACTCCGATAACATAACCTACACGTTTTTTTTTTTTTTTTTTTTTTTCGCTCCCCCTCTTCCGTTTTTAGCTCTCTTTTATATTCAATTTCCTCATTGGTTTCCGCCCATTAGAAAAGTGAAAAGCTGGCATGGATTTCTTCCATATCGCCACAATCTTTGTAAAGTTGCTTTAAAAACACTTTTGTGAATACTGAACTGTCAAATTTGGTTAAATTAAATGCAGGAATCCCCTTTATTATTGCTGCTTGTTTCTCATACAGGAGTCACTCCTGATTCACAATGTCTAACGTTTGTCATGTTACTGTTGTTAAAGTCATGTTACATGTTAAAGTCAACATGTTTTTAACATGTATAATTTATCCACCAGGAATTGATGGTAAAAGCAGTTTTTACTGAAAGAGTAAATTGTGGTTTCATATTGACTTTAACAAGGTACATGGATGTTATCCTGTTAACAAGTCTGTATTTTGCTGTTTTTGACCAATAAAATATTATTGTTAATATAGACCAGACCTTCATCCCACTCACAGTTTACTTCCCACAATCCCATTTGGCAACTTGATTTGTATTGCTGCAATATTTTGAAGGGAGTGGATTGGAATCCACTGCTGCTTCAATGGATATGTAATGAGTGATTATAATCAAGGTATTAATCAATATGTTTCCTTCTAAATATCAAATGAGTTGAATGACTTCTCTGGAGATTTTACTTTGTTATAGAAGTTACTGTGTGATTACTGAAATGCTCTTTTCATGTATTATTTAATGTCAGTATTTGATATTTGAATGCAGTAACATTGCTTGCCTATTTATCCCAGCTTCCAGAAATTAAATAGGGACTGGTTTTGTGTTTGAGAAAGGTCTTCAACATGTTAAAACACATAGGGGTCATTTAAGTCTATAGTTTAAGGTACCATTTGTCAGTTAAAGCCTATAGTTTCCATTTAGACTAAAGTGTCCTATTCTGAGAGAAAGAACTTGTTATCTTGATGTTTTGAGACGAGACTCCTGTTTATAGTTAGAGCCTGGCCAAATCCAACCTTGGAAAAGATGTGTGCCGGGTGTGTGTGTTAGTCTTCTTGCTTACAGGTTAAGGAACCACTGGCATTGTTGGAGATTGACTGAGTTGTTGTTCGAGACATGCTGGCACCCAGCAACCCAAATTTGCGACCTGGAAGGTCATGACGTGCCTAACTTCAGGGTCAGAGTGTCAGCGGCATAATCTATGGAGATATGCTTCTGTCTATCTGTATATGTGTGGAAAATTACTAAGTTTATCAATTTCTTGGCCAATAAGAATCATTCAGCCTGTAAGCAATGACGTAGCTTAGACCTTGGAAATGGTATAACTGCTGTGATCTTTGTAACTGTAAGCGGGACGGCCTACGAACTCCTGTGTGAGTCTTGAAGCTGACTTCTGCTGATGAAACTGCAAACTATCTTCAGTAAAACTTTTCTTAAATTTTTTATAATTCTGACTCCGGGTCTTCTTTTCAAACATCTGGTCCTTGGGTCCTAAACTGTTAACCCCTAACAGTAATGGTGGAGGATGCGGCGGGCAATTATTCTTGGTGACACCCCTGGCAAATCAGCAAACAAGGTAGAAAGATTTTATTATTTGGTAGTGCTGTCTGAATGGAAGAGATTGTGAAGGGGGACGGAAGAGCTCCACTCCGACGAGGCGAGTGGAGAGCTTCACTCCGACGAGGAGAGTGAAGATTAATTATACTAAGTTAAAAGTATAAGAAGTCGCTGATAGCATTGTTTAAGGTTTAAAGTTAACAAGAGCAGACAGCGCAAGCGAAGCGTGCTCCTGTGGGGGCCCCACTGGGCATTGTTGGTGTAGCAACACCCCAGCAGAGTACGTCCCTGGATTGAAGGTCCAGGGCGCCGCAAACCTACTCCATCTCTTCCATCTCAGATAGGGGATCCCCGAATTTAGTGAATCAGGCAGTTAGGGATACTAACAAAAATAGGGTTGTTTGCCAGGGATGCATCAGGAATGATCCCGAGAGAAAAATAAAAAAGGTGTGACCCAAATTGGCATGGACCAGTATATGTAACTGTCATGTTGGAGTATACTTTGCAGTTTCATCACGCAGAAGCCAAGCTGTGTTGTTCAAAGATTGCCGCCTCCATTTCTGCAATAACTTCAGGTGAGTTTGACCTGTGATTAAGATATTGCAGACAAATTGAGTAACTTGATCAATAACCTGAACAGTCCTGAAACAAATAGTGAGACAGAAGAGAGCAAACGCTGTAAGCAGCCGTGCTCTGATGCTCTGACTTCAAAGAAATGTGAAATTATTAAGAAAATGGGTAATCAGGGTTTTGATTCTGTTTTGAAATTTAAACAAATACTTGACTGGCTACACAAAGAATGAAACTGAAAATTTGTAATTTTTATCCTTGTATTGCTTAAGATAATTACAAAAAGCAAGTAAATGTAATTATGGGTCTGGGATCATTTCTTTGGACAAATGTGATTCAAGTTAAACAGAAACATTGTGAAAACCCCTAAGAATATGTTGAGTGATTTTCTGTGCAGCTTATGAAAATTAATGTGCTGCCAATGATAATGATGAAGATTATGATTTGGCTATTGAATACGCCACTGGTGTAAAAGAATACAGAGAACTGCTTATCACTGCTGTGTTTACATTCCTGATTGGGACACACTGCTTCAAGGGTGTGCAGTAAGTTTGAGCCGTTTGCAAGCTCACAGTGATCAAACTATAGTAAAGGTGTGTGCTGCTGTAGTTGTGGCTGACACATGAACCCACCAGATGACAGAGAGTTGTTTTAATTGTGGTCAGCAGGGCCATTTAGCCCATAATTGTAAATGCCCACTCAGAAGGTAAAAAAAAAAAATAATGTGAAAGTAACAGAAATTTCTGGTATTACAGTTTTTTTCAGTCGCTAACAAGCGTTTGTCCAGCCAGTTGTCACATTTTCAAAACTCTAAACACAATTAGCACAGCATCGGTCTTTTGTGGCCATACCATTCACACATTTCTTGTCGTTTTCACACAATATGCAGTCAGTGAACACATTTCCACAATGCTTACATTTTCTTAACAGACAAGCTATACCTCCCAACAAAATTATGGACTGTTTTTGTAGTATTTACAAATGTTAACACACAACATCCCACAATAGCAAAAACAATATTCCAAACCTTAGATACAGTATGGACTGCATTTATTTATTTACCATTTAAATTAAATTTTTACCATTTTTGTAAATTTCATGATTTTAGCAAAATGTGATTTTGATTGCTAGCAAAATGTGTTGCTTTTGAACAATGTCATGAAGAAACAAGCTTTTCGAGTCCATATGCATCTTCCTGGAGTAATGATGCTGAAAATTCAGCTTTTCATCACAGGAATAAATTACATTTTACACAATTTATTACATGACATACATATTTTTAAACAGAAATCAGTTATTTCAAATTGTACTACGTAATATTTCACAATATGAAAGTTTATAAAAACCTCTGCTTCTGCAATGATATCAGTTCAAAAACAATATATCAGTGAGAGTCAAGGAGCTACAACGACAATATGTCCAGGTATAGTGTACTGTATATTCAATTCAATGTCCAGTTCAGTTTGCACTTTGCAAGTAGGTAACCTACACAGTACAGTATAGTATACAGTAATGACATGATTTACATAGACTTTGTATTGAGAGTTATGGAATTGGAGGCCAACCAGGCCCCTCATGAATTCATATACATAGATGAGGCAGGATTCAATCTGGAAAAAAGGCGTCGACCTGGACGAAATGTAATGTGAAGGTGGAAGGTTTATGACCATCAGCCACATGACCAGATGTCCCTCCTTGAAGCCATGGATGCTGGCTCCAAGGGTGGATCCGACATACCAAGCAGTTTTATCCCAGGTGCATCGCCTTGGATGATATCAGATGTGATCTTGATGAAAACATGTGGCCTAACCCTGAAGATCGCAGAGATTAGTAATGGGGTTTTTTGCCCACAAAAACTTTTTCTGTTCTATCAAACTGTGTTTCTACTGTACCTCCTGTAGTAAACAGCAAAGGAATAAAAACTGATTTGCTTTTTACTGGAATGCTTATGAATGTGAACAGTACTGTACATGTGGACATACAGTTCCCAATCAAGAAATTTAGTGTAAAACGGTGGATTGCATATTTTGCATGCAAATACCTGTAAAACTGAAACATAAAAGTCTATGCAGTTTTAGTAATGTCAACAATAGCCAGGATTTTGAAACCTGGTGTACTTTGATTGAGTGCATGTACCTTGTGAAGTGAAAACAAGTGTTATTCTTTGACAGAATAATTTCATTTTGAGTCAGATTTCCAGTGTTTTGGTAAAGTTAGTGTGTGCAGAGAAACATGTGTTCTGTTTTGAAATGAAGAGTTAGTATATATTTAACAAAATGTGTTTTTGAGAAGAAAATTAACCATTTGGCCAATTGTGTTTTGTAGGTGTGAGTCTGTGTTAAGAGTTTAGAAAAAGTATCTGAAGTATGGGTAAGCACTTGTTAGCGATTGAAAAAAACTGTAATGTGGGTTTGAAATTAGATCAGTGTTTAAACGATGATATCAAAGTTTTCGTCTGAGAAAGAATAAGAGATAAAAACAAGGTCAAAATATTGAAGTCTTAAGGGAATCCTTTTGAAGGAAAGATCTATAATAATATTTTTCATAAGTGAATTGATGAATACAGGTTGATGTAAAATTACAGATAATGACTAAAAATATGAGTTGCAAAATACATAAAATTAACTAAAGGGATGATTGTGTGTTAATGAAGCACTTTTAGAAAAGGTTTAGATTATATTGAGAGACTAGTCTCATAAATGATTTACAATGATAACTGCAAAAGATGCATCACAAGCGGAGAGTGCTAGCCTCCTCAAAGTTAGTGTGAATCCTACAACGGGAACTTGACAACTAAAATTGAGATGAAATGTGATCAAATAAGTAAAAGCAGTATTACTGGACTAACAGTTGCTAAATGTAAAATACGTAGAAAGGCATCTGATTAAACAAACAGCTTGTTAGTGTCTTGAACGTGGAGGAATAGTGTTGACCACGAAAGAACTAGGAGCTGATGTTTTGCTTTCAAAAGATAAGCTTGTGATTGGCTGAAACGGCCAGTGCGACAGAGACACGATCTGAGTGGAAATTTGTAATGTCTAAATTCCCTGATGTGGGCAAAAGACAAATATAAAAATTATGTTTATTTGAAAATGCATGTAAATTCTGGCAAAGATGCCTTATGCTGGGCTAGAGTTATAAGATGGTTAAAAAAAAAAAGTTTGATTTTAGAAGTTGATGAGAGTGCAGTGTACCAGTCCTGAATGCCTCAGAGTCTCTCTCATTCAAAGTCAGCTAAAAGCTGTTATCTGAGCCTGTGTCATAAGTGATAATAAGCTATTTATAGTGAAGCACAGTGTTTCAGTTTAAAAATCATAGACATGGAGATGTTAAAAGAAATCATGCTACAGGCAGTTCAGATTTCATACATTTAAAGGGAAATTTGTAAATGTTTTAAAAGTAAAACTGAATGACTTTTAAGAAGTCTTAAACAATCGAAGTGACGTTTTTGACTAGTTTAATTCAGGGCCAGTAACTTCTTTGTCTCATTTTAGTCTCCACCATGCAGGGCTGATGGCTCCGGCTACAGATGTAACAGTACACTGAATGGACGCTGTGATAACTAAATTCACTGAGTATAAGCTCAGTATTGCGATTTTGCCGATTTGCTGTTATTAACCTGCCTCCCTGTGTTAACACTATTAGGCAGTCCGAATGGCTCTGGTGACTCTTGAGTGTGCCTTTCCTAAGCTCCAGAACTGATTATGTTGAAGAAAATGGTCAAAGATTCTGTTATGGGGAAGAGCGGTTACCAGTGTGCACGAAGTGATATCACTCAAAGACGGGTAAGATTCTCTAGGGCCAGAGGTCAACCTAAGACAGAGGGTCACGTAACAAACACTGGGCATCTCCTGAATGGAGGTGTGTTATGTGAGTTGGTTATGAGAGTGGCGCTGAATGACTGGGAGAGGCCACCAGCATCAGCATATCATTAAGGGGAGATGGAGCTGTAAGGAGTTACGGCATGTCTGACCCAGAAATGAGAGTTCCTCCATAACACTCACCAGAAACCGCATTCATTTTATGGCTTGTTTTTTAATTGTGACAAGTGCAACTGTGCCAGGGGACAACACCCTGATGGAGATTACAGTTTTTCTCAGTCGCTTTGGTGCATTTCTCACATCACTATTTACATCTGCACAACAGTTAATGCAGTTCTCAAAACAATTAGTACAAACTGCAAAACCTAGTTGATAACCTGCAAAAGCGTGTCACTTGCTCAAAATGGATAGCTCATTCCTCAAAAGCAAGTATTCATGTCAATGAAAGTGTCAATGTCATCAAGATGAAAAGTCCTGACACCATTGTTTATGAACAAGATAGTCAAATGGCTTTGTCATGTTTTCAATGCAAAAAAGTCAGATCTTGGTGACACTACCTGAAAATGCTCAAGACAGCACTATATACTATTTGCACAGCCATTTGAAAAATACAGTAAAGTTACACATTACTGTATTTAGTGAGGTAACTGAGTACAAGACACTGAATATGTATGTTTCACATTTTGCTGCATATGCTCTTTGCAATTCTAATTTGTTCACAGCATTGTGCAAAAGAAAAATTACACCCTTATTTACAACAAACATAAACCCCTTTGGGTAGAGCTGTGCACAACTGTAAACAATATTGCAGTACATATTGGAACTGAACATACAACATACATAGTACTGTAATCATTCATGCACATCCAGACGTTCCTCTCTGTCTGGCCACATAATTTCATCTACATCACAGCGAATATCATCTCTAGCTCAACTGCAAATTGTTCAATTTAGGAGACATTTTCAGAATTTTTTTTTTTTTTAAAGAAAATGTGTAAAATTTGCTTGACAGATTTTGACAACTAGTTCAACATTTTTGTATGTAATGACTTAAGCAATGAAATGAGGACTATTAGTTTTATATGGAATGACTATTCAGCATTCACAAGTATAGTTAATTTTGACTGACTTGACATTAGCAAATGATAATGTTATAAAACAGCTGAGAGTTGTATGAAAGCAATTGATGCATGTCCAAAAGCATTTGCAATTTGTTTGAAGGAATGAGAAACTGCTACTATGATGTGCACACATGACTAAATGTTGTGGAGGTTGAACTAACTGTTGTGCAAATGTAAAAAGTGATGTGAGAAATGCACCAAAGCGACTGAGAAAAACTGTAAAGATAAAGAGCTAATGGGAATGGGCTTTCAAGAGCCAGTTGAGACCGTGAGGTGATTGTCATTATGTTGTGGAGACAGTAACAAACATTATGGAAGTGTTGATATTGAAATATGTCAAAAAGAAAGTTTTAACTCCTGAAGGTCGTTAGACATGGTGGTGGCTAAAGATGAAGACAGCTTTTGTAGATTCAAGAAAAAGTCTGGATAACTTTAAAGGTTAGGTGAATTGAGTATTTAAAATAAAGATAACCTTAGAAATGCTCATAGCATAATGTATTTTAGATTGTTGTAATGGTTCTAATTTGAGTTAAACATTTGTATTTTAACATTTGTGAACTATTAAGGGTTCTAGGCTATGATTAATTTAGCTACAGTCTTAGGAGGCTGTTGAAAAGATTATTTGTTTAATATGATATTTAATATAATGATAGAGACTGTTGTGGAGGAAGGGATGGTACTCTGTCTGTCTTTCTGTTATTGGCCTGCTAAAGCAAGCTAAAGCAAAATAATGATAATGAACCAAAACAACCCAGCTGACTTTTCTAAGAGAAAATGAATAATGAACAGAAATGCTTTGAAACTGGTTAAAATTAGGTAAAACCGAAATTGAAAATGAGCATATGTGTGTCTAGAATGCATGTGTGTGATGATGGTGACTGCACTTCATGTCTTGTATGTGTTAGTTTGTGGTACTATTATTTCCTGATTTTGTGAATATTGTGTCATTAACCTCTGGAATGAGTGTTTTATCATTACAGATGGGTTAAGTGAAAAGACAAACTTTAAAGAAGCTGATAATTCTGAGTCAATCTGATGAAAAGACGATACAGAACATGGGACGAGCTTTAATTGGATTGGTTTTCCAGCTCTGTCTGCTATTGGTAATTATGACTACTTTTGTCATTTATGATGTTGATCTGAATTACTCTCTGGATTAGTATTTATGTAATTTGGAATTGTGAAGTTGAAGATTGTCATCCATTATGGGGTAAAAACTCTTGTCTAAATTCAACTGAGGGTCTAAATTTAAATAAGACACCTAGGTAGGATCATAATGGTAAACGTAAAAATAATAGACTTGATGGCAGAGAGACAGTGACACATTGGCAAAGTCACTATCCAAATTATCCAGAGAGAGCTCCCTCATTTTTATGAAAGGCCGGTGGGCGAACAAAGGAAGAGTGGATATAACTTCTAAAAAGGTTTTATTTTTTTTCAATCCATTAAATGGATGTATGACATTAGATGTCTAAGAAAACTACAATTTAGGTAATAAAGGTTAAAGGAGAAAGCAGCTATATGGCTGTCTTAAGGGTTGAGATTCGAGTAACATAATATTTTGGATCGTAAAAAACAATACTGTACTGGTTAGTGAGGCATGTAGGGAAAAAGGGTAAGATGAGAAGAAATATAGTAGAAAAATGTATGTTATGAAAATACAATTTCTGATAGAATTTATGGAACTATTTATGAACGCCTGTTCAGTCAAATTAAGTTGAAATGGTCTGAAAAGTGAGTTTCAGATAAAAATAATGAGGCATTGAGTATGATCAACAGAGACTGAAGTGTTATAAAGATAAGGAATGAACAAACGTTTTATTAAGCAGAATGGGGAACAATTCTATATTTTAGTGGTAAAATAATGATTGAAATGATGATATGAATTTGTTTTATTTTATTTCTATTTTTGAAAAAAAAAAGTACAAGATGTTACATGCTATGTGACTGTAAACTGAAGGATGAATTCAGAGACTTAAAGTACTTAAATGGATTATTATTATTATTTTTTGTTGTTGTTTATTTTCAGTTTGACAAACATTGTGTTTTGAACCTAAAGGGTCTATAATAGGGTAGTGAAAATAATGGATTAACTATCTTTCTTAGTTTATGATAAAAGGAATTGGAAATTATAGTTTTATGGATGTATCCTGGTATTTATGATTATAGACAATGATTATAGTCTGTATTTAGGATCTGAGTAGTGACTGCGGGTCTAGCCCATGCTAGGAATACAGCAACAGTGCTTGCTTATTTAGCCCGGCTTCCAGAGAATAAATACGTACTTGTTTTGTATCAGTTATAGTGGATGATAATACCAAATTCGGCAAGATGAATAACAGCTGTGTAAGACATGTAAAGACAGCTATGTCAGCAGGTTCTGGAGATCAATAATACTATGTTCTATGTGGGATATTATGTTCATGTTAAGTCCTTAAAAGGAAAAAGATATTGTCTGTTTCATAAAAAATTTTTTACCTGATAGAGGAGCATGGGTCAGAAACCAAACATTTTGAAGCAGCCTTTATGGAAAGACCAGATGTGGTGTTTAGGACCCCACATTGGTCTAAAACGGGGGACTGAAGGGAGTGGATTGGAATCCACTGCTGCTTCAATGGATATGTAATGAGTGATTATAATCAAGGTATTAATCAATATGTTTCCTTCTAAATATCAAATGAGTTGAATGACTTCTCTGGAGATTTTACTTTGTTATAGAAGTTACTGTGTGATTACTGAAATGCTCTTTTCATGTATTATTTAATGTCAGTATTTGATATTTGAATGCAGTAACATTGCTTGCCTATTTATCCCAGCTTCCAGAAATTAAATAGGGACTGGTTTTGTGTTTGAGAAAGGTCTTCAACATGTTAAAACACATAGGGGTCATTTAAGTCTATAGTTTAAGGTACCATTTGTCAGTTAAAGCCTATAGTTTCCATTTAGACTAAAGTGTCCTATTCTGAGAGAAAGAACTTGTTATCTTGATGTTTTGAGACGAGACTCCTGTTTATAGTTAGAGCCTGGCCAAATCCAACCTTGGAAAAGATGTGTGCCGGGTGTGTGTGTTAGTCTTCTTGCTTACAGGTTAAGGAACCACTGGCATTGTTGGAGATTGACTGAGTTGTTGTTCGAGACATGCTGGCACCCAGCAACCCAAATTTGCGACCTGGAAGGTCATGACGTGCCTAACTTCAGGGTCAGAGTGTCAGCGGCATAATCTATGGAGATATGCTTCTGTCTATCTGTATATGTGTGGAAAATTACTAAGTTTATCAATTTCTTGGCCAATAAGAATCATTCAGCCTGTAAGCAATGACGTAGCTTAGACCTTGGAAATGGTATAACTGCTGTGATCTTTGTAACTGTAAGTGGGGCGGCCTACGAACTCCTGTGTGAGTCTTGAAGCTGACTTCTGCTGATGAAACTGCAAACTATCTTCAGTAAAACTTTTCTTAAATTTTTTATAATTCTGACTCCGGGTCTTCTTTTCAAACATCTGGTCCTTGGGTCCTAAACTGTTAACCCCTAACAATTTCATATTTCATGTTTGTTTACTTTTTTAATAAAGAAACAGCTTTTTTTAAAATATATATACTGGATCTGATGCTTTGTCTTGCAGTGTCACAATAAAAGCAGAAGAATCGTGACCTCTGACTAAAATGAATCATGTTTTAATCTCTCAATAGTTTGGACTTTTCCGACTAAAACTGTAATCTACAGAAATTATTACATTTATATGGAGAGAAAAGAACTATAGGTGTAAACAATACTTGAACATCTTTTTTTTTTTTTTTTTTTTTTACAGCCAATGATTTCACACATGATTATATTTTAACTCATCCTGTGGTTATTGTGACTGTTGTGTAAAACTGTTGCATACTAATGTTCACATGAGAACTGCTGGTCATGTGACATTGATGGTTTTTAACGCTACTGAACATGAACACAGGGTGTCAAGTGCTGATTATGTGTTTAAAGTTGAGAAACACAAGAATAGAGTTAATAGTTGTGATAAATCTTTTTAGAAAATGGTGTTACATTGATGAAATTTGGCTAATATATTTGATTTTAGTGTCTGAGTGATTGAGAAAACCTGTAATAATGTTAGATATTTATGAAAAACCTTTGAGCAAAGATCGACACTTAGCAAACAGCACTAATTCAGGTTCGTATGTGTTGAGGACAACATTCTGCATGAAGAATAAAACAAGACCTGAAAACTACTGATGTGAGCTTCTCTTCACACCAGTTTATCTTTCTAGCACTTCCTCTTTCAATCTCAGTCTCTCCGTTAAATGTGTCATTCTACAATTTAGATGATTTAGATGATTCTATATTCTGCAATTATCGATGATAATTGTGTCTTTTCTAATAGTTTTCTTCAGATTATATTTTATTAATTAAGAAAATGCAGATTATAATCTGACACAAATGTTTTGTGCATCACAGCTGTACAGCAGCTTTAAAAGAAAATAGTGCCATTGTTCAGCTGAAGTTCCCTTTAAAAAGTGTTACAACAATCCCCTTACACACAACTAAGAACAGTTTCTGTTTAATAATTGTACAGAATGATCAGTGGAAAAGAAAGACAGATCAAGCTGTGCCGGATAGTGTTTTAAAAAAGAACTGATGAGGTTCAAAGAAGGGCCGGTCAGTCAGATCAGTTGCGAAGGAAATGTTGAAATCCAGTGGTGAAGTTTCTGACGCCTCAGTCAGTGAAAACTTTTGTGTTGTTGTATGAAGACATTTGGCAACTCAAAGCCAAAGAAAGTGAATGTGAAATGTGTCTTGTGCAGATTCTGGCTCCTCAAGTCTGAACTCCAGGGTTAAAACATTCATCCATGTGTCGATGTGTGAATATTCTCAGTCAGAGTCACAATGGAGACAAACTCACACACACAATGACTGTTTTTTGTTAGACCTACATGTTCTTTACACACATACACTGGAGTTGAGTTTATATTAAGCATGAATTTTTTCTAATATAATAATTTACACTCATGCACACACTCCTGAGTCAAACAGAAAGTGGATTTGATGGTCAGTCACAGAGAGAGAGATTTTTAGGGATTTTTCTTTTGGATTGTTTCAATAAACCTATTTTTGAATCATCTTGCATGATGTTTTTGCTTCTTTTTGTTTAATTATTACATCTTATATTTGTCAGGACAGAAGAGTGCAAACAAGTAAAGTTTGTAAACAGGATTTATTGGACACAAGATATTATTCAGCAGAAGAGCAGGTTGAAGACTAAAGTAGAGCTCTGTTGGCTGGGTTCACTGAGTCTCTTTCCTGGTTTTGGTTGTAGATGATGAAGATCAGGACGGAAGACAGAAGACAGATGAAGGCGGACTGGATCAGAGCTTTGGTAGAAGAACGGCATCAAAGAGGTAAGTATTGTCGAAGGAAGAGTCAGGTAAGTCTTTCGGTGAGGAATGACGAGACCAGACAATGTGGTGCTGTAGGTGTGGTGACTATATGGTGCTGTTGATGTTGACCCCGGAATATTGTGTTATATTTATATTTACTTATGTTTATATTCAGTGTTTTATTTATATTATTATACTTAATTTAAGGCTTTTGGTCATACCTAGGATATCCAGAACCACCAAAGGAGGGAGAGCATTTTCACATTTAGCTCCAAAACTCTGGAATAGCCTTCCTGATAGTGTTCGTTGCTCAGACTCGCTCTCCCAGTTTAAAACTAGATTAAAGACGCATCTCTTCAGCCAGGCATTCATATAATATTTTTAATCTTACAGTTCAAATTACAATCCGGCCTCTAGTTAATAAACGCCAGAGGAGAACTGGCCCCCGACTGAGCCTGGGTTCGCAAGGTTTTTTTTCTCCATTGGGTCACCTGATGGAGTTTTAGGACACCATTAGGTCACTTGATGGAGTTTTTCGGTTCCTTGCCACTGTTGCCTTTGGCTTGCTCAGTTGGGGATATTCTGGGGATATTTAATTTGATTTTATCAATCAATAAATTCCACTAGAAACAAACCTTGTTGTATTATTTTAATTTAATACTGTGAAGCTGCTTTGATACAATCTGTATTGTGAAAAGCGCTATACAAATATACTTGACTTGACTTGACTTGACTTCAGTGTGAAAAATGATAATTATTATATTGCATAAATATGAATTAGTACCATGAAATTCTCTCAAAATACAAAATATTATTCAACAAAAATATATTTCATTGATTTACAAAAAAAAAAAAAAAATTCATTTCAGGTGGTCAGACGCTTTTGACTGTGAACAACAGCAGAGTGTTAAGTAAATCATACAGTGTGATTAGTGCAGATTGATTCCCAAATGAATGACTAATGATCTGATTCTTTTTACTGAATCAAAATCATTGAGCGCAACCATTAAATAACAATTCCCAATCAGATACTGAACCAAGATGCACATGTACTATTGTAATCTTGTATTGCACTTTTGTTTTTGACATTGAGGTGCTTATTGTTGTTGTTGTTTGTTTGCGTTTTCAAAGCCTATCTTACAAATTTCAGTTCAGTTTCCACCACGTAAAAAAATGTACAAATGACGATAAGACTTATGACCTTTGGCAATAATTGAAATGACTGCTGAGGACAATTTGACACCTTTATTGTGGTTTGGTTTCTTCTCTTTCAGATCAGTGGCATTAACCAGTGTGGGAGGAACAGCAGCTGTAAACATGTAAAAGTTTCAGTAGGAAACTTGCGTGACATTTTTGAAAATGTGTTACAAGATTATCAACTTCTTAAAAAGGTTTTCTGTAACACATGAGGTACATTTGTGTTATGAATGCTCCGAGACACGAAGATTGATCCAAACGCAGCTTTATTAAATAAGGGTAATCCAAACTCGTAATCCAGTAAGCAGGCAGTGGTCAAGGCAGGCAGCAATAAACAGAGTCCAATAAACAATCCAGATAGGGGCAGGCAGAACACAGTCAGAAACGTTAAACAGTCCAGGGTCAAAAACAGAAAACAAACATGGGGAAAAACGCTCAGAAATGCAGACTAACAGTACAACAAGACTTTGCGATGAGTGAATGTGAAAACCAGGTATTTATGGTATAAGTGAAACAAGGTGATGAGAAACAGGTGAAAGAGACGAGTGCTGATGAGTGCCGGGCAGTGCGTTATGGGAAATGTAGTGTTTGAAGGAGTGAACACAGTCTAGTGTGGAGTGGCCTCTGGTGGCTCTCAAAGGCACACCAGCTGGTGACCGTTACAATTTGTATGTCTTCTTTAATCTGTCATCATGTATCTAAAGATCTGACAGGAAGTATTGAGGCTTTAACTCAGTCTGTCTTTAACCGTCAGTCATTATTCAGTCAGTATGGAGCTCAGTCAACTCCCTCTTCTGCTCTGTGAGTATTATTTCTCTGAAAATAATTGCAATTATATTATGAATAGGATTGTGTTCCTGGTGTTTTTTCTTTGTTGTTTTTTTCATGTTCTCAGAGCTTCAAATCCAGCTCTAGTTCATGATATATGAGTGAAAGACGAGTTTGAGAGAAGTGTGCAGTTAGTGGTGTTTGTGAAAGAGAATATCCTGTATTTGGCTGAACTGTCACTTTGGTGGCTTGCCAGTGTAGTCGATTTCTCTTATACATAAAATAAGTTCTTGTGGAGAGAAGAATTTACTGAAGGTATCAGAGCAGCACATTCTTCAGCAATGATGTTAGTCTGTCTTCAGAGAGTCTGAACCCAAATATCTGTCTGTGGGACAGACCTTTATACCTAAAGCTAATTTACACACAAAAGACATCCAGAGACCCCTAAGAGAAACACAGCCGGTTACAGTTACAGCCCACCCCCCCCCCCCCCCCCCCCCCTCCCCATTTACTAGGAACAATCTTTCATGAGTTTTATTTTTTATTTTTATTTTTTTTACTTTGTGTTTTTAGTGCTAATTTCAAACTTCCAGTCTGGATACACTCAAGGTGAGTGAATTTGATTCATAAATTTCATCACAAATGTGTGATTGTTTGTATTCCCTAAAGCTTTTCTTAAGAATGTTCTAAGGTTGTTCTTAAGACAAAATTTGGTTACACTTTATTTTTAGGTGATGTACTTACACTGTACTTCCTCAAATAAGTGCTGAGTACTATTAATTAACTACATCTACTTACTATAGAGTTACAGTTAGGTTGGTTTAGGGTTAGTTACTTGTACTTATACATCATTTACTGTTATTACTATAGTAAGCACATGCAGTAACATGCAACTAAGTCACCTTAAAATAAAGTGTTTAATAATTTAATAATTATCCTATTCATGTTCCTGAAAATAATAAGTGACTATAACTGCTAGAGATTTCTTAAAAATCATCTTAAATAACTTCTTAAAGTCAGGATAACCTCCAACCTGTCTTAAATCCCCAAAGGAAGATTACGAACTTCTTGGAATTTATCTTAAGAACTTTCTTAACTTCTTTTTTAAGAAGATTGTTGTGGATCCGGCCCCATGATGTTCGTGTCTGGTAGTGTCTGTTACGTTTATGCTCCTCTGCACACTGTTACTCCTGCTTACCTTCTTGTCATTAAAAACCTGTTTATAATTTTGATAACCTCGTCTTCAGTCCGTCTTCCCTCTTCTTCATCTTATGACACCAAAAATGAAATGAGTGTCGTGATTATAAATACAGCTTTTTAAACAAGTTATATAAATGATTCATGTGTTGTGAGTAACACCAAACAGTCGGTTCTGAGGTGTGACAAAATCATTCACTCATATGAAAACGTTTTTATGCAGAATTTAGAAATATAAAATATCTTTTGACATTGAAAAAAACGTAGGAAAAAATCCAGGTCCAGGCACTCAGTGGATACAAAAAGTGATACAAAAGTCTTTATTAGAGGGCTAAAAAATTAAAAAACACCAACGCGTATCGGCCCACTGGCCTTCATCAGGGTGTTAGTGACAAACAAACAGGAGCAATACTTATACAGTGATTGATTTCAGGTGTGCCACTCTGGCACATGTAACACAACTCTTTGGCCACTAGAGGCAAAAGTTAGGTTCATACAAGTAACAGGCAAAATACAATAAAAAAAGATCTCTTAGTGGAAAAACAACACTTCAAATATCTAATATTCTCCACACAATATATAAGATCAATACGTGTGAATAGGCTACAGTTACCTCTCATAACTCTAGTGTCATAGACAAGATGATTCAAAACAGCATTAACCAGAAATGGGTACTACATTCGACGACAACAACCTGTACCTATAGAGGCATAAAAAAAATCACAAAAAAGGTGAGAGATCAAAATCCTCATTAAGACCTGGATGTTTGGTGGCCCTCAGAGAATAGATCCAGTATGTCTCCCTTTGTTTGAGACGTCTAATTATGTCCCCACCCCTGGCATCAAGGCGAATAGCCTCAATGCCCACTAGTCTTAAGGTAGAATCCCTCCCATGATTAGCATCCATATAATGTTTAGCCATTGGATAATTGATATTACCAGTCCGGATGGCATACCGATGTTCAGCTAGCCTGTCTCTTAATCTCCTTTTGGTGAGGCCTATGTAAAAACAACCACAGGGACATTCCAAACGATAAACAACATGGGTAGTATTGCAATTTATAAAGCTGTTAACAGTGTAAGTCTTGTTATTAAAAACATCAACAAACATGTCAGTTTTAGTCATATTCTCACAATAATTACAATTACCACAAGGAAAGTTTCCCTTGGGTTGACGCAGCCAGCATTCACGTTTAGGAGCAGGGAGGTAACTCTTAACTAATTTATCTTTAATTGTGGGGGCCCTCTTGAAGCTAATCCCAGGGGGTTCTGTGAATATTTCCCGTAAAGTCGGGTCACATTCAATAATGCTCCAGTTTTTTCTTATAATGTGTTTGATCTGAACAGCCTCCTTGCTGTAATGAGTGACAAAATAGGGTTTCTGAGTTGACACTTTTTTGGGTCTAGACTGGAGCAAGCTCTTCCTTTCAAGTGATTGGGCTCTATCATGAGCTTGAATCAAAGTTTGTGACCGATAACCTCTTTGTCGAAAACGCCGCTGCATATCCGTAGATTGATTTTGAAAATCCTGATCTGAATCACACATACGTCTTAGTCTCTGGATCTGTCCAAAGGGTATGTTATCAATAAGCCATGGAGGATGAAAGCTGTTTGCATGTAATAAGGTATTGCGATCAGTTGCCTTCCTGAAGATAGATGTATGCAAGAATCCCTCATTATCCTTTGAGATCCGTAGATCCAGAAAGTTTATGGCGTGTAAGTCATAGTCCAGACTAAATTTGAGGTTCTCATTCAGGCTGTTGACATAGGCATGAAAGTCTACAAGTTCATTTTCTGACCCTGAAAAAATAAGGATCACATCATCAATATATCTGCCCCACCACAAGACTTTATCTTTAAAAGGGTTACTTTGGGAAAATATATAACGCTCCTCCCACAAGCCTAAAAACAGATTGGCATAATTGGGAGCAAAGCACGCACCCATTGCAGTCCCCTTTTCTTGTCTATATAATTTATCTTGAAAGAGAAAGATGTTATTCTTTAAAGTCCACTCAGTAAGTTGCACTAAGAAGTCACTGGGAGGCATCAAATATTCAGGTCTAGATGAGAGATAATGTTTTAAAGCCTCTAGACCCTCATCATGTACAATGTTGCTATATAAAGACTCCACATCCATCGTGGCCATAATGCAAGAGCCTATGTTACCTATTTGCTCAATTTTCTTCAAAACCTGTGTGGTATCTTGAATATACGAAGGCAAATCCGCAACAAATGGCTTGATGAAATAATCCACAAACTTGGAGGCAGGTTCTGTTATTGAGTCATTCCCACTGATAATCGGTCTACCAGGTGGATTTTCCAGATCCTTGTGGACTTTGGGAAGCATATAAAAAGAAGAATAACGTGGATGTTGACAGAGCAAAAACTCATATTCTTTCTTAGTAATCCAATTGTGTAATTTTGCCTCATTAAGTAATTGGTCTAGCTCTCTCCTCATACTGTTCATTGGGTTGGATGAGGGCTTTGAGTAGTACTGCGTATTGTCAAGTTGGCGAAGAGCTTCACTTATATACTTCTTCTTGTCCCACACACAAACAGCACCCCCCTTGTCCGCACTTTTTATAATTATGTCATCTCTCTCTAAAAGCCATTTAAGTGCTTGAGATTCATTTTTTGTGAGATTATGCTATGATTATTATATTTTGACATTTGTCTACAGATTTAATAAAAATTATTAGAGTTGCTGGACCTGCAACAACAAAGTCATTTGAACAACAATGACAATTTGTAACCCTTTAGTAACTGATGTGTGTGTCTCTGACTGCTGGTGAGGATGTAGGTGGTGTGAAACCCTGCATTGAGCTCAGGGCTACTAACCTAAAGGATGTGGGTTTGAACTCCACTTAGGGGGATCTTTACACCTCTGTTGTCTTTTAACTCTTTGCATTGCGTTGAGTGAATGTTCACCTTGTTTGTTCCAGTAATTGCTTGTTTGTTCCAGTATTACATTGTGAAATAAAACTGCACTAATGATTTACCAGTGGTAGAATGAGATCTGCTGAAAAACGTTCACATCTCATGCTCACACTGACTTTATATTGACAGGTTTTCCCAAACTAACTCTGACTGTATGGCCACAGAGTTCAGTGTTCACTGGAGACTCAGTTACTCTGAGATGTGACATATATGATGAAGGAGTCACTAGCTGGCGGTACAACTGGTATAAAGCCGGTTCAACCAGTGTTTTCAGTGAACTACAGGAACACACATTCAGTTCTGTTACTGAGTCTGACTCAGGTAAATACTTCTGTTATGGGACAGAGACTGGAGGATCACGCAGATCACAACGCAGTGATGAAGTTACGCTGACAGTATCAGGTGAGTTTGATCATCTCTTCATAAACACACACAAGTTTAACATGCTATTTATAAGGGATTTTTTTCAGAGCAGTTTTAAGTGTTTCTCCACAGAAGTGGTTGATTTTGACACAGAAGTGTTCAGATTTTTAGTTGTCAAGCAATAAACGTGTGGCCTCAGTTTTCTTTTGCTTATAACTTTGAACCCTTTGAACTTAAAAACAAGAACATTTCCCTGATCTCAAATTGAAGATGATGATTTCAATTTCTGAAGTCTCAGTGAGTCGTCAGATATTGTAAAATATTTTGTGAACTGTTTTGTCTTCTTGATATGATCTTTACACCAAGCCTCCCAAAAGTTATTGGCTAGATTTTTATTTATCATTGTACATTTTTCAATTTGAACCATTATCATATTACACCCTAACAAAGTAGTTGTAACGGTCATCAGCTGGAGTGCCCTTGAGAGCCACCAGAGGGCGCTCCACATCAGACTATCGTGATTTTCGCACAACTACATTTCCCATAACTCACTGCCCGGACTCATCATCCCTGATTGCATCCACATGTGTCTCATTACCTTGTTAGTCTCAGCCTATTTAAACCATGTACACTCATTTATTATCGGCGAGGTCTTGTTATTTGTTTCATCTGCAATTCTGAGCGTCTTCCCTTGCTCTTCCCTTGCTCTTCCCTTGCTCTTCCCTTGCTCTTCCCTAGTGATGGCCAAATGAAGCGTTTCGAAGCATTATTGCTCTCTGATACAATTGTGTCGAAAATGGTTCATTACTCGAAGCTTCATTCAGATAGAAATTACAGCACCATCTCCTGGTGAAGTAAATGTAATGCAACAAAGCTGACAACCATAAAATGCAAGTAACGCCCCGTTTATTACGTGTTTTTACCGAGGCGATCAAAGCTGAAACAGTGTTAGTGCTGTGAAACTCATTATGTAGGTGAATTTTACAGATACTGATGAATTTCATGTGTTCACCTTGATAATAAAACATTAAGCATGATGTGTGTGTGTGTGTAATTATTTCTTTAGACAAGGACAGAAGATCAGACCAGCTTAAAAAAAAGTTGGAAACCATCACAGAAATTCTATGGTTTATATTAAAATAGGAACCATTGGCTTTTACCATTTAAACCACTACAGAATTCTTTTTTGTAGTGTGTTAGGGACATATTCCATTAGGATTTAATGCCCCCACCAATACAACCCAACACATATCAGTAGACCCACAGAGACCACTATAATTCCCATTACAACCAATAAAATTCCCATGAAAACCATTAAATCCAATAGAATTTCTGTAATGGTTTCTATAGTTTTTTTTACCTTCACTTTTATAAGAAATACAGCCGCCAGGCTTCAAACCTGTCAACACTGGATTGGGCTGTCAAAGCAGTCAGGTGGTTTACTACAGGAGTGAACCAGTGTGTTTGCTTCAGAAGTCATTTTCACGTGACTAGTGACGTAATGATACAAGCTCCGAAGCAGTGGTTCATTGCAAGGACCGTTCGAGTTTGAAGCAAGCTTCGGAGCGTCGGTGTCAGACGTAACATCACTACTCTTCCCTTGCTCTTCCCTTGCGATACCTGCCTGTGCCCTGGTTTTCCCGTTCCTGTCTCACCCTCTGGATTTGTTTGTTTGTATGGACTGCTTGCCTGTGTATGACCCTTGCCTGGATTTGGATCACGTCTTTGGATTACTCTGTTTATTAAACTGCATTTGGATTCTTTACCTTCGCGTCTTAGAGCAGCTTGTGACAGTAGTCATGATGTGTTTCATCTCTGCAACTCTTTTTCATGTAAACTGCTGCAGTTCGTGACTTTGTTGAATGTTGTGTCTCTTTGACTGCGGCTGTAGATGTTGCTGTTGTGAGACAGTGGATTGAACTATAAGAGGACGAGATCTTCTGCTGAAAAACTTTCACTACTCAAGCTTTTTGCCAGTTTTATACTGACAGATGTTTCCAAACCAACTCTGAATGTGCAGTATTTTGCTTTCATTATGCACAAATGATTTCATAAGAAACAGAATGAGTGACTATAACAGCTAGAGAACAACACTTCAATCTAACCTGATTTTGTGTTTTACAATACAAATGTTCAAACACAATTAATTGTTTTTATTTATTATTTTATCACATTATTTCATTGTGTTTGTTATTTCATTTCTACAGAAAGACCAAAACCCAAAGTGACCATTAAACCTGATCATCCTGTATTCAGAGAAGAGACAGTCACTCTCAGATGTGACATATATGATGGAGGAGTCACTAGCTGGCGGTACAACTGGTATAAAGACGGTTCAACCAGTGTTTTCAGTGAACTACAGGAACACACATTCAGTTCTGTTACTGAGTCTGACGCAGGTAAATACTCCTGTAATGGGACAGAGACTGGAGGATCACGCAGCTCACAATACAGTGATGAAGTTACACTGACAGTATCAGGTGAGTTTGATCATCTCTACATAAACACAAACTAGTTTAACATTTTATTAATGAGCGTTTGCTTTTTCACATTAAGATACATTTTTAAACCAAAATGATCTCACATGATCTTCAAACATAGTCTCAAAGGTGGCTGATTTTTGGATTTTTCACATCCATTAAATAACACCCTAAAAAGTAGTCATGATGTATATCGATGATGAATTTTGTTATTAGAATGTTTTTCAACTATAAGTGCTTAAATACTGAGATATAATATTTGGTAACACTTTATTTTGATGGTCCCCTTTAGACATTCTGTTGACTGAGTAAAACAGCTCCTACATGTCAACTAACTTTCATTAGAGTATTAGTTGAGTATTAGTAGACTGTTAGTTTAGGGTTAGTAGAATAAGTTGTATGTATAGGCTACTTGCAAAGTTACTTATAGTCAATTGAATGTCTAAAGAAGGAGCATCAGAATAAAGTGTTACCAATTATTGATAATACATGATAGAGAAGCAAAAATCAAAAGCAAAAAAAAGATTAAAAAATATATGTAAAAAAAATTAAGATTCAAGATTTTTATTGTCACTATACAAAGGTATAGCGAAATTGAAGCAATCCTTATGGTACCATCACATTTAGCTTTGTGCAAACTAACATTTAATTTAAATAAATAACATTTTAAGTAGAATAGAAACAATACGATAATAACCAATATACAGTACAATATATCAATAAAATATATGCCATAATCAAGACAACGCAAAGACAATATAAAACAATAAACACAAAACCAGTGCAAGCAAGGCGACAGTCAAATATTGCACAGTAAGCAGTAATACAGCATGATATTGCACACAATGAAAAGAGAGGTAAGTGCAACAGAATGTAACCAAATTTAAATAATATAGTGTATATTGTTACGGCTGGCTCATATACAAACCAAGCAAACAATTATTAAACAATCAAAAGAAAACCGACGTCTAGGGGAAAAAACACGCGTGTGTGATTACTAAATAAACAATCAACAGTTTTTTTCGATTGCTAAACGACAGTGAGCACAACTGGAGCTACATGTGCAAAACTCTAACTACAGTCTGCACTACCAACAGTCACCTGAGCTAAACCTCAGTGAGAAAATGAGAAATGAGAAAAAAAAGGTAGAAACTAAAAGTACATACTGTAATTCAAACAAATATTTGAGGGGCTAATCCTGCCTCTCTCTAGCATCAGGCCACAGGTTTCATCAACATCACATCTAATGTTCTCTCTTGCCATGCACCTGGGGAAGAACCTTCTGGAGTGCCTTATCCATCCCTGGCAGTCGTGTCCTCACATCCGGCACGCATGGCTTCCAAAAGAGACATTTGGTCATGTGGGTGGTGACCAAACACTTTCCACCTCCACCCATACAGAAAAAAATATATATATTGAAATATATTTTACGTAAAGTGTCGAAAATATATGTGGCATATATTCCAAATACATTGAAATATATTTGCATTGTTGGTCACTTATATTTATAATTTTGAAATATATTATGAAATATAACAAAAATATATGATGTTACAGTAATATATTTACATATATTTACAGTTTTTCTCAGTCGCTTTGGTGCATTTCTCACATCACTATTTACATTTGCACAACAGTTAATGCAGTTCTCAAAACAATTAGTACAAACTGCAAAACCTAGTTGATAACCTGCAAAAGCGTGTCACTTGCTCAAAATGGATAGCTCATTCCTCAAAAGCAAGTATTCATGTCAATGAAAGTGTCAGTGTCATCAAGATGAAAAGTCCTGACACCATTGTTTATGAACAAGATAGTCAAATGGCTTTGTCATGTTTTCATTATGACAGTTTACTCTGTAAATGTTTTCCAATGCAAAAAAGTCAGATCTTGGTGACACTCAGGGGCGATTCTAGGATTTTCATTTTAGGGGAGCTCAGCCCCCAATGAGGGTATGATTTAAAAAAAAAAAAAAAAATTAGTTTATGGTCTAATGCGCATTATTAACTATATTTTATAATCATTGAGGTACCAAATGCGAGGTATTTAGGGGGGTTCGGGGGCATGCTCCCCCGAGAAAATTTTGATTTCTCTGATCTACATATGTGCATTTTAAGATGTTTTGAAGGCCAAATAAATTGCATGACAAAAGCTTTAAAACCATGTGCGGGTAGCTGTTTATTTTCCACACTTCATCAGCATCACACTCTTCTTCTCTTTGTTTTTATCTTGCTCTGTCTTTTCCCCTCCTAAAGCTGAGCTTTGACTGATTTAGGCTTGTCATTTTTGTCTGTCAGTGAAGAAAGTAAACATAGGGTCAACTGATAGGTTGATGAATCATTTTCTCAGACAAAGCTACCAGGAAAGCTATAGGTAACTAAGTTTATTAAATTCATTCACAATATGTACACATTCATTATTGATCTAGGCCTAATACATGGCCGTAGACATGGCTTTATAATCAAAGAGGTCATACATTTGAGGTTGTTATGGGGTTAAACATTTTTATTTCTCTGATATGTGCATTTCAAGACGTTTGAAGGCCAAAAAAGGATTAAGAAATAGATTTAAAACCTGCTCTCTCCTCGTCTTTTTCTCTCAGTCTCCTGATCTTGCCCTGTCTCTTCCCCTCCTAAAGCTGAACTTTTTTAATTTACTGAAGGCTACAAATTGTATTATATTAATTCTCAACATGTACACATGCACTATTAATCTTGTGCCTATGAAAACGGCTTTGTTAATGTTTCTTGTCCCCTCACAATGACATAATTACACGTTATATAGGCCTATTTTCAGCTCAAAATGGCGAAATTAGACAAAAGTTTATTAGTTTTCTAATTATTTTTGTCATTCGTTTAACATTTATGACCTAAAAAACTGTCAAATATAAAATGTTTAGTTTAGCTACTTACATCTTAACTCGCACTTGACCGTAAACTGAAGCGTCAGTCGTGCTGCTAAAATTCCATGTAAAATTCGCGCTCAGCAGCTTCTGTGAACATAAAGCCCGCCTATTTTGATTTGATTGGTCTTCTCAAATATTCTGACACTGACGAGAAGTGAAAGACCAATGAGGCTCAGATGAACAAACACACACACACACACACACACGCGCGCCTCTGTTTCTGACCTGCGCTTGGCGCTTCTGCCGACTGAAGAAGAAGAACATTATTTAACCTTGTCAAAGACAAATATATCTATATATTTTTAGAATAACAACATTTCTTACTCCAAGTTTTAGGGGTGCTGAGCTCCTTTTTAGGGGTGCTGAAGCACCCCTAAAAAGGGGCTAGCCTCGCCCATGGTGACACTACCTGAAAATGCTCAAGACAGCACTATATACTATTTGCACAGCCATTTGAAAAATACAGTAAAGTTACACATTACAGTATTTAGTGAGGTACCTGAGTACAAGACACTGAATATGTATGTTTCACATTTTTACTGCATATGCTCTTTGCAATTCTAATTTGTTCACAGCATTGTGCAAAAGAACAAATACACCCTTATTTACAACAAACATAAACTCCCTTTGGGTAGAGCTGTGCACAACTGTACACAATACTGCAGTACATATTGGAGCTGAACATACAACATACATAGTACTGTAATCATTCATGCACAGACGTTCCTCTCTGTCTGGCCACATAATTTCATCTACATCACAGCAAATATCATCTCTTGCAATCAGAAAAAGAGAAAGGGTCTTGCTTTTTTCAAGAAAAAAAAAGTTTTTAAAAAATGTGTAAAATTTGCTTGACAGATTTTGACAACTAGTTCAACATTTTTGTATGTAATGACTCAAGCAATGAAATGAGGACTATTAGTTTTATATGGAATGACTATTCAGCATTCACAAGTATAGTTAATTTTGACTGACATGACATAAGCAAATGATAATGTTATAAAACAGCAGAGAGTTGTATGAAAGGAATTGATGCATGTCCAAAAGCATTTGCAGTTTGTTGGAAGGAATGAGAAACTGCTACTATGATGTGCACAAATGACTAAATGTTGTGGAGGTTGAACTAACTGTTGTGCAAATGTAAATAGTGATGTGAGAAATGCACCAAAGCGACTGAGAAAAACTGTAACTAAAATATATTTATTGGGCCAATTTCGAATATTTGCATATATTCCAAAAATATATTTCAAATATATTTATTTTGTGTATGGGAGCCTTTCAGCTGAGATTGCAATCAGCAGTGTTTGAAAGGCACAAGGCTGAAATCTATTCTGTTTTGAATGTGTGGTTCACAGTTTTGACATCAGTGTGTTAGCATTTGAACAAAGTGCTGTAAATCCACAGTGTTGTGCAGGTTGTGGTTAAAGTCATGGGATCCCATACACAAAATAAATATATTTGAAATATATTTTCAAAATATATTTTTGGAATATATGCAAATATTTGATATTGGCCCAATAAATATATTTTAGTTGAATATATGTAAATATATGTTCATATATGTTTTAACTTTTGCACATTGTTTCATGTGAAATATATTTTGAAATTTAAAAAGATAACATTTTCACAAACAAACAACACATTTTCAGTTTATTTCTTTAGATAGACCACTACAGCTATGGATGTGGGTATGGGAGAACAGTGCTCTTCCACTGCCCACATTTTTCCTACTGGTCGGGGATCGAACCAGCAACCCTTCGGTTACAAGCCCAAAGCCCTAACCAGTAGGCCACGGCTGCCCCTTTACTGACTTTATTGGCCTAAAATGACAATTTTATGTAGGAAACAACACAGAATGCAGAGTTTTTTCCCTTATTTTTACAGAATTGAATACAGTTATTTAATAGTGTGTGTATGCAGTGTTAGACACTGAGTTCTATCTATTGTTTAAGTGCACTTCACTGTTGGAGTGTCACTGTTATACTTGCATCATAAATATTGTGCATATTTTCAATATTTAAATGACTTAAAAAAAGATGTCAATAAAACAACAATAAATCTAATAATTGTACTTAGTGTTAGGTACGTGCCACCTAATATGGCCTAATAGTCCTAGGAAAGCAACTATCTGTCATTTTACATTGCAGTCATTTAAATGTAAGTACAGTATTTATTATAGCTGTGTGTCATAAATAATACAGTATTGAAATATGGTAGCCTACTGTTGTGTATAGGGGAAAGGTAGAGGAATTACTATGATCAAAATACATTTTCGACCCTTCTTTGGCAAGCTAAACATTTTATGACCATATATTTTGTCATATATTTTACATTACATGTTATAAATGTAAATATATTCCACACTTAACATCATATATTTTTGTTATATTTCAAAATATATTTCAAAATGATAAATATAAGTGAACAACATCAATGTATTTGGAATACATGCCACATATATTTTTGACACTTGAAAATATATTTCAATATATTTCTTTTGTGTATTGAAAACTGTGTTCAAGCAATGAAAAACTAACTAGAGTTTGGTCCACATGAACTGCTGCTGTGCAGACTGTAGTTAGAGTTTTGCACATGTGACTCCAGGTGTGCCCACTGTCGTTTAACAATCGAAAAAAACTGTAAAATAAATATGGGAAAGAAAAGATTTAGGAGCAAAATATGTACAAATAAGAAGAATGGGAGAGAAGTGAGAGAGCCCTCACTTGAAGTCACTCAGGTCTTTATACTGACACCTATTATAAGTTAATTAGTGATTGAATGCACCTGTTGCCCAACTAACGTCTGCACTGTGTAGAAGAGCCATCAGGGGGAAAACAGGCAGACGTAACAATATGTATAGACACTGAAATATACAGAGGGTGTTGTTACCCATACACAAAAGAAATATATTTTCTGGATATGTTTTGGAATATATGCAAATATTTGAAATTGGCCCAATAAATATATTTCATACTTATATTTCATATATTTTTGTTATATTTCAGAATATATTTCAATGTATTTTTTTCTGTACGGGTCCCCAAAAGTGTCAAAAATATATGTGGCATATATTCCAAATACATTGAAATATATTCTGAAATATAACAAAAATATATGAAATATAGCCTAAGTATGAAATATATTTATTGGGCCAATTTCAAATATTTGCATATATTCCAAACCATATCCAGAAAATATATTTCAAATATAATTCTTTTGTGTATGGGTAACCTTGTGTAGGTTGAGATATAACATGCCCTGTCAGATTGGTGCATTTCTCTGTCTGTCTGTCTGTGTGTGTGTGTGTGTGTGTGTGTGCGCTGGCAGTGTTCAACTCCCGTATGGCAAAAAAAAAAAAAAAAAAAAAAAAAAAATTTTCTTGAGTCTATTGATCCGCGATTTGATGGACCTAATACGTTTACCAGAGGGCAGCAATTCAAACAAATGATGACCCGGATGGAAAGGATCCTTTAAAATGTTTCCTGCTCTTCTGAGACGGCGTGCAGTGTAAAGCTCTTTTAGGGAAGGCAGAGGGCAGCCAATGGGTAACACTATATTACGACCCGCAAACAACTGCGTAAGTAAACCGAAATTACGGTGTACGTTTCTGTAACGTACGGTGTACGTTTCTGTACGCTTCCGTGTAGGTACAAGGGAACAATATGTTAAGTTTTGAGTAATAAAGGGGTAACAAGCAAATATAGCCTACAACCTGCAAAGAACTTCGTAAGTAAACCGAAATTACGGTGTATGTTTCTGTAATTATAGTGTACTTCCGTGTAGGTACAAGGGAACAATATGTTAAGTTTTGAGTAATAAAGGGGTAACAAGCAGATATAGCCTACAACCTGCAAAGAACTTCGTAAGTAAACCGAAATTACGGTGTATGTTTCTGTAATTATAGTGTAGGCTACCTCCATATAGGTATAAGGGAACAATATGTTACGTTTTGGGTGATAAAGGGGTACAACCAGATATACAAGAAAATTATTTATAATGTAATTATTTTAAAAATGGCACCTATTCTGTTAATATATTCCAGGCAAAAATTGTACGTCTGTTTTATATAAAAGTTTTTTATCACATTTCTGGCAAAAAAAATTTCTTGTGCAATGTAGTTACAGGGTAATTTTGACATCTGTGGGTTGTAAATTAAACTTTGTTGTTTGAGTATACTGTAGAAAAGACAATGCTTTATTAAGATGAAAAAGTGTTTTGAATTTTTTTTGTAAAATAAAAGTCAGAAATTAAATGGGATCCTTTATTGTATATTTACTGCACTTACCCTGTAACTACACAGAACAAGGGGGTAACAAGCTCCACTTTAATTTACAGCCCGCAGGAGTTACACTTACCATGTAACTACACAGAACAAGGGGGTAATAAGCGCCACTTTAATTTACAGCCCCCAGGAGTTACACTTATCCTGTAAATACACAGTTGAAACGGGTAACAAACACTACTTACTATGTAACAATACGAAACAACACTATTTGCACAGTAATTACAGAGAAAGGTACTCTTATTAAAAAAACTAAACAAAAAAAAAAACTTTTAATTACACAGTATATTTGCCCTGACATTTAAGTATCATTGCAATACTTACTTGGCTTAACGTTAAGTAGTTTAGTAAAAAAAAAAACAATAAATAGCATTGCCAATGTTTTTCGAAATCAGCTGTTTATAAAATTGTTTCAGATTAAATTTTTATTATACTGTGCTTACATACAGCCATATATATACAGTATATATATATATATATATATATATATATATATATATATAAGTTTAATTTACAACCCACAGATGTCAAAATTACCCTGTAACTACATTGCATTAGAACATATTTTGCCAGAAATGTGATAAAAAACTTTTATATACAACAGACGTACAATTTTTGCCTGGAATATATTAACAGAATAGGTACCTGTTAGTTTAAAAATAATTACATTATAAATAATTTGCTTGTATATCTGGTTGTACCCCTTTATTACCCAAAACTTAACATATTGTTCCCTTATACCTACACGGAGGTACACTATAATTACAGAAACATACACCGTAATTTCGGTTTACTTACGAAGTTCTTTGCAGGTTGTATATCTGCTTGTTACCCCTTTATTACCCAAAACGTAACATATTGTTCCCCTATACCTACACGGAAGTACACTATAATTACAGAAACGTACACCGTAATTTCGGTTTACTTACGCAGTTGTTTGCGGGTCGTAATATAAAGTGTTACCGGTTCTTTCTGTGAATCCTCAAGAAATAGAGTCGCTGCTGTGCTTTTTTTGACTGCTGCTGAGGTGTTTGTGCTCCAGGAGAGATCCTCGGCGATGGTCGTGCCCAAGAATCTGAAGGCTGAAACTCTCTCCACGCAGACCCCGCTAATGTGCAGTGGTGTGAGATTCGTGTTGAGCTTTTGGAAGTCAATGATGATCTCTTTGGTTATAGAAGCATTCAGGGCCAAGTTATTTACCCCACACCATTCTGTTAGTCTCTGAATTTTATCTCTGTAAGCTGCTTCGTCTCCTCCTGAGATGAATCCAACTATGGTCGTGTGTGTCATCTGCGAATTTGATGATAGTGTTGGCAGAATGGGTTGGGGTGCAGTCATGAGTGTAAAGGACGTAGAGAAGTGGACTAAGCACACAGCCTTGTGGGGCACCTGTGCTGAGAATCACGGTGGAGGAGGAATGGGGACCTAACCTAACCGTCTGGGGGCGGTTGGTCAGGAAGTCCTTATTCCAGTGACAGAAAGATAAGGAGAAACCTAAGTCCAGCAGTTTGGCTGCCAGTACTTTATTGAACTAGTCAATAAAAGGCATCCTCACACAGCTGCCTTGGCGTTCTAGGTGGAGCAATGCTGTGTGCAGGGCAGTAGCGTTGACATCTTTTGTGGATCTATTGGTTCTGAATGTGAACTGATGTGGATTGAAGGTGTCTGGAAGGCTGGCTTTGATGTGCTGTTGAACCAGCCTCTCAAAGACCTTCATAATAACTGGGGTAAGTGCAACCGGGCGGTAGTCGTTAAAGGGTTAGTTCACCCAAAAATGAAAATTCTGTCAGTAATTACTCACCCTCATGTTGTCCCAGCCCCGTAAGACTTGCGTTCATCTTCAGAACACAAATTAAGATATTTTTGATGAAATCTGAGAGCTGGCTCACTCCTTCATAGGCTGCTAGGTACTTTCATTCTGCCGGCCCAGAACATTTTGTGAAGACATCGTTAAAATAGTCCAAGTGACTACAGTGGCTCAACCTTAAAGGGGTGGTTGAGTATGATTTCACTTTTTTAACTTTAGTTAGTGTGTAATGTTGCTGTTTGAGCATAAACAACATCTACCAAGTTACAATGCTCACAGTTCAAAGCAAAGGGAGATATTTTCTTTTAAAGAAACTGCTTTTTAAGGACTACAACAAATGGCTGGTAGGGACTACACAACATTCCTCCAGGGTTAGTAACATCACCAACCCTAGAATTTACATAAGCCCCGCCCCCTGAACACGATTTATAGATTATCATGACAGAATATGCTAATCAATGACTATAGGGTACACATAAGCTACATAAATTCACCAACTAATCATTCAGAAATGTCCTGTTGCATTCTACATGTTGTCACTTCTTCTTGAGTCTCTACATCATCGTCTGACTCCGGTTTGAACATAAAAGGCTAAAAGTTTTAGAAATTTTCAGTGCATGTCTGTGAGAGTGCAAGCTGTTGAAGCTCCGCCCTCTGTGCCTCGAGCAGCAGCTTGTTTGCATTTAAAGGGACAGACACAAAACGGTGCGTTTTTGCTCACCCTCAAAAGGTGACAGAGTCGGGGGTTCGGTTCTGATTAATTCGGTTCGGGAGTATAGATAAAAGCCTGCACTGACAATTGATTGGTCCTTACATGTGCTTCATTTGGCACACTAGCACACACATGCAAGGTCTCTCGCTCCCTCTCTCTGCAGTGCGCGCGCTACGCATGCGCCCTTTTGCTCGCTCGCTCTAGATTCCGGGAGATTTTAACTAATTTGTGGGCATCAGGGAGCATGTGCAGGGAGATTTTAACTAATTTGCGGGCATCAGGGAGCATGTGCAGGGAGATTTTAACTAATTTGCGGGCATCAGGGAGCATGTGCAGGGAGATTTTAACTAATTTGCGGGCATTGCGGGCATGATCAACATGCGGGAGACTCCCGGAACTTCCGGGAGACTTGGGATGTCTGCGCTCTCATGAACTCACGTCAGAGGCCCACACGGAAGAAAATGAATAGTTGAATAAAGTTGTTATTTTTGTGTGGGTTTTTTTTAGCACAAAAAGTATTCTCATCGCTTGATAAACTTAAGGTTGAGCCACTGTCGTCACTTGGACTATTTTAACAATGTCTTTATTAACTTTTCTGGGGTGGCAGATATCGATTACATAGAAGCCTATGAAGGAGTGAGACAGCTCTCAGATTTCATAAAAAACATCTTAATAATTTGTGTTCTGAAGATGAACGAAAGTCTTATGGGGTTGGAACAACATGAGGGTGAGTGATTACTGACAGAATTTTCATTTTTGGGTGAACTAACCCGTTAAGACCACTGATGACTGTTTTCTTCAGTAGTGGGATAACTGTTGCTGACTTCAGGCAAGATGGATTGGTGGCTGTTGACAGGGACAGGTTGAAGATCTTTGTGAAGACTGAAGAGAACTGGTCTGCACATTCTCTGAGCACCCTTCCCATCACTCCATCTGGGCCTGCAGCCTTCCTTATATTAACAGCTCTGAGCACACTCCTCACCCTGTGTTCCTGTGTAAGGAATGGGGGTCCATGTCTGTTGGGGGCTGGTGAGGGTGGTGTGAACGTCTGCCAGGGTTGTTGTGCGTGAAGTGGTCCTCAATCTCTCTTTTATACTCTACTTTCGCAACCTTGATGGCTACATACATACATACATACATACATACATACATACATACATACACATTGTAGGGTTGAACAAATTCAAATTTGAAAACAAAATTAAATTTCCTGGCTTTATAACTTCTCATTATTTTAAGGCCTCCGTATATTTGCGGTTGGGCTTTTTAAAGACATTAGCCTGTGGTGCATTTGCATTTGTGAATGAAATATTTTAACATGAGTATAGGCTAGTTATCAACAATGTATTCCAACTTTCACCATATCCCAAGTAATAGATGGGAAAAATATTTTTTTTTTATTTTTTTTTATTTTTTATATTAACCAAGTAAATACCTCAGTCCAAAAAGTTAAGCAAATTACATTTTAAATGAATTACAGGTCATTTTATAAATGAATGATCAAAAGTTTCAATATTATTATTACAGATTTGGCAAGTGTTTGAATCCGCATTCAATTTTAATCTTAGAAATTCCTTGTCTGGATAAATATCACACACAATTTTAAAATGCACTTCTTTACGTTTAGGTAGAAGGGGAAATAGAAGATATTTGCTTCTGAATTCCTTCACTGAATTGCTACTAAGTTGTTGAAAAATGTAATTTCTTCTCATACGACCAGGATAGCTTTCCCTCACAAGTCAGTTCCTTATAATCTTGTTAGTGCTCACTCCTCATCAATATAACTTATTTTGCCTAAATTAAGATCCCAGATATCTTGGGTATGAGCATGGAATATGTAAAAAAAAAAAAAAAAAAAAAAAAAAAAAAACATTTTACCATACTAATCATCAGTAAAAGAATACTTCTAATAACTTTCATTTAATCTATTTTCTCACAATTAAAATTTAATTTAACTCCAAAAACAGCCATTTTTATCCATCATGTGCAACATTGAACAAATACGTCTTTATATCATTGACCAAATATCCTCCGAACCCAAAGATTTTCTTTGAATTAATACTATGAATAAAGCTTTGCCTGTCCATTTATCTGAGCAGATGCAGGTTTGGTTACAGCACCACCTACTGGTCAGAAACTATACCAGTTTATCCAACACTATCATCTACTGTATCATTTTAAAGGAGTCATAATGTTGTGTTACCTTGGATACCCAAATGCTCTATTATAGTATTTTAGGCACTTCTAAAAAAGAAAAGTGGAAAAAAAATCAACACAGAGCCCCTCAGACCCTTATTTCTAAAGGCATTATTGTCTCGCGAGATCTGATGCGATGTTTTGGCTGTCGTGGACGGTCATTATAATAATGCAAATGAGGGGCGCGTTGATTGGTTGCAGGAATGTATTTTACTACTTCCAAGCGGTACAAAAACGTAGACAAAATACTGCAATAGCTCAATAAATGTGACGGTACTTATTGTTAGTGAAATTGTAATCACAACCAAAGAAAAAAGAAAAAATACACCATTGCCATATACATTCTTACAGAAGCCCCACTAACTGAAAGCTATTTTCGATATTTTAGGTCAATACTGCCATAGCCCAAAATAATATCTGCAGTTATATGCTCATGGACGTGAGTTGCAAAAACCATAAACAGCTCAGGTAAACCTCTGAGAAATGACGGCTGCTCTGCACACACACGCAAAGGTCTCTCGCTCCCTCTCTCTGCCGCGCGCGCTACGTATGCGCGCTCATGCTCGCTCGCGATTCCGGGAGATTTAAACTAATTTGCGGGCATTAGGGAGCCGGTATCAATACGCGGGAGACTCCCGGAACTTCCGGAAGACTTGGGATGTCTGTGTTTTGAAAATCGCTGTCCGTGGGTCACTCTTAGATATATTTAAATACGTCCACACCGCAGATATGTAATGTTGCTTCAGACAAGCACGTGCAGGTCGCGGTGTCTGCTGTTTGCGTCATCACAACATTTCGGCCGTATTGTTTCGGTGATAAAAGTCTTTCGGCCGAAAACCGAAAATGCACTTTTGGGCCATTTTCGGCCGAAAATTTTCGGTGGCCGAATATTCGGTGCATCCCTAGTGGTATATTGTTTTCATACTTGCATTTAAACAGTTTTAGCCACTTAGCATGGACTCCTGTACCGTCACTACTGTAGCTGCTAGTGTAAAACAAAGTCGAAAGATGTGGCTAGCATTCGTAGAGTCCATTCCCCGTGTTTACCTCGAAGGTAACGTTACATACAATAGCCGCATTAGCTGTTAGCTGCTATTTGTTAACCACAGTAGAGCAATAAATACACAGTCTTACCTTTTCAATTTCTGGCAAGTCCCTGATGGTTGGGATGGCACCTTTTCCCAAACGGAGCTTCGAGGCCAAGTTCACCTGATATTGCCCCAAATTTGTAAAAGATTCCGGTGTAAAATGTTTAGCACACACACCTAACGATACGCCACTTGAAAGAGTTGTTGGGACAGCGTCATTAAAAATGAATTTCATCCACTGTTCCCTGATAGTTTCGTCCGTTTTTGGTAGATAAAACACATTTGCATGTTGTTTGTGGCAGTCAACCACAGAGCATCTCAGGTGTGCACTCGATTTCTCCATCTTTCTCGAGTCAACTAAACTGAATCTGAGGGGGAGAGGGGCGGGCTTCCCGCGGCATAGGTTTGCGGTGTCCATATTTGGTATATCCTCCCCCGTCTTGACGTCAAGAAGGGGAAGAAATCAAAATCTCGTTTTTTCGTGCGCGTGCACGTGGCCTATTTTACAAACCCCGAGGTAAACAAACGCTTCACTTTTAAATATCGGCTTCCCGGCCAGTGTACAATCATTATGCAATCATAACATACATTGATTCTCATGGAAAAGTGAAATTTCTACATTATGACTCCTTTAAATGTTCATGTGAACTGCTGCACCTGCACAAAACTTTGTTGAATGGTGTGTCTCTTTGACTGCTGGTGTAGATGTTGGTGGTGTGACACTGTGAGTCGAGCTCTGGATTATTAACATAAAGATTGTGGCTTTGAACCTCTATTGTCTTTTAAGTTTTTGCATTGTCCTGTAATTGACCTTTTTTCTTACATTGGCTGAGTCCCAATTCGCCTACTTATACTACGACCTAAAAGTATGTACTTTTTTGTGATGAAAAAGTACATACTTTTGAGTGTGTAGCAAAAGAGTATGCACGTTCTGGGACATACTTCGATGACGTCATGCAACGTGAACGAGAACGTGGTTGCCTAGTTACGCACACCGCGACTGTTAACAAAACATTTTACATTTCATTCATTCTTATATGTCCAATATAATTTTATTTACTATTCCCATCTTTTTTTTCCTCATTGTTTTTTCCACAATACATTTACAATGTGTTCTACCAAACTGAGGAGTGAAGCAGGGCGTCGTCGTAGATCAACCAAACGCAGGTCGTTTGTGAGGCGTCTGGTTCTGACGTTCATGTGCAATGTGTGCAACGAAAGCTACTTATTTTCTGAGTTAAAATATTTTTAATGTTTATAGTATAACTATTCTTTAACGTATTTTATACTTATGTATAATACTCAAAAATACCCCGATGAAAATGAACCATGCTTTTACTATAGGGATCTTCGCCGTGACGTCACGACGCGGTTACACGCGCTCTGGTTGGCAGAAGAAAAGTAATAGCCGCTTGCTGCGCAGCGCAAACACAGAACACAAATGGTTGTATCGTGCTGTGTGATCGGCAAGATTGGTTACTGTACTGTGTGTATCATCTGTGTACATACCCTTATAAATTAAGGGCAAATTATTGTATTTTCATACATTTTTACGTATGTTAACCAAATGTTATATACAGGGCCTGAAGTTAACTTTTTTGACTACCAGCCACTGTGACTTTTTACCAGACAGTTTTTTTTTTGGCCTCATAAAATGTGAAAAAAAGGAATTGCACAAACATTTGTTCTTTAACTTGTAAGAATACACATTTAAGTGATCCATACAAGTAATAATAACTCTTAGAATACAGATATAGACCTAGTGCAGTTCGTATGTAAACAAATTGCACGTGGCTGTGTTGATGGCTGGGCAGCTGTTAGTTACAGCGTTCAGGAACCGTTAAGCAGAACTAAATTAATATTGTTATTACTGGTGAAGTTACCGGGTAGGCTACCGGGCATTTTCTCACCGGTTCCCAACTCCCAACATCTGTGCAACTGTCATTGTACTGCCTATGTCAGCGTTGCATTATCTCATCTCATCTCACCAACAGTTTATGCTGGGTACACACTAAAAGATAATCGGGCTGATTTTGGGCCGATTTCCCCCCTTCCGACAATCCTAGCTATGTCCCGATTATCTTGATGGTTCAACAGATTATCTTATCAGATTTTCCCTAGGTGTGAGGTGTGTTAAGAGTGTCCGAACCTGCTCGGAAGAACGTCGGAGCCGCCCCGATCGCGAATCGTAAACATTCAACATGTTTAATATTTACGATCAGAAATCCTGATGTTTTGGGGGAACTCCGAGGACAAACGCGCGCACGTTCTAGAGATTATCACGTGAAACAAAACAATATCCAATCAGAAAGTGAGATGATGGAAGACTGGTGCTGCGTTCCAGTCCAAAACTGTCATGCCCTTCACTCGCAAACTTCCCTCCGTCTCGTTCACTCGGATGTACGTCATTGCGAGTGCCCACTACTGGCGGAAACTGCAATGGGCTGAACTGGAACGTCCTAAGCCCTTGATCACTTGGAATCAGCTGTGGAGTTGATTTATTATTTACATTTTTTTTTTTCTTTAAGAATTTGTTTAATGCAGCATCCAAATGTTTATGTGTGTTTGGGTTGTTTTAAACAAAAAATATATATAATTAATATATCATAGAGTTGTCTGTTGTGGTGGTGATTAGATGAGATATGTGGTGACGTCACAATCGTACTGCATTGTGGGACATATAGGTGCCTGAAGTGTACATTTGAAGCAGACTCGCTCCCTCGGTCAAAATCGAGGGAACGAGGGTCTGTCCATATAAACTTCCCTCGTCCACTTCACGAAGTGGAACGCACTTCAAAATGGCGGCAGGGATTCCCCCAAGGGGAAGTGCTTAGGGAAGTTCGCAAGTGCGTGTCTAAAAGTGGACTGGAACGCAGCAACGGTCATTCTCACAGATACACACACTTGCAGGAAGCTGCGTGTTAAGGGTTCAGTAAGGTTCTATAGAGGGATTAAATAACTTTTTCTAAAGAGGCAACAAATCCAATAAAGAATAAATAAAGACAATAGAATGAATATATTTCTGTATAAAAGGTTATATATAATGGTAGGTACAATGGGTTTTTTTTCACATGAATTTTCTGTGAAAATCATTCCAAACACTATCATCGCAATTTCTTCCTGCATATCATCCGCCATGCTTAAGTCTCGTGAGATTTTGCTGTGTTCACAGTCGAGACTCTGGTTGAAAATCTATTTGTGTGTGGTGTGCTGTCTTTGTCACATCATGGCACACCACACACTATAGGAGCAAAACGCTTAAATCTAGGATTTTTTGTCCTCATGTTTATGGTCTATCACATTTTGAAAATCTTATAAATTGTAAAAAATCTTTTGGTGTGTACCCAGCATAAGCAGCTAATACTTAATTCACACATTCAAACGTAGTCAGAGAAGGGCCTCATCTTTCTCTCCGATCACATATACGTTCCGAAACACTCAAACTGCACTGCTTTCACAGATGCTTTGTTTACTCCAGTAATGTGCCGCCAGATTTTTTAGCTGTAAATCCAACGAAATTGCTGACTTCGTTTAAATGTCAAAGAACAACAAAAAATTCTCACTCAGGTGATATGGATCAGGCAGAGAACATGAACCCTGGTTATATAAAAGCTTAATTATATCTCTTTTTAGCTTCTTCGGACAAATAATTAACATATGCTGACAAAACACAGGTAGACTGCTGCAACATGCGACATGTTTTGGTTCTTTCTGCCAACCAGTTCGCGCCCACGCCCATATCGTGACGTCACATTTGACTCCGGCGAACATCCCTATAGTAAAAGTGTAGTAACCATGTTTCTTTGGTTGGACTGATAAAGTTAACATTTGTACAGCCACAGTATTACTACAAATAAGTCAGTGTGGTTAAACTATGGTTAGTGTAGTAAAAGGTGTTTATTGTCATAAGAGTTTATAGTAAGGTATAAATCTAAGACAGAAACATCAAAATAAATACATAAAAAAAGACACTTGCATGACACTGTACTAGAGCCTTTTTATTTACCCTACAAGATAAACACGGTAACTTACTTTTTTGGCACAACATAAACCCATTAATATTACGATACAATAAAATATAACTTTAATTAGGGTTAAAGATTTTAATTCTTACACTTAAAAACTGAGGGCGCATCTCCGCTGCTGCATCCGGTGTGTTAAAAATACAGTTGTTTTTTTTAAATTTCGCGGTCTTTCTCCTCTGCTATTGACGCAGCTCGGACTCATCTCTTCAATGTTCACCACACCGGCTGTCATGTTTACATCACCACCATCACCACAAAGCTCCTCCCTCCCGCACGCAATGGGTTGTGGGCAGTATTAGCCGTTAGAGTGTGCATTGATCTGCACTTCGAATTCTAACCGGGAATAGTAGGCCATCCGGGTATCTTTGGAATACTCATTTCAACATACTATGATTTGGGACGTACTAATTCTAGTTTCGCATACTATTTAGGACGGATAGAATGCAAATTGGGACTCAGCCATTGTCTATGAAATCAAAATATATGAATAATTTCCCAGTGAGAGCATGAGATCATCTGTTGAAAACGTTTCAGAGCTCATGCTCCAAAATTCCCAATAATTTTATATTGACAGATTTTCCCAAACCAACTCTGACTGTTGAGCCACAGAGTTCAGTGTTCACTGGAGACTCAGTCACTCTGAGATGTGAGCTGGATCAGTCATTGGACGGTTGGGAGTTTCTCTGGATTGAAGACTCAAACACTGAATCTACTGAAGCTGAAACTAAAACAATCAGTCGTGTGAAAGTCTCTGATGGAGGAGAGTACAGATGCAGAGCAAGAAGAGGAGGATATTACACAGATTACAGTAAACCAGTAGCAGTGACAATACATGGCAAGTGTTTTACCTCTCATAATGAACTCTGAGAACACTATATGAAAATTATTTATAAGACACTAAATAAACTGAGAACAACACTTCAGTTTAACTTGATTTAGTATTTTGTAACTGTTCGCACAATAAAAAACAGCACATTTTATTATTTGTATTTATTTTATTATATTATTTATCACATTATTTTCAATGTTTATTTTTGTTTTTCTACAGAAAGACCAAAACCCAAAGTGACCATTAAACCTGATCATCATGTATTCAGAGGAGAGACAGTCACTCTGAGATGTGACATATATGATGGAGGAGTCACTAGCTGGCGGTACAACTGGTATAAAGACGGTTCAACCAGAGTTTTCCGTGAACGACAGGGACACACATTCAGTTCTGTTACTGAGTCTGACTCAGGTAAATACTCCTGTTATGGGACAGAGACTGAAGGATCACGCAGATCAAACATCAGTGATGAAGTTACACTGACAGTATCAGGTGAGTTTGATCATCTCTTCATAAACACACACAAGTTTAACATGTTATTAATGAGTGGTGTCTCTATTTCAGTTCCCAGAGCAGTTTTAAGTGTTTCTCCTCAGAAGTGGTTGACTGAAGGAGATCCAGTGACTCTGATCTGTGAGGTTAACGGCTCCTCTACAGGCTGGACATTCAGCTGGTTCACTGAAACTTTCTCATCAGGTCAGATATAATGTGCTTCATCCGAATTAACTGGTTTTATTGAAGTGAAACATATAATTTGATATGTCTGAAACCAGACACAGACTGGGTATTAATGCTGCCTTCACGTGCTATGGAAAAGATGATATTTTCCACTTGTGAACTGGTATTTACTAGTGTGTTGTGTTCAAGTGCTTTTGTTGTCGTAATGTAGTACCCGCAAGGTCTGTGTCAGTAGAGTATCTTTTTTATCTTTACAAAAAAAACAAAAACAAAAAAAAACGTAAGTGTGGTGCTTTCTGATGATTAAAACATAATTAATAATTAAAAAAAAAAAAAAACATGACATAAAATGATTAAATATGAACCAAGGAAATTGCGGCGAAGTTGAAAATTGAGTGTTAACGCATTATATTACAATCGTTAATGACACAACATTGTATAGGCTACAAAAACTATCTGCTAACAGTATTCAAGACTCTTGCGTTGCTCTCCGGCATTTTGAAAAGGTCAAAGGTTATCTCATCTCGGCAACTCGTGCATCAAAATATTCTACGAGTTGCCCAGTTGAAAATACCACATGAGGGGGTGTTCATGTGCATTTTCCATGTCGGCTTTTGGTATTTACCATAATTACCATAGCACGTGAAGGCACCATAAGGGCAACACTTCCATGGGCACCAAGCAGTGAAACTTTGAGATCCCAATCCCTCATTACCAGTCACTCCTCTGTAACAACATAAGAGCCATTGATCAAACCCTGAATAAAACAACCTAAACACAATGAGTAATTCGAGTTACACAAATGTAAACCAGTGTATTCAGGTTTAAGTTTAGTTAAAAATGCAATTTATATTAAATCTACACATTCCCACTTTATACAGGGAGCAGGAATTATTATGAGCTCCTCTCAGACAGCAGCAGAGGAGCTGGAGGAAAATACACTGTCAGTTCTGCTGATCTAAATCACACAGGAGTTTATGTGTGCAAAGCAGAGAGAGATAAAACAGCCGTTTACACAACATACAGCAACACACAACCACTGTGGGTCACTGGTGAGTTCACATATGATTGATTCATCTTTAATAAAGACAATTTCCAAATTATAGCTGTAATTGTCTTGTCAGGCGTTTCTCCTCCAGTGTCTCTGATCATCAGTCCCAGCAGAACTCAACACTTCACATCTGTCTCTCTCTCTCTGAGCTGTGAGGACCAGAGTAACTCTGATGGATGGACAGTGAGAAGATACACAGACAGCGGGCGGCTGGAAGATTGTTCATCATTACGCCGGGGATCACAAACAGGATCTACATGTACAATCAGATCCACTCTCCCATCAGACACTGGAGTTTACTGGTGTCAGTCTGAATCTGGAGAGAACTATCATCCTGTTAATATCACTGTACACTGTGAGTCTGTGTTTATGTGTTTATTCATTTCACTGACAGTTTACAATCAATACACAGGATTATTAAACAAGAGCAGGATATACTGTAGTGTGACGTTGACCAGTAAACAACCAGCCAGACCATCATAGCAATACACTAAAAACAGAAACCATGTGGGCAGGGGAAAATATAAAGTTATTTTTTATTTTGTCTTGTTTTTATTATGTTACGATTTTGTTCATATATTGCATGTCTCCTGTGTTTCTGTAGTTGGTGTGATTCTGGAGAGTCCTGTTCATCCTGTGACTGAAGGAGATAATCTGACTCTACGCTGTTTATATCAATATACAACCCTATCAAACCTCAGTGCTGATTTCTATAAAGATGGATCACTCATCCAGAATCAAACTACAGAGATGATCATCCCTACTGTCTCAAAGTCACATGAGGGTTTCTACTACTGCAAACACCCAGGGGGAAGAGAGTCTCCCAAGAGCTGGATCTCAGTCAGAGGTGAGAGTAAGAACTATAAACACAGTTGAAATGTTCCTGTATAATTTACATGTAGATATATACAATATATAAAATATATATGAGAATCTGAGTTTCTCCAGCCTCCAGATCTAATGGCCTCAATCCTGTGATAATTGGAGTGACTGCAGGACTGACTGTTGCAGTTTTGATTATTGTCGTCATTGTCCTCCTGTGGCGCTACAGAAACAACAAAGGTTCATCATCTGACATATTAAAACTCAGTGACATATTCTCAGACACTAGCTTTGTTCCTAAAACTTGTGAGCTGCCAAACTACATCAGTCTAAGCTGGTTTTCTGGTCTTAGCTGGTTTCCAAACCTGGTAAAGCTGGTATGTTTGCTGGTTTCAGAAGGTTTCTGGGCAGATTTCAGCTGGTCAGGGAAACCATAATTTGTTACTTCAATACTGAAAAGTATTGATAAATATTTATGTCATCTATATTGAAATCATTGAAGCTCATTGAAACAGTGAGTCCTCCATCTTGTCCACTAGTTGTTTGATATACAGAGTTACATGTGCAAAACTCTCCAAATTAGTTATTTATCAGGTGTCATTTTCTGCCTATGAAGACAGCAGGCAGTGAGGCAAATTAATGTTTTGGACACAACCATAATGTGAAAAATAAATAAAAACTAAACACTTTGTCATTCTTAAACATGCATACATGAAAGAGATTATACACAAATATTTTGTATCTTCTAGGTGTAAGATCTGAGTCTCGGTCTCCTGTCAGTCAACAGCAGAACATCAGTCAGAAATCAGAGCAGAACCAGAGTGAAGCCGGAGACACGACACTGCTGTCTGGTCAGTCTTTACTCATTACCCATTAATACATACATCTTTACAAGCTGAGATAAAAGAAGTTAAGGTATAACTTTTAACAAACAGGACATATTTCACAACTAGATAATATTTCACTCTTCTAAAGTTTAAGATGATATTTTGGGTCTTACATATACATAATTGAACTTGTCATTTGGTTTTATTTGATAAAAACTGCATAACAAAATATATTTTATTTTCTGTATGAAATATTATGTCTAGTGCTTTATTTTTTTTATTTTTTTTGTGTCAGCATGAAATAGTATTTTTCTGTGGAAGTGAATTTATAAGATTTCATATATAAGATAATACTATTTAAAAAATGTATTGAAAATTAATTAATGTATTAATTTATTACAGGAACTTCACATATTTATGACTCTGTTGATACAAATACTAATAAAGGTAATTAATGATGTCAATGTACTTTATGTCATTATGATGAGGTCAGTGTGCTTTTCTAAATAAATTGGAAATCAAATCCATCTTTTTTTGTTTCACTGTCATTTTTTAGAGCAAATCGAGTTAAACCAAGTGCTTATTTCTTTCTCTGTTGTTCATTGTAGACGGTGTAAGTGTGCCAACTGAGATCGTATATGCTGAGATTGAACTCAAATCTCCAAAGAAACAAAAGAAAAAGAAAGCAAACAAAGGTAAATGGAAACAAAAGTCTCTGCTCTTATGATTTTATGATTTTGTGAAACAGATCTGATCCAGAAAGGTCATTGCATGCAAATTGTGTAGAGGTAATTTTGAACTGTTGGCATCTTCTAGGCAATAACACTGAGAGTGACGACATTTACTCTAAACTGAAGCTGGAAACGGATCAAAGTGAGTGTTAACCACTGAAAATGTACAGCATTATTGAGAATCTAAGAAAGTAATTTTAAAAACTGTATATAAAAATGATAAATGTGCATTTTGAATCCACTGACATATTTTTAGATGCTGGATCTAGTGATGTGACGTATGCTCAGGTTAAAAAAGATGCCCGGAGGAGAAACTTTCAATCCCAGGATTCTGATGAGTTTACTGTTGGTTGAGAAGAGAAAGACCAAGATCATCAAGGCAATGGATTTACCAGAACTTTTTGTAGCATTAGTAAGCCTTCATGTGCTTCAGAGACTATGCATGTTAATATTTGATTAGCTGATTATTCATTAGAAATAAGCTAGTATTGTTTAGCACACATGTGTTTTTATATTGGTTATTACCAGCAGCAGCAGCTTATCATTTGACAACTGAGGGAACATAATATTCAGTGTAAGGCTATTTCTTTTCTGACTGTTGAGTAAGGGACCAGGTTCCCTTTTTTTATTTCTGTATCCTGGATTTTAAAGTACTTGTACAGCTTCCCATGGTCATGGAAATATCACAGAATGTTAAAATTGTGATTTCCATGGCTGGACAAGTTGTCTTTAAACATAAATGTACATAGTGAAACTACTATTTTTCTAGCTATGCTCAAAATATTTTATTGGATAGAAAAAGGTCTTTGTACATGCAGTCTTAAAAATTTGTATCTAGCAATAATATATATATATATATATATATTTTTTTTTTTTAAGTGGTGGTCAAAAGGTTATGGCTTGCTTTATATCCTAGACTATTTATGTTTTCAAAAAAAAGTTTTGAGAGTAGGCTTTTGGAAATTTGTTTTCAGTTTTGTATATAGCCTACACTTTGTTTGTTTTTGCCTGTAGAATTTTACTTTTTATTGTAATAATATTTCACATTACTGCTTTTAATGTATTTTTGATCAAATGCATTTATTAGCCTTAAGAATAAAAGACTTCTTTCAAAAAGGTTAAAAAAGCATCTATTCTTATAAAGACCATTAATTAATAAATACTATCGAACATTCCGAAATATTCTCAATTAGCCCATGTTATTGTTATTATCATTTAAAATCTAGTCTACTTTCATTCCAGACAGTTCTAATTATAGGCTGTAACTTGCAAAGTTTAATACTGATGCATCAGGATCGCAAAGACTTGGTCTAGGTGTTAATATGGAAGGCCAAAAGGGACAAAACGTGTGAAACTGTCGTGTAAACACGTAATTACATGCTGGCACGTTGGACACTATCTTGCACAAACACAAAGAATAAACAAATCCTGTAAATTGCAGGATTAAATCTAAAATAAAAAAATGGACAATGAACATTAATAAATAGCATACATAATTAGTTTATTATTTTTTGAAAATTTTGAGAATCACTCTGATTAGAAATTTGTCTTGGGCTCAAATTATAGCCACTGAAATTCTAATGAATGTGAAAATGTAATGATTCAGGGTTTTGCACTGTCACCCAAAGATTATAGCCTAATTAGTTTGTTTTATTTCGTGAAATATCAATCTTATCAAAATAAATTAGCCATGTATTAGCTAGCATTATACCAGCATAATAATAATTATGATAATAATAATAATAATAAAATAGAGGATATTTCGTCGTAACATTTAAGTAGGCTACTGCAGCCAGGCTAGATCATCAGCCGCCTAATACCCTGAACAGATGCAACACGATTTCCTGCACTGCGGATCGGCACATTTTCGAATGCTAACGCAATGCTTTCAAAACTGATAAAAGCACATTCAAATCAGAATGATGGCAAACTCTGTGCATTTCTATTGAAATATAAAATAGAGAAAATTTACAATGAATTATTATTTACAATTTAAATAATAATTATATAATTAATAATTATTCCAATTCCAAACACAACTAACTGCAATATCAGCTGAAAGCCGAGGTGTCCTATATTAATCTCTAATAGTCTTCTTTCTTTTTTTTAAATCAGGATGGCTGCAGAATGATTTTGTTTCATTACTTGGACATATAGCCTACAGTAAAAAAGAACAATTTAAATTGTTTTTGTTCAGTGTGTTACAGTCACTCAGAAGAGTTGCGACGGCAGAATCGAGGTCAGTGAGAGAGATTGAATCTCCTTCAGTATCAAATCTTCATGTCAGGTCACATCACAGACATTATCATCTCTGCAGGCAAATGGAAAATCCAGATCCAGCCTTGACAACATTCTCCACATCTTGCTCTTTCTCGTCCTCCTCCTCCTTCTTCACCACCTCTTACACACATACTTTTCCTCCTTTCCCTCTTATTTTGTTTCCATCCATTTTGGGTTTTCCTGCATTGCCATTTCCAGCAAAGCCTTATTTGATCTGCAGCTCTAGAAACAGGGCGCATGTTAACTGAGAGAGAGAAAGAGAGAAAGAGAAAGAAAGAGAGAGAGAGATTTGAGAGAGACTTTTATTACAACAAATCACCTATTCACCATACACTCCTACACAAAAGTATTGTAGCGGATGGGCAATCTCATGATGACTTGGAGCTTTTAACCCTTAAACTCATGAATTTAAATTACAGCATGGCACCATGAGTCTGGACTGAATTGATCTCTTTTGACACGTTTGTTACCGAGTGATGCTTAACAGAGAACATCTCAGAACTCAAGGAGATGTTTTCAAAGAGATTCTTATCTGCTCACACCTCTCCCTCTCCAAGCTAGAAACAGGTGGCCAGGAGATCTCCACACACACACACACACACACACACACACACACACACACACACACACACACACACACACACACACACACACACACAGACACACACCAAGATAAACATTCCTTACCTTTAATTCAGAATATAAGTGGCTCAAAATCTGTAGATGGTGTATTAGAGTATGCATCTTTGATTAACCCTTATAATCCTATAGTTATGGCTTTCTAATGTGTGTGGCTTTGAAATGTATTTTTAAAGAATGTTTCCCCCCAATAGAATCACATCTTGTAACCCTACCTCCTGCTAGGTCATAAAAGTTTACGACCACGAAGCTACAACAGCTTACCCAGTTTATCTTTAAGGATTCTATCTAAACCATGTAATTCTATATATTCTATACCACTTGAGAAATATGTGTGTATCTACACTCTAACAAATGCTGGGTTAAAAACAACCCAATTTGGGTTATTTGGAAACCCAGCGCTGGGTAAATATTGGACAGAACACATGCTGGGTTATTTTGACCCAGCAGGTTGGGTTTTATACATTAACCCATCTGCTGGGTTGTTTTTAATCAGTGCTGGGTCAAACAACCCCCATGCTACAGGTTACTCATTTTAGATAATAATAATAAAAAAAATGAATAAAAAAAATACAAAAATATTAATAACAATAATAACACTACTGTTTATTGATTCAATTAAAGTGTTTATTCCAGGAAATTAATATAATCATAAATACATTCATGTAAAAAAAAAAAACAGTTAGACATCTGCAACATAAACGGAGGCCCACAAAAATCATTTGTGCTAAAATGTTGGTATGTTAAAAGATTATAAAATGGTAAGATTCTCAAAATTCAAAACTCTACACTTATAAACTGTAAAATAGCCTATAGCTAAAGATTCTCTTCACAAAGAATACAATAAAAAACACATAAGTACATACATTGCAATTCACTTAAATAAGCAATCATTTAGTCCTGTGCAGCAAAAATGGGAGGCACATAAAAACTCTGCGTATAAACAGTAAGTACATACATTGAAATTCATTTTAAATAAGCAATCATTTAGTCCTGTGTAGCAAAATAAAAACATGAAACTATACCTATAAACTGCAAAATAGCCTAGCTAAAAATTATCTTCACAAAAAGATTTAAAAAAAAAAAGTCAATTGTTCCAGAGTTTCCCCATTCACCAAAAAACTGTCCAGCCATTCCAAGCTCCAAGACAAAGGGGAAGGGCTTTGCTTCTCTCTGCCTTTCCAGGTAAAGCACCATGTTGGTTCCAGACTAAATGAGGGAAAGACAATATCAGACTCAGATAATTATTTAAAAGTGTGTCTTAGGTTTTCATAAGAGCAGTCTTAAATTAGTTAAATACCGTCTTAAATTAACTTAAAGAATTAGTTCACCCCAAAATATAAATTTCCTAATCATTTACTCACCCCAATGCCATCCAAGATATCCATGTCTTTCTTTCTTCAGTGGAAAAGAAATTAATTTTTTTTTAGGAAAACATTTCAGTATTTTTCTACACAGAATGGACTTAAATGGCAACCAACTATCTCAATGTTCAAAGAAGGTTCAAATGTCAGTCTCAATGCAGCTTCAGAGTCTCTACACAATCCCAGTTGAGAAATAAGGGTCTTATCTAGCGAAACCACCTAACTTCATGCAGGTTTAGAACACATTGTGGGCGAGTAAATGATGACATACATAATTTTCTGTTTAAGGTGTACTATCCCTTTAACTTAGTTTTACTCAGTATTTACGTTGTACATCTGTCAAAAAGTTGTGAAAGAGGAGACAGAACATACCAAAGTTATTATGCTTCTCTGTTTAATAAGTTTACTTCGGCTAATTTAGGTGAAGTTAACCATAACATTACTTACCAGTTGATGTTATCACTATTATTCATGACGGCAATGAAAAGGCTCCAACACACACCTCCATCGTTGCAGATTGCAGATGGCATTATCCAGATCACAAACCTGAAAATAAATCAAAGTATGTATGTGAAAATAATGTTTAAAACCCGAACTTAAACAAGGGTTTCGTCTATCTCACTTTACCTCAGTATTTCACGTTAGTTCGCTGTTAGTTCGGTTAACGTTAAGTTCTCTTACGAGAGGTTCTCTCGTATTGCGTAAGTTGCTTACGCTACGGGTAAAGTTGTCTTTTCTTGAGATCTGAAGCCAAAAAATTATCCTTAATTTTGTATTTATTGTCAGCGCAGTGCGGCAGCCAGCAGACCATAGCAGGCTGTATAAGCGTGCTCATTGGCTGCCCTGCGGCCTGTGAGCCCCTCTTTTATACACGCTGGCCACACCCATCAATGAGCACGCTTATACAGCCTGCTATGGTCTGCTGGCTGCTGCACTGCGTTGACAATAAATACAAAATTAAGGATAATTTTTTGGCTTCAGATCTCGAGAAAAGACAACTTTACCCGTAGCGTAAGCAACTTAAGCAATACTCGTTCCCTCTTCTAGAGAGAACCGAGGTTATGTTAGATAACCGAGTACGTTACCGACGATTCCGCCCGCCTGATGAGCTAACTTGCGTTAAAGAGGCAGAGGAACACACAAACATTATTTTTTAGCGTTTTAACTAAAGAATATTTCGGCTAATATAGGTGAACTTAACTTACTCACCAGTTGATATTATAACCATGACAGCGACCCGGCCGACAGTCAGGAAAAAAGGCAGCAATAAGGCACCAAAACCATTCTGACTGACAGTCAGGGGGAAAAAAAGCACTAAAACCATTCAGACGAAAACAAAACGATAAATCATGTTAGTTTGCTGTTAACATAAGTAAAAAACATTTGAAAATGTTTGTTTTACATAAAATAGAAATAATATACTAACCTTTTTGGTGAGTTACATGATCTTTTGTCCGTGCATTAACTGCCACTTCACCCCTCAAAAAAACACTTGAAAAGAAATCTCTCTTGCCATTGGTCAGTTTTTCACGGGCAGGTTCACTACTATAAATTGATTTACAGTAGGGAAGAATTACAGTAGTGACCCTATATTTTCCCATAATCCTTTGCTGTTTACAGTAACATACTGTATACATATTTTACAGTATCTTACTGTACATATTACAGTAAAATACTGTTCAAATTACAGAAATCCGTTACAGTGTGCAATTCTGCTTTGAAGATGTATCAATCCTTGACCACCTTCCTCCTTAGGCAAAAACAAAACATTTTGTGTTGACACAAATGTAATCTATCCCAAAAAAAGTTTACCATAATAGCCTGGATTTTTAAAAGCAATTGCAAGGGAGGATCTGCACAGGCAAACATATGCCATAAGGAAGACGCCACCAAATTATTAACAATTAAAATGCGTCCTCTATATGACAATTTTGGAGACAAAAACTTCCATTTAGGCGTCCTTTGACTTTTTCAATTAAACCTTCCCAGTTTTTCTGTACTAGTGTCTCCTCACCCAAAAATGCCCCCAAATATCTAATTTCTTCCCTTCCCCAATGTAAACCAGCAGGGAGTCCTGGTTTTCCACTTTTCCAGCTTCCTATCAGGAGTGCTTCACTTTTAGTCTAATTTATATTAGCAGAAGACAAAGCTTTAAAATTTCCAAGCAATTCAGATAAAACCTGTACATCACTTTGCTTACTGATCATAACTACTACATCATCAGCATACGCTGATAATAAAAAGTTACCATTGCAATTTGGCAAAGATATACCTTGAAGTTTTATTCTTATTTGCTGTAATTATGGCTCTATGGCCAAAGAATAAAGCATACCTGAAAGTGAACACCCCTGTCTAATACCTCTACAGGCTTCAAAAGGAGCACACAAACCACCGTTCACCTTGAGAATACTCTGAACGTCACTATAGAGACCTTTCACCTGATCTATAAATTTTTTGCAAAAACCAAAAGCATCCAAAACTCTCCATAAATAAATGTGCTCAACGCGATCAAAAGCTTTCTCTTGATCTAAAGATATTAAGCCACAATCTAAATTTAACCTCTTAGAGACATCAAGAAGATCTCTAATCAGGGAAACATTATCAAAGATTGACCTGCCGGGGACACAGTATGTCTGGTCAGGATGAATTACCTGGTCCATAACCTCTGCCAATCGATTAGCTAAGACCTTAGAGAGCAGCTTGTAGTCACCACACAGGAGGGAGACCGGCCGCCAGCACTTGATGTCCGTCAGATCACCCTTCTTGGGTAGGAGAGTCAGGATTGCTCTGCAGCAACTCAACGGCAGTAGCCCTCCGGCTAAACTGTCATTCTGTACCTCTAGCAAATCCTCTCCAATCTCTGACCAAAAGGACTTATAAAAGTCAACCGGCAGACCATCAATCCCTGGTGCGTTTCCCAGCGCCATGCCTTGGAGGGCTTTAACCATTTCCTCCATGGTCAAGGCACCTGAAATCTTTACGTTGACTTCCTCTGCCACTTGAGGAAGATTATCAAAAAAAGCACTGTCATCCCTATAATCTGGACCCAGTTCATTTTTATATAAAGACTTAGAAAAAGTGGCTGCTCTCTTACGAATGTCTTTAGGGTCAGTCAATAATGCTCCAGATATAGAACGTAAAGAACGTGACTCTGTTCTGTCCATTTTTCCTGTCCAAGCTAAAGAAAAACCTTGATGGTGCATCCATCTCATTTCTACTTAGAAAACGTGACCTGACCAGAGCACCCTGTGCTTTAACCCCTAATAGGTCAGATAGCTGAGTCTTCTTATTTTTTATAAGAGACTCCACCTCAGGCAAGTGAGCCAATTCTTGCAGTAAGGAGCTCAAACTCAGGGTTACCTCTCTAGTGACATTCTGAGAGTATTGTCGACATAACTGTTTTATCTGGACTTTCCCAAAGTCCCACCATTGCTGCAGTGTTCTAAAAGAATTCTTTGTAGTTTTAAAAATATTCCAAAAATATTTAAAACTTTCTTTAAAACACTTATCATCCAATAAAGTGGTATTTAAGTGCCAATAAGCACTCTTTGGCTTGATAGAATTTAAACAAATACAACACTGCACCATGCTATGATCTGAAAGACATGATGGGACAATAGAACAACTCTCAACAATACTACCATGATGTTTAAAAACATAAAACTTATCTAGTCTTGCCAGTGAAATCATGTTACCATGAACATGAGACCAAGTGTATTGTTTTTGTTCTCCATTAAGTTGTCTCCAAATATCAATTAATTCATGTGGGTTTTGTTAACTGAACAAGACGTTGACGTGAAGGTAAATGAGGTTCCACGTGATTTCTATCCAAGTTGAACTCTGTGCAATTAAAATCACCACCCAAAATGAAATACTCATCAACAGCAACATTTTGTAAAACAGAGGACAAAGTACTTAAAAATAGTTGAAGTTGGTATACACACAAATAAAAACAAAAACAAAATTTTCAAAAGAGGCTCTTACTTTCAAAAGTCTACCTTTAAAAACCTCTTCAACCTGATAAGAGTGTGGGCTGAAACTCTTAGCAAAGAGAACAGCAACTCCGCCACTAATAGAGGTATTATGACTTGGAACAGCAATCCCATTCCATTCCACTGCAATCAGCAGCATTATTAGAATCAGTCTGTGTCTCTTGTAACAGCGTGACATCAATTTTTTTCTGATGAATTACTTCAAATAACGCTGCTCTTTTGTACATATCTCTAGCACCATTCAGATTCAGAGTAGCAACATTAGCGTGACACATACTTGAGGGAAAGAAAAAAAGAAAAAACACTGTCCACAATAAAAAACTACTAAGAGTCATGGAATTAGGTTTTCTCACTGTCCCCATTACTAAGTTCATAGTCAAGTTTCCTCACAATTTTTTTAAGCCTGTAGACTTCTTTATTTGTAAAGGAGCCCTCCATCATGAATCCCTTAGTGTTCTCAACAAACTGCTTAATGCCAGGAAAGTGTTCATTAATGCGCACACCCCTCTTATTTTTCGTAGCTCTAAGGAACAGTTTAATGTCATCCACCTCATAATGACCAGAAAAATCACTCTGAACAAACACTTGAATCAGATGATTCACTGTCACTTCCCGTGCCATCCTTATCATTTAAATCAATCCCATCTGATTTCTTTGCGTTTCTATCAACCCCAGTTTTACTTCTTCCTCTTTAACGGGACTTTAAAATCTGCCTGCACTGTTTCCATTGGAATGTCATCACCTATATCTCTCACAGTAAACAGCAGATTATCATTGAGAGCATCGTTTAAATGCCTCTCCGTCTCAATAACGGCTCCCCCCGCCTGAACATTAGACACTTCTACACCAGAAACTGTGTTTTCAAGCACTGATTCTTCAGTTACCGCGATCACAGGCACATCATCATTTTTGTCCTCTGAAGCATGTACCCCTGACACACCCAGAGTCTCATCGGCCGGCCCTGCTTCATCGGGATCAGCGTTACCAACTACATCATTTCTGACAGCAACTACGTTACCTGCACCTGACCGGTTGTTCGAATTTTTCCCGGGACAAGCACGGATTAAATGACCCGACTGCCCACAACTAAAACATTTCATGTTGTCAGTTGTTATGTAAATAATGTAGTCATACTCATCAGCCCGAAAGTGCAAAGACAGATCTAAATCAGCAACGTCATTCATAATCATGTAGACAAAACGCCTAAACGAAACGACATGTTTTAGTAAAGGCGATCCACTACCGATAGGGATCTTTTTTAATGGGAGAGATCAGTTTACCATAGCGAGACAAAGCTTTAGCCTAAAACTCATCACTTAAAAACTGTGGTATATTGGATAACGTAACTTTCTTTGATGGTGTAGAAAGTGGAAGTACAGGGTTAAAAAGATCATCAATAACTATCCCTGTCTCAACTAGTTCATCCCCACCATTGAAGAGAGGGAAGAGATGGATGAGTCAGGCTCCCGAAAGTTATTGACTCACGGATGATTGGTTGTTTCAAAGTGCAGTCAAGACAATCCAAAATGACACTAATCCCAGAACAGCAGCTAACAAAAACTGCCCTCATGATTGAAGAAAACCAGGAAATATATATATTTTTTGGCCATATTTCATACACTTTAACTCTCTTCCCCACCTCACCCAACCTCACAAACGACGGCTACATTTCTGCTTGTAATGTCCGGACACTGGGCTGGGAGAGCAGGAAGATGAGGGTCTGCCTTTTGAACTGTTCACTGTATGGGTCGTTCATCTGAGGATGGTCTTGCTTTCTTCTCAGGGTGAATATTTCAATTTGACTGTGATTTTTTTTTTTTTTTTTTACCCATGTTATAGCAAACATTATTTGTGATCAAACACTAATTTGCAGACCCCCGCTGCGGACCTCTGCAGACCCCCGGTTGAAGACCCTTGCTGTAAAGTGAACTCGTATAAGAGCAGTGTTAATTCAGGACCAGAGATTGTGCTGTGCATATTGACAGGCTGTGCGTTTGTAATATAAAAGCATTGTTTTTTATCTCTCAACAGATGGAGAATTCAAAAGTGGTCGAGTTTGCAGGTGATAATTCTGTAGAAATTAACCCAACCACTTGGTTGGAGGAAACGATCAAAGTATACTTTTATTCACTAAACTTTAAAATAACATTACACTTACACTCATGCTTACAATGTGAAAATCCACTGTGAAATGCTAATTGTATTTATTTATTTATTTATTTATTTATTTATTTATTTTCATTCATTCATTCATTCATTTTAAATAGGGAATATTCTGTTTCTGGACCTACACAAACTCAAGGCAGTTGGTAAAAAACAATGCAATTCCTGACAAGCAAAAGTGGAGGCGGTTCTTGCTGAAAAAAAATTTGGTTAAAGGTGCATTGCGCAAGTCTCTGAGTTTTTGCAGAACTATGCCCCCTTCTGGCGACACGCGAAACTGCAACCAGAGTTGTGCACGCAGTTATGTGGAGTTTGCGTTGGGGTTTGGGATGAACTAGAAGCCGGTCTCTTTGAATCCATCTTCTACTTTTGCAAAAGTCGCTTGAGTTGTCTTCGCTGATGCGGATAATGGTTTAGTCCCACTGTGAGACACCAATGTGTCCCTGAGCAAGACACTTAACCCCTAGTTGCTCCAGAGGCGTGTGACCTCTGACAAATATAGCAATTGTAAGTCGCTTTGGATAAAAGCGTCAGCTAAATAAATAAATGTAAATAAATAAATGTAAATGTAAATAATGGCGGCGAATACACAAACCTGCCAGACATAGCCAGGTGAGTGTGAACGCGCATGACGTCACGCCCAGTCGATTCCGTCCCGAATCCCTCTTATTTATTTTACTGTACAGGATTATAGAGGCAATCGCAGTGATCATAGAAGGGCTCATTCAGCCCATCAGGCAATTGTTTAAGCATATATGGGTTAAAAAAATGGGTATTTTTAACATGAAAAGTTGCTTAATGCACCTTTAAGAACAGGTATAGTGATACTATTTCAAGATTTAAGTGTGCTGCCTGACTCATGAAGATGATGTTAAAACCTTTTGGGATTACTGCCAAAATTTCTAAATGCCATCTATAATATTATTTGACATATGTTTTACTGACTCTTATGCCAAAGCCTCATAGAAATGCCAGCTTGTTACCGAAACGTCACATATTGAAACAGAGGACACAGCAAGCAAAAAGAGGCCACATAAAATGCCAAAGAGATTTCATTCTGAAACAGAAATTTCTTCAGATGGTAGGTGTTCAAATTGTGTTGCAACTATATTTGATCTTTTATGATTGAACTATGGAATTAAAGGCATTTGTGAACTTTGCCTTTTATTTAAACATACAAAAATTCATTAATTTCAGATGATTGCAGAGTTATAAAGAAGAAAAAGGTGTCGAAACCTCTTGCACCATAAATGTAAGTTGTTACATAATTTACACAGAAAGTAATAATACATTTTATTTGCACAATTCAAAGCAACCTAGATATCTTTTTATATTTCTGTTGTATTGTCAGATCAGCAACTGCCCAAAACATATCCTCAAGACAAGGGTAAGTAGAATGAAATCTACATGTTTTATATATAAATATAAAAAAATGTGTTTCAGGATTTAATCCACAATGGAGTAATATAAGTAATATATTTATCTCTCTTCTCCACAGGCAATCAGGAAAAGCCAAGATCTCCCGACTTATTTTGTAAGAAGTTTCAAATGTTAATAAACATTTTAATGTCCATGTATACCTATTGTACATTTATTATTAAAAATGTATTTATTTACAGCAGAGGCACCAGATCTCCTCTTAAGAGAACCACAGGCCTCGTCCGAAGAAGCAACAAAGAGTAAGCTTACAGCTCTGTCACAAACATGCATACACATTTCAGGAACTGATTCCATAATGTTTTTTTATTTTTATTTTTTTATTATTATTTTTTTAGACTACCACACAAAAGTCTTGCAGAACTTACAAGAGCTCTGCGAGAACCAGCAAGACATCCTCACACTGCAGAGAAGACTGTTGTCTGCTATGACTGTGCCAGAGGTAGAGACAGAGGAGGAAACTCTAGAAAATGGGCCCTGTCAAACTGTAGAAGAGCTTAAACAGTTTGACACCTCAGTAGAAAATAAAGAGACTAGGACAAAGATGGTAATAAATACAGCAATTTACATATGCTGTCAATGTTCATTGACAATAAAATGCTCACTCATTGCATAATTTTTTCATTTATTAAAACTTGCCATACCTGCCAGATGGTTGGTAAACCCAATCAGGTTTTAAAACCTGTGCCGTTGTGTCTGATACCAATAATAAATCAACCTTTTGAACACATGATGATTGACTGTGTTGGGCCGTTGCCTCTGTCTAAATCGGGTAACTCGTATTTGCTTACAGTTATGTGTCAAACAACTCGTTATCCTGCGGCATATCCCTTGCGCAAGATCACTACTAAAGCTGTGGTTAAAGCTTTGACGCATTTCATTACTATTTTTGGGATACCTAGGATTGTTCAGAGCGATCGAGGGACCAATTTTATGTCTGGAATGTTTGCAGAGATTTTGAGACAGCTTGATGTGAAACACAACCAGTCTGGCACGTATCATCCTCAGAGTCAAGGCGCATCAGTCTCTGAAGTCGCTGTTGCGTGCGTACTGTGTTGAATTGAACCGGGATTGGGAGGATGTGCTGCCTTGGTTAATGCTCGCTGCCCGGGAGGTGACACAAGAGAGTTTGGGTTTTAGTCCAAATGAATTAGTGTTTGGTCACACGGTGCGGGGACCACTTGCTGTTTTGCGAGATGAATTAAAAAAATTTACCTAAAACCACCCAAAAATTTGTCCGACTATGTTAGTGGGTTCCGGAGGCGTTTGTTTCTTGCAGGAAAGAAAGCGTGAGAACGTCTTGGGAAGGCACAAACAAAAATGTAACGATTGTTTGATCGCCATACAGAATGTCGTGTATTTAGTCCGGGTAAGTATTAGGGTGTATTCACACCTGCCTTGTTTGGTTCATTTGAATCGAACTCAAGTTCGTTTCCCCCCTTGGTGCGGATCTTTTGGGCAGGTGTGAATACAGCAATCGCACTCGGGTGTGGACCAAACAACCGAACCGAGACCCGGCTAAAGAGGTGGTCTCGGTACGGTTCCAAACGAACTCTGGTATGGTTCGTTTACGGTGTGAACATGAACCGACCCAATTGCTGGAAATAACGCATAAAAATACTGATGTGTTCAGCAAGTTTAGCGAACGGATGAAGGAGAGGGAATATAACAGGCGCGCTTTGTCTGTGCACACGATACTGTTGCGTGTCTTTCTACGCGTCGTGTGTGCATCAGGACACTCACAGAGCGTGTAGGAGCGTGATCATATAATGTAACGGTAGTTTAAAAATCCTATTACAACATCGTATAGACAACATTGTATCATATGATGCTCATTAGATTCTTCATATTACGTTTGTAGAGAATAACACCAAATCAGTAAAAGAACAAATATTGCATTACGAAATATCTCCATACTGAGCCTGTTTTTGCACTTCCTGCTTTTCCCTGCTTGAGAATTCCTGTCCAATGAATGGACGACCTTAGCCCACATGTGGTTTTGTTTACACATTTTGATTCACTTGCAAAAAGAGCAGTGTGAAAGCGAACCGTACCAAACAAAAAAAATCAACATTGTATTTGGTCCGGACCAAAGCAAGTGAACTATCAGACTTTCCTGGTGTGAATACACCCTTAGTGTTGTTGCCTTACCCGGGATTTTGTGCAAGATTTTCTGGTCCTTATACTGTTTTATGGAGGGTTACGGAACAGGATTATATCATTGCTACTCCTATTCAAAAGAAATCTAATCAACTTTGTCATGCTAATCTGCTTAAACCATATTTCTCCCGTAGCCTAAACATGAGCCCTGTTTCTATTGCCATCACAGTACTTGAGGAGTCTCATTCTACTGGGGAGGATGTGAACTCACCCGGGAATAGTGAGTTGTTTCTGAACTGAACTGAAGTTTCTAAGAAATTCTGAAGCACTTGGGAATTTCGAGAGGTTGCTAAGTCATCTGTCGGATGGGCATAGATCAGAAGTAATGTGTTTAGTGGCTGAATTTCCCAGGTTGTTTGGAAATGTGCCATCGCGCACGCATCTGATACAACATGATGTGGACGTTGGTGACGCGACACCAATACGGCAGCGTTTTTATCGGGTTCCTCTTAAGAAACGAAAAGTATTCGATTCTGAGGTCCAGTATATGCCGAATAATGGCAAAGCCTAACATTCATTTTCTAGTTGGGCATCCCCTTGCTTGTTAGTGAAAAAATCAGATGGTACACATAGATTCTGTACTGATTATCGAAAGTTGAACAAAATAACTAAGCCCGATGCATTTCTTCTTCCTCGTATGGAGGACTGCGTTGACCAAGTTGGTGAGTAAGCTGGACCTCTTGAAGGGGTACTGGCAGGTGCCGTTAACAACACGTGCCCGAGCGGTAACTGCTTTTATTACGCCCTCAGGGTTATATTTGTATTACGTTATGAGTTTTGGATTGCGAAATGCGCCGGCAACCTTCCAGCGATTAATGAATCGGGTGATTCTGGGTTTGGAAGGTTGCGCTGTTAATTTGGATGACGTTATTATTTTTAGTGATACTTGGAAGCAGCATCTTCAGCATTTTACGGGCATTGTTTGATCGTCTGGTTGAAGCACGACTTACAGTCAACTTGTCGAAATGTGAATTTGCCCAGGCCACAGTGAAGTACTTGGGGAAGGAGGTGGGACAGGGCCAGGTACGTCCACTTTCCTCCTCCATCGACTAAAAAGGAGCTGATGCGTTTTTTGGGGCTCGTTGGCTACTATCAGAGTTTTTGTCCTAATCAGACTTGCAAAGTCCTAATCAGCGTTTGATGCGGTGGGTTTTATTTCTACAACCGTATAATTTGAATATTCAACATATCAGAGGGGTTTATAACATCATGGCTGATGCGTTGTCTCGTTCGTTTGATGAAGCTACGTAATTGTTGAATACTATGCTGTCGACTTACTATTTTCTTTATTACCTTAAATTGCTTTCAGGATCCAGATTGCTGGGGATGAAGATGATGGGTAGGTGAGATGGAAGGATTAGTGGGTAAAATTAGTTTTCTTAATTATAGGTCATAAGTTCATGAATGTTATTAGATATTTTCAATGTCTTGTGTGTTTCGATTAATATTTTTTCTTTTTTGCTGTTATGGATTTGGGTTTTTTCAAGGGGTGTGTGACGTCTCAGCCTAGGCTGTGCGTACGTGTGTGTGGTTGGTGTGTATGTTTTTAGGTGCCGTCTGGAGGGCGTGTGGCCGACACACCTGACACTTGTTGGATGCAGAATGAAATCTGGCTGAGACTGCTCGTGAAGTGGGCTGTTTTGAGCGTTTGTCTCCGGCATGGAGTTTGATGGTCTGCGCTATGCTGAGTGTCCTGCCAACGCATTCTCATCCTTGGACGTCACATACCTGCCCGACCCTGATAAATCTCTTTATTTATGTTGCTTCTCTTTGTTTTCTCTTGCGTTAAAATAAATGTTTTGCTGAGAATTGACGCGTCTGGTCTCCTTTTTGTTGCAGCCTGAGAGCCGGCTGTAACGTCACATTTGGCTTTGCTCAATGAGGGTTTGATCTTTGTAAAGTTGCTTTAAAACACTGTTGTGAATTCTGCTTTACAAATACTGAACTGTCAGATTTGGTTAAATTAATATATTTAAAAGCAATAAAAAGGAGTAAATTCTGAGATTGTCTAACATTTGTTTGGTCTAGCATCTGTTTGTCTAACATTTGTCATGTTACAGTTGTTAAAGTCATGTTACATGTTAAAATTAACATGCTTTCAACATGTAATTTATGCACCAGGAATTGATGGTAAAAAACAATTTTAACTGTGGAATAGCCAAGAAAGGGTAAATTGTTAGCCTGGCAAGCCAGACCTACATCAAGTCTGGCAACTCACCATTGACACGGCTCAATCCGAGGGGCGGGATAAACAGCTGTCTTTCAAATTCCCTCTGCACACAATAGGATAGCGCTACAACCAACCAGAGCGTTTTCCCAACAGCGGAGCTAACGTTAGTTGATAGATTTAACTTTTGAATCTGGCCGGCAAAACTACGAACACATCTTCCTTTTTTAAGAATGACTTAAGTGCCGTTCTTTGCTCTTTTCTCAAATAAAAACTTAACTCCAAGTCCTCCAGAGTCGCGGCCAAAGCTGATTCGAAAGACTGTTCTCCAGCAGCAGCCGTCATTCTTTGTTTTCAAGTAGCAGGGAACTGTCGCAACTCTGTCGTCATTATGTTAAGCCCGCCCCGCCTACTCTATACACGATGTGATTGGCCTGACCAATTTAGGTTTTTCCAGCTCGAAAGTCAATGGAGAGTTGCTAGACTACCCTGGCTGCAAAATAAATGTTGCTGCCGCTAGGGTGCGTCTAGATTTCTAGGCTAGTAAATTGTGGTTTCATATTGACTTTTACAAGGTGCATCAATGTTATCCTGTTAACACGTTTTGTTTTTGCTGTTTTTGACCAATTAAATATTATTGTTAATATAGACCAGACCTTTAATGAGCTTTAGTATCAAAAGTACATCCCCGTCCCACTCACAGTTTACTTCCCATAATCCCATTGGGCAATTATTTTCCTCTTTTACTATATATATATTTTGCTTTATTTAAAATAAAGCCTGACAAAACAGTGACTCTCTGTTTATAAAGTTTTGAATATATTAGCTTACATTACTGCTATTTATCAGCACATTTCAGTAGCTTTTCAATATTTATTTATAAGAGAAAGTTTAACATTTTTAACTTAGTCCTGCTTTATAATACATTGCAATTATTTACAATGTAAGGCTTGTGTGATATTTGCATGTTTCACATTATAACCACACAAACACTTGTCATTTGTAAGCTATTCCTTATTTTAGTGTAAGTCTCCTGATTTGTATTGCTGCAATATTTCATATTTGATGTTTGTTTACTTTTTTTAATAATGAGTAAATAAAAAAATAAAGAGAGATTCTGGATCTTATGCTTTGTCTTGCAGTGTCACAATAAAAGCAGAACAATCGTGACCTCTGACTACAATGAATCACGTTTTACAGTTTTTCTCGATTGTTTACACACATTTTCTGGTACTTGAGAGACAATGACCACAACATGTAACTCATTCACCAACCCCCTGAACCAATTCTGATAAACTACAAGCACAATTCCTGCTTTACACTCAAACTGCAGTTCTAAAACACACTTTTTTCAAAACACTACACACAATTCTCTGCTTTTGCCACAATTTTCATGCAGAAAATCTCTTGTTTTCACAAGGAACACACTGCCATTCAGATTTGCACACTGACTCATCACATGAGCAAACACCCGTCACACAGTTTTACAATTAGCAATCAGAGCTTTAGCATAAAAGGGCAACAGGTGAGCTCTTCAATGGAGCAATGGATGCCAACATTGGAATTTTTTTTTTTTTTTTTTTTTTACTGTAACTGGATACATTCAATTCTTCTGTTGTTTTGTATGTAGACCACTGTATGTACAACTTTGTGTTAGTTGGGAGGTACACTGTGTACATTATTTTTGTGGGAAAAATAAAATATATTTGTTACCGTGTATTTGTGTGTTCTGAGTATAAAAACAATATTCTCAAATATTTTACAACACACTTATGTATGTACTGTCTGTAGTACAGTTTTTCTCGATTGCTTAAACACTATAACCAGGCTTTTGAACAAAAATTTCAAAACCATAATGCCATTTATCAAAAAGCACACCCATTTCACTAAACTATAAACACTATTCCCTGTTTTGACACATGAGTCAGATTTGTTGAACTGTCACTGCAAAACTCTACACACAAATCCCTTCATTTCTCATTGCCTACACCATGTTGTCATGTATAAAGCACTAGCATTCAATATTGTTCACTCAAGTCAGCACAGCTTCAGCTCAGTTAGCACACAATTACCCAAGTGGAAACACTAAGAGTCAAAATTTAACACACATCAATCAGATCCTTCAATAGATAGAGAAAAGGGCCCAAATCAGTTTATTGAGTTTTGGAACAATGGATCCAGAAAGACATGAAGGAAGAGATGGAGGAGGGATAAGGAGGAGGAGGAGGACGAAGGGCAAGGGCAAGAAGACAAGCAGTCTCAGATAAAATTCAAGCCACTCGAGTTGCCCATGTCTTTATCAATGGTATGACTTTAAGGGAGGCTGGGCTACGAGTAAGGCCAAATTTGAGTCGCTTTACCGCCGCCTCAAGAGCCTTCAGGGAGGTGTGGTGGCAAACAAAATTCTATCACTGAATAAAAGACAAACATTTCCAATAGTCTTTGATGAGGTGTATTTTCTTGCAAGAAAAGGCCAGCAGTCGTACAGTCACACAGAGTGGCACAGAGTGTGACATTGAAGTGACGGCATCCTTCATCCTTTATAGTCTTGACTCCCAGAATGTAATCTTTCTAGGCCAATGATGGTATTTCAACCATATGTGGAACATTCTTAGACGTGTTCATCATATTGTATCCTTGAGTGGAGGCCCTCCTGTCACGTAACAACACACTTTACCATTCCAATACAATTCCATATTAGAATAAGGTTTGTGTGTGCTCTTTTACTGCATGATGGTCACACACATCTTACTGTAAGTAAATATAAAAAAAAAATTAGAGGAGAGAATAAAAAAAAGAAATTATTTTTTTGTGTGTGTGTGTGTTGTACTGTGTAGTACATGAATGAATACAAATGTGCCAATGTATCCATTGGTTGTGTCTTTTGTGTTCATCATGTGAAAAGGCTTGTGAGGGGGGGAACCACAAGCAACATAACTTACCAGTTTTGGAAATGTTGTTTTGAATTTATTGCACCAGTGTGTTAGACTATGTTGTAGTGTGTGTGATTCTGAGGGCTTGTGTGTCCTGTCTGAGGGCAAAGTTTGTTTTTTTCAGCAAGAGTGAATGGTTTTGAGTGTAGAGCTTCATTTTGACCTGAAAATAGGATGTTTGGGGAATTGGGTGAGACGTTATGGATTTGTGTTTACAGTTTTGAGAATACGAGGCATAGTTTCAAGAAATGTGTTTAAGCAATTGAGAAAAACTGTAAGTGTAACACTGAACAAAAAAAGACCTAAGTCATTATGATGAATGGAGAAGAAGTGTTTTGCATTCATCATAGTGTTTTACATTGAGCACATCAGTGTTCAACTGGTTCTTATAAATGTCTATTCATATGATGGTTTGTGTGTGTCATTTGAAAACAAAATACCATTTTGAGAAGAAATAACATTTTGCAGGAGAATTGAGAGGTTTTGCCCATTGTGTGTGTGTTTTTGGATTTGTGTGTAGAGTTCTGAGAATATGAGGCATGCTTTCAGAAAATGTGTGTAAACAATCGAGAAAAACTGTAATCTCTCAATAGTTTGGACTTTTCAGCCTAAAACTACTGTACAGAAATTATTACATTTATATGGAGAGAAAAGAACTATAGTTTTAAACAATACTTGGACATGCTTTTTTTGTACAGCCAATGATTTTACACGATTATTTTAACTCATCCTGTGGTTATTGTGACTGTTGTGTAAAACTGTTTCATACTAATATTCACATGAGAACTGCTGTTCATGTGACATTTATGGTTTTTAACGCTACTGAACATGAACACAGGGTGTCAAGTGCGGATTATGTGTTTAAAGTTGAGAAACTTAAAGTTGAGAAAGAATAGTTAATAGTTAGTTGTGATGAATCTTTTAGAAAATGGTGTTACATTGATGAAATGTGGCTAATATATTTGATTTTAGTGTCTAAGTAATTGAAAAAACCTGTAATAATGTTAGATATTTATGAAAAACCTTTGACCCAGAGTATGAGCAATGATTGACACTTAGCAAACACCACTAATTCCGGTTCGTATGTGTTGAGGGTCATTCTGCATGAAGCCCGAATAAAACAAGATCTGAAAACTACTGATGTGAGCTTCTCTTCACACCAGTTTATAGCACTTCCTCTTTCACTCTCAGTCTCTCTGTTAAATGAGTCATTCTACAATTTAGATGATTCTATATTCTACAATTATCTATGATAATTGTGTCTTTTCTAATAGTTTTCTTCAGATTATATTTTATTCATTAAGGGAAAGCAGATTACAATCTGACACAAATGTTTTGTGCATCACAGCTGTACAGCAGCTTTAAAAGAAAATAGTGCCATTGTTCAGCTGAAGTTCCCTTTAAAAAGTGTTACAACAATCCCCTTACACACAACTAAGAACAGTTTCTGTTTAATAATTGTACAGAATGATCAGTGGAAAAGAAAGACAGATCGAGCTGTGCCGGAGAGTGTTTTAAAAAAGAACTGATGAGGTTCAAAGAAGGGCCGGTCAGTCAGATCAGTTGCGAAGGAAATGTTGAAAGCCAGTGGTGAAGTTTATGAGACCTCAGTCTGTGAAAACTTTTGTGTTGTCGTATGAAGCCATTTGGCAACTCAAAGCCAAAGAAAGTGAATGTGAAATGTTTCTTGTGCAGTTTCTGTCTGAACTCCAGGGTTAAAACATTCATTTTTGTGTCAGAGTCACAGTGGAGACAAACTCACACACACAATGACTGTTTTTTGTTAGACCTACATGTCCTTTACACACGTACACTGGAGTTGAGTTTATATTAAGCATGAACACCATTAAGGACGTTTTTTTCTAATATAATAATTTACACACATGCACACACTCCTGAGTCAAACAGAAAGTGGATTTGAGTTATGGTCAGTATGTAACAGAGAGAGAGATTTTTAGGGATTTTAATTTTGGATTGTTTCAATAAACCTATTTTTGAATCATCTTGCATGATGTTTTTGCATCTTTAGTTTAATTGTTACAACTTATATTGTATTATATTTATATTTACTTATATTTATTTTCAGTGTGAAAAAATTATAATTATTATGTATAATTATTGCATAAATGTTAATGTACCATGTACCATGAAATTCTCTCAAAATAAAAAATAAAATAAAAACATATTATTGAACAAAAATATTAAATTGAATTTACATTTCAGGTGTTCGGACACTTCAGATTGAGCGCAACCATTAAATACGATTCCCAATCAGGTACTGAACCAAGAAAGACACTATGATGTACATGTCCTATTGTAATCTTGTATTGCACTTTTGTTTTTGACATTGATGTGCTTATTGTTGTTGTTGAGCCTGCCTCAAATTTCAGTTCAGTTTTCCACCATGTGAAAATGTGCAAATGAAAATAAGACATATGACCTTTGGCAAGAATTGAAATGACTGCTGAGGACAGTAAGATAAGAATAGTAAAGCTAATAGAACTAGATGTTTCAATCCCCCTTAGTAGGAAAGTCTTGACAGTAGCAGTCGGTGTGGAGTGGTGAAAAGGCGGGTAAGGTATGTCATTGGGGTCATCAGGTGGGCACCCTGCTTCATAGACGTTTCGTTGATTGAAGCCCACAACGTCTCCAGAAGGCTCAACAGTGTACCCAGCGTCCCAGGTACACCCCCCTCCGTGCCATACCCTCCATATCCCTGATGGGCTCTGTATCCTTCTCCCTGAGTCGGGCCTAAGCCTGACCGCATACCATCTGTCTCTACCTTGCTGCCCAGTTGGGGTCCTTACGCTTGATCCAGAACCAGTTACTGCTTTTTTCAGCAGCACTTGACATGGACTTGATGGCCTGTTGGAGAGAGCGAGCCTTCACCCCTATTTTCCTCAGCAAACTGGTGGTAGATGTGACAACTAATCCCCTGCATCCCACAGTAGTTATAACCCTATACCATGTGTCAAAATGATTGATGGCTTCCGGTTGTCATTGACCTTCCGGTTGACCTTTCCGGTTGCCCTTCCGGTCTCTATTGTTCTAGATTGACCTATTGCCCCTCCCTATCCGTCGATCATGTGGTTTTGACAGTTAGTTTTTGACCTATTGACCCTTCCTATCCCCTAAATCATGTGATTTGACAGAAAGTTTGAAGGCGCTGTTATATATATAGGATATGGGATATGTGTCAGCATTCCAGAGCATTCCTGAGCACATTGTGAGCCCCTTTGGAAAAGTGAGAAGAAAAAGACAGAGTATTGTGCCTGTATGTGTGTGTGTGTGTGTGATTGTGCGTGCATCCTCTGACATGATCCCCTCCACATTCCTGAGGTAACAGTGAAAGTGAGAAGAAAAAGACTGAAAGTGTGTCACACAACCATTGGAAAAAACAATTATACAAGCAGTTAAATGTTTATAGAGCGCTGAAGAAAAAAACAACATACAGGTTATGAAAATCAGTGTGGTGTCTATCACACAAAAGAATAAATGAATAAGGATTTTACTAAATACTAAAAGCTACCGCAAAAAAGTTGAAAACATACTGTTTCTTTAAAAAGTATAAAATAATTTAACTAAGGTTGAAAACCATTCTATTAGTTTAAAATTCTATAAATTAATTGCTTATAATATAATATAAAATCACAGAGTGTTTCTCTCTCTCGCAGCTCTGTCTGCGTCTCACTCATAGGGTTGTATTCAGTGATCACGATGAACGTGCGCGTGTCTGTGTCTGTGTGTCTGCGCACGCTCCACATATCTGACAGGAGCTGCTCTGCTCCTTTGCATTCTGAGCACAGTGAAAGCGATAATAATGTTTTATATTTCACACAAACAATATAATATACAATAATATCGTGCTAAAAATCTACTGAAACCATTTAAATCAGTTTTAGATAAACAAAAGAATAAAAATTATATTACATAAAGCATACTGTTCTTTAAAAGTATATAAATTAAAATATATAAAATAATTATATTGCTAATTTAACTAATGTTGAAAAACATTCTGTTCTTTAAAAGTATATAAATAAATTGCTTATAATATAATATAAAATCACAGAGTGGTTCTCTCTCTCTCTCTCTCTCTCTCTCTCTCTCTCTCTCTCTCTCTCTCTCTCAGCTCCGTCTGTCGTTCTCTGATTCAGAGGGGCCTCTGTGCATCATGTCAGAGCGGATGTAATGTTAGTCTTAACGATGACTGACCTAAGGTATTATTTTTACTAAACAATGTCTGTTCAAAAAACTTTAGATCTCATTTATATGAAAAAGATTCAGTCAGCATGTTTGTACCATAACTGCATATTCTATCCGTACACCTAAACACGACCATCACAGAAAACTAAATTTGTACATTTAAAAAAAAAAAAGCTGTTTTGAGTGCGCGCCCACACGGTTTAAAAATGAACTAATCTCTATTTTAAATTAAATTATTATTAATAAAACATATAACCAATGAATAATAACATATGTAACTAAAATGTAAACATAGTTTTAGCTAAATAAATATATAAATAAAAACACCTTACATTTCCAGAGAAGTGAAGTAGTTTTTTATGCAACAATAAAAAATAAAAAACCATCCAAAAAGCAAATAGTTTAGATTTTCATAAACAAAACACCCCCAGATCCTTCAGGGATAAACCACAGTGTGAACTGAAGCTTCAGACCCGTCCAGAGACGAGACGAGTTACAGACCAGATGAGTCTCGGGGGACAATGTCACAGTAAATCTAGTCTGCGTTCCAGAATATATCCAGAGTTTTATACTAAATTCATTTAAAAGACTGTTCAAATCTTTAAAGTTTTATTAAAATCATATCTTCTATTTATCTTCTTAGAAGACTTATGTATGATATAAATGATTTTGCTTAAATTTAACCTAAGGTATTATTTTTACTAAACAATGTCTGTTCATTGCCTGTGAAGCCTGTACAGGCTTTCCTGTAGCTCAAACAGTAGAGCGTTGGCGCTAGCAACGCCAAGGTCATGGGTTCGATTCCCAGGGAAAGCAAGCATTGATAAAATGTAAAAAAAATGTGTACCTTGAATGCAATGTAAGTCGCTTTGGATAAAAGCGTCTACTAAATGTAATGTAAATGTAAATGTTCAAAAAACTTTAGATTGTAGAAAAACTGTACTTAGTCGTCTTAGATCTTATTTATACAAAAATATTTCAAACAGTATTTTTGTCCATACAACATTTTGTCAAAGTTTGTCACAATGTTTTGTTGTTTTGTTGTTTTTAAGAAATCCGAGGACTCCACATTGCTCTTATTTAGACTAAGTGGCATCATTTGGAAAATCACCACACAATTTCAGATAAGTAAAGTTTGTCTTGAGCGAATATTTAATTTTTCTCGTCTTAATTCAAAGTATAAGATCGTATAAGATCATTTTTACTTGCATCTCCCGAACTATCCTTAATCAGTGTGGAAACATTCCTGATAATATATTATCGGTTATCTACACAAAATATATGTAGAAGTTTCAAATGTTAGCATTAGCCTATGGTGACCGCATGAATAGACTTTTGGGGGAGCTGATGATACTATCTATAGCAGGAAACATGCCCTTTGACCTCCTCGATTTTGTTTGTTTTTGTTAAAGACCCTACAAGTTAGTCCTCCCAAAAGAATTTCTCCCATCTAGTGGTTCTCCCATCTACTCGCTTTTTCAAATGCGCGTTGCAACTGCGGTAGCCGTAATGTGTCAAGAATCTATGACAACATGTCTTCCGATAGCGCTTCATCGAGTTTAATTGTACATGTTCTACCGTTATGCTGCCTATATAATGATTTACACAACCAAGCAATGAAAAAAGCTTGTCATTTAGACCGTAATTTTGACTTACCCGTCGAGGAGAAAGCAGGCAACTTCCCTTTCAAAGTCTTTCTCCTTCATTAGCTCTTTCCACCTGGGAAAAGCTATCCCGATAAATTAAATTTTAGCTTTTTGGCCATGAGGATTCCTTTTCCTGTGGCTCGGCATAAGTATGATCCTGCATTATATTGTCCCAGACAGTGCCTCTCATATGGTCTAGCGGTTAGGATTCCTGGTTTTCATCCAGGCTGCCCGGCTTCAACTCCCGGTATGGGAAGTCAATTTTTTACATTGTCAACAAAATTCAAGTTATTCAAGTTCATCAATAATCATTTTTAGTTATTCACAGTCTTAGAGGCCTACACGAACTGCAGAAACAAGCAGAAGATATGTAAAAACTCATAAATGCTGTTTCAGTACTGAAACATTTTCACAAATACAATCATATTGAATTCAGAAAATTTCACTATGGAATATTTACTTTATCTATCATAATTTCAATTTAGTACATCATCATTTAAACTTTTCATCTCATAATTATGACGCATAGTCATAATTTTAATTTCAACTTTTTGTCATAATTATTACTTAATTCAGAAGTACACATTTTGTCAATTACGCCTTTTTTATGCAACACTATTTTGATGGTCCTTTTGAATGTGCTGTTGAATAGTAGTGTTGATGATGAAACGTGTTGAGTTAGGCTAGCGCTTTTTGTCCCTCTCTGGTATTATAGTGTTTCAAGATGGCGGAACGACACGGAAGCCTCCTTGGACTTACCCGCCCTATGTAAATAAAGATAAGAAATGTTTCGCTTACGAGGATAAGTCAGATCATTGGCAAAGGTAATTTTACACCCGTGAGGACATATTTTATGAATACAGACAATGATTTTAACTAATAAAATACCATTTTTTTCAACGAGCGAATCTACACATGAGAGGCCTTCAGAAGTCATAACTTCAGGGGTCAACGGCTTAGACCCGTTGGTTTAGGTATTTGTAAAAATCAAATACTGTATTACACTTTGCAAAGTTACAATAAAAAGACCTGTTGTGTTCTGACACAAGTCCATTAACTTGTTTTTATAAATGTATTTTGCTTATTTCTACAAATATCAACCTGAAAAATGAAAATCTGAAAAAAAAAACAGTGTTTTAAAGTTTAGTTTAGATGTTGATGACTAAGCTTCTGGCATATAGTGCAACCACGCAACAAGAAATCTAATATTGGTGTAATCTTTGCGAGGTCTCACTCACGACGCACAACTTTGTAAATAAAATAAAATAAAATATTATGGAAGTCATTGTACTGTAATTTAACCATATTTTATTGATTAATATTATGGCTTCATGTTGATTTAAAGTTTTTAATTGTTATTAACTAATACATCCGGCACAAAAGGAAAGAGATGTATTATAAAAAAAAAGTAAAAAAAAAAAGGAATGTTCACAATCACTATGTGTCAAAAACAGTATGTGTGTAAATAGTTGTGTAAATAGTCCCACACCCTATGGGACTAACTTTAAAAAACAAAACAAAAATACACATACATAAATATATATAACATACACAAATCATTTCTTAACTAAGCAACTGTTTCTTAAATTATCAGACACTCACCGCACTGATGTTAACATCACCATATATTGTGTTTTCTACCATGATTGTAGTAACTATTGTCCCACCATTCTTCTGGGCAATTGTTAAGTTAAGCTGATTAGGGTTCTGAATTAATGGCTGTCCGAATGATGTAGAAATATTATGCTGTCGTCGTTGTGGAAGGTTGTTAGGCTGTTGATTTGTCATGTTTCCAGAATGTGTTTGAACGCTCAGCGTTTGAATGTCACCATCTGTTAAAAAATTTGCAATTAAATACACAACCAAAACCATGTAAACATTATAGTAAAGCTTATTGAAGATTGAGAAACATATTGACTACTAACAAAGTAAATTATACATCTTTCCTACGTTTGATATTCTTTTTTCTGATTTTTTTCACTATGGACTTGATCCTTTTTAATGCTGTTTTCTCTCCATATTTATTCTGTAGTTCCTCTACTGTGTCTTCCAACCTCCCTGTTGTTCTTCTCCAGCTGTGTTAACCAAAGACAAACAGTTAGAAGAATAAAATGTATGTACAATAGCAAAAATAAAGTTGGTCATTAGTTGTTAGGGTTAGATACACCTGCAGACACATTCATACACCCGTTCGCCTGTTTTCATTTAGCAATACACCAGAGTTCAAACATTCTCTTTTTCAAAGGCCGAATGATTACGCGGTCAAAATTTCTCTTTTTAACATAAGAGTTAAAAAATTTACATGAGTCACGACGCATTGCATTATGCACCTGACCTGCCGGCTGATGAAGTATTTATTACATCAAGAAAACATGAATACAACACACTGCACTTGGATGTGTAACCGTGCTACACTCTAAACGTGAACTAACACTGTGCTAGGTTCGAAAGGAGCTAAGTGATATAAACTGTACCCATAAAAGGAAGTAGCAGACCAGGTAAGTAGTAACCAGTAACTTTTACTCACATTAAGTTGCAAATAACATTTGAAACACAATTGCATAACATGTATATGAAAATTAAAAAATGGGCCCTTTAAAACAAATGAGTCTCTGGTTTTGTCCTTTTGTAGTCGTTAAAGTCTGTTTTGTGATCACTTTCTGTATTAGTCAGTCCTGTCAATAGTTCGGTGTCAAAAGTGTGTGTCACCAGTTCTGTGACAGTTTCTCCTTTTAAAAGGAAGTTTGCACTTGGATGAAAGAGTGGGTACCAGCTCAGGCGACTGATACTTTCCTACCACCAGGGGAAACGTTCGATGAGTTGGTCTGCGACTCTGCGGCTCTTCACGATCACACTGGGAGGCTCGCCATCGATAGAAAAGGATCATCCAAGTAGTTTCACTCTGTCCATAAGACCTGACCGAGACAAATACAGGTGGAAAACGGGGTTTTCCAAACTCTCGGTTGCTCCTCCTTATTCTGTCTTCTGTGTTGATTCTTTAGCTTGCTAATACACTCACTTTTAGGGGGCTGAGCTGTTGTCCTGATAAATATTTCAGGACATCCAATGCTCTAGCTCTACTCTAGCTCTACTAGCCGCGGACTGCTGTGCTACTGCAACAAAAGTTGAAAGTCCTGTTTGCCTGATCCTGACACAAACTTCTGACCCATAAACCTCAGAGCATTAACCCTTGACGACTGTGCCGCATTCCAGGAAAATTTCAGGAAAATTTGAAAAAATTCGAAAAGTTGAAAAAATGGCGACGCAAAACCTGATGGAGAGCGACTCCCCGTCCAGTTCTGGCGATGTGGGGCACAAGTATCATCCGGCGTGTGAGTGCGCCACGGGCAAAGAGTGTCGTTTAAGAGAGACGTTGGACTGTATGTTTAAAGATCATTTTAGAGGCCAAATGGTTGGCAAATGGTTGGCTTGATGCACAGGATCATCGCTGCTGCTTGTGGTATGAAAAACGATTGTGCGCAGGATAGCAAACGTGTGACAAATCTCAAAAATGAAATGGATGTCGTAAGAGGCTTGATAAAGTCATGGACTGATGTAACGCCCATGTTTTTTAACGGCAAAGAGCCGATCGGCGTGATCCTCAGAAAAGTTCTGGATGTGTTGAGTGCATGTAGTGACGAATTCGGAGTCGCAGAGATACTCGCTATATGGACATTTGTAACGGATCTCTGTGTGTCACTGGTGTCAAAAAATGCAAAAACAGACGTTGGTGAAATAGTTGAAATTCTGGTCAACTATAGCCTAGAGAAAGACATGATCACCTGCAGAGATTTTCTATTCTGGTTAGACCATCTGTAAATGTTGTTTTACTTTACTATACTTACTATCATTTTCTTCACTACTTCAATGTATGAAAGTATAATGTTGAAATAAATTTCTTTACAAAAATGACTATTGTGGTAATGTCTGAGCTCATAAAAAATAGTATACATGATTTAAAAGATTAAATATTTGTTTTCTGCATTTTAATTACTGTATTCCCGAAGTGGCAACCATTTCCAAGATGTGAATACCTGAAATTGTGTGGTGATTTTTCAAATGATACAACTAATTTGCCCGCTGTGTACAGAACAGAAAAAAGGACATTTTGTGGTGTTGAACAAAATTCGATTTTGTTCTTAGCATCGGGTCCTGGATCATAGAGGGTATTTAATAAGTTTAATAAGATTATGTGTTCGGACGACTAGACACTAGTCATGGTCATGACACTAGTCTTCCAGAGAGAAGGGCTTGAGTGGTCACATTTTTATGTCTTCATCCAGAGCCTTCATCAAAAGTGCCTTTTCCCCTGCTTCGCAACATTGCCATTCTACAGCTTTCCGCCCCTGTAACAGCCGTTACATCGACCACCACGGCATTCGTTTCAGGCCAAACGGAGGATCGGGTGGGTTACTTAAACATGGGCGTTACATCAGTCCATGACTTTATCAAGCCTCTTACGACATCCATTTCATTTTTGAGATTTGTCACACGTTTGCTATCCTGCGCACAATCGTTTTTCATACCACAAGCAGCATCGATGATCCTGTGCATCAAGCCAACCATTTGGCCTCTAAAATGATCTTTAAACATACAGTCCAACGTCTCTCTTAAACGACACTCTTTGCCCGTGGCGCACTCACACGCCGGATGATACTTGTGCCCCACATCGCCAGAACTGGACGGGGAGTCGCTCTCCATCAGGTTTTGCGTCGCCATTTTTTCAACTTTTCGAATTTTTTCAAATTTTCCTGAAATTTTCCTGGAATGCGGCACAGTCGTCAAGGGTTAATGCTCTGAGGTTTATGGGTCAGAAGTTTGTGTCAGGATCAGGCAAACAGGACTTTCAACTTTTGTTGCAGTAGCACAGCAGTCCGCGGCTAGTAGAGCTAGAGTAGAGCTAGAGCATTGGATGTCCTGAAATATTTATCAGGACAACAGCTCAGCCCCCTAAAAGTGAGTGTATTAGCAAGCTAAAGAATCAACACAGAAGACAGAATAAGGAGGAGCAACCGAGAGTTTGGAAAACCCCGTTTTCCACCTGTATTTGTCTCGGTCAGGTCTTATGGACAGAGTGAAACTACTTGGATGATCCTTTTCTATCGATGGCGAGCCTCCCAGTGTGATCGTGAAGAGCCGCAGAGTCGCAGACCAACTCATCGAACGTTTCCCCTGGTGGTAGGAAAGTATCAGTCGCCTGAGCTGGTACCCACTCTTTCATCCAAGTGCAAACTTCCTTTTAAAAGGAGAAACTGTCACAGAACTGGTGACACACACTTTTGACACCGAACTATTGACAGGACTGACTAATACAGAAAGTGATCACAAAACAGACTTTAACGACTACAAAAGGACAAAACCAGAGACTCATTTGTTTTAAAGGGCCCATTTTTTAATTTTCATATACATGTTATGCAATTGTGTTTCAAATGTTATTTGCAACTTAATGTGAGTAAAAGTTACTGGTTACTACTTACCTGGTCTGCTACTTCCTTTTATGGGTACAGTTTATATCACTTAGCTCCTTTCGAACCTAGCACAGTGTTAGTTCACGTTTAGAGTGTAGCACGGTTACACATCCAAGTGCAGTGTGTTGTATTCATGTTTTCTTGATGTAATAAATACTTCATCAGCCGGCAGGTCAGGTGCATAATGCAATGCGTCGTGACTCATGTAAATTTTTTAACTCTTATGTTAAAAAGAGAAATTTTGACCGCGTAATCATTCGGCCTTTGAAAAAGAGAATGTTTGAACTCTGGTGTATTGCTAAATGAAAACAGGCGAACGGGTGTATGAATGTGTCTGCAGGTGTATCTAACCCTAACAACTAATGACCAACTTTATTTTTGCTATTGTACATACATTTTATTCTTCTAACTGTTTGTCTTTGGTTAACACAGCTGGAGAAGAACAACAGGGAGGTTGGAAGACACAGTAGAGGAACTACAGAATAAATATGGAGAGAAAACAGCATTAAAAAGGATCAAGTCCATAGTGAAAAAAATCAGAAAAAAGAATATCAAACGTAGGAAAGATGTATAATTTACTTTGTTAGTAGTCAATATGTTTCTCAATCTTCAATAAGCTTTACTATAATGTTTACATGGTTTTGGTTGTGTATTTAATTGCAAATTTTTTAACAGATGGTGACATTCAAACGCTGAGCGTTCAAACACATTCTGGAAACATGACAAATCAACAGCCTAACAACCTTCCACAACGACGACAGCATAATATTTCTACATCATTCGGACAGCCATTAATTCAGAACCCTAATCAGCTTAACTTAACAATTGCCCAGAAGAATGGTGGGACAATAGTTACTACAATCATGGTAGAAAACACAATATATGGTGATGTTAACATCAGTGCGGTGAGTGTCTGATAATTTAAGAAACAGTTGCTTAGTTAAGAAATGATTTGTGTATGTTATATATATTTATGTATGTGTATTTTTGTTTTGTTTTTTAAAGTTAGTCCCATAGGGTGTGGGACTATTTACACAACTATTTACACACATACTGTTTTTGACACATAGTGATTGTGAACATTCCTTTTTTTTTTCTTTTTTTTTTATAATACATCTCTTTCCTTTTGTGCCGGATGTATTAGTTAATAACAATTAAAAACTTTAAATCAACATGAAGCCATAATATTAATCAATAAAATATGGTTAAATTACAGTACAATGACTTCCATAATATTTTATTTTATTTTATTTACAAAGTTGTGCGTCGTGAGTGAGACCTCGCAAAGATTACACCAATATTAGATTTCTTGTTGCGTGGTTGCACTATATGCCAGAAGCTTAGTCATCAACATCTAAACTAAACTTTAAAACACTGTTTTTTTTTTCAGATTTTCATTTTTCAGGTTGATATTTGTAGAAATAAGCAAAATACATTTATAAAAACAAGTTAATGGACTTGTGTCAGAACACAACAGGTCTTTTTATTGTAACTTTGCAAAGTGTAATACAGTATTTGATTTTTACAAATACCTAAACCAACGGGTCTAAGCCGTTGACCCCTGAAGTTATGACTTCTGAAGGCCTCTCATGTGTAGATTCGCTCGTTGAAAAAATGGTATTTTATTAGTTAAAATCATTGTCTGTATTCATAAAATATGTCCTCACGGGTGTAAAATTACCTTTGCCAATGATCTGACTTATCCTCGTAAGCGAAACATTTCTTATCTTTATTTACATAGGGCGGGTAAGTCCAAGGAGGCTTCCGTGTCGTTCCGCCATCTTGAAACACTATAATACCAGACATAGATATAAACACTAGATGTCGCCTTGGGGTTCTAAACATGCGTCAAAACCGCCGCCATCTTTGAACAGGGGTCTTGCCATAGGAAGTAGCTAGGTAACGCTGCTATCTCCGCCTATACTTCAATTTTATGGATGATACCGGACTTTTGTGCTGCGTATGGATGTTCACACGAACGAAATCTAAACCAGACAGCATGGGATTAGATTTACTCTGTGGATGGTAGTAGTCAAGTTGTTTTTTTATAAGTTCAGTGTACATTTCTCTGCTTGGAGGAAGAAAATGAACTGTGATTCTCGCACAGCTAATGAACTGTGAATATTCTTTAGATATTATTTGAAATAACTCTTGTGTTTAAAATGTACAATATGCAGGAGTTGATCCTCAATACCCACTTTTGGCTGTGATGTGCTGTGTTGTTCCTAACTTTTGATTTTTTACCGATTGTACTCAAACCTTTTTTAATGAAAAAAACAAAAAAAAAAAAAAACCTGTAAGTAGGCTACAGTCCTAATAGTATGCTGGTCCTCTCCCTGTCAATCTTCAAACAGTACATCCATGATTATTATACATAGAATTCCGCAAATCTTATGTATGTGTGCGTTTTGCACAAGGACAGTGGGCTCAAGGGCTTGTTTCTTTTCCTTGCAAACTGGGGATGGAGGTGTGGAAGGACACTGAAATTTGTGAAAATGTCAACTGTTTAAATCCTTTCTTTAAAGTGAATTTCGTTTTGTATAAATTGTATCTTAATTTTAATAAATTTTATTCATCAACAAATTGCTTGTTGATATAATCATGGAGGCGTCCGCGCGGTCACTTACTTATTGCACGTTAACTGGAGCGCATCTCATCCTAACTTAACGAAACTCAGCCTATGCCTCACACAGACAAGAGAAATACATCAAATACACAAAGCTTAAATAGTCTTTAAACGAAATAATTTAAAACGAAAGAAAAAAGCTAGGCTACTCTCTGATTATGTAATCCATTATGTGCATTTCTCTCTCTAGGCGCGTTCACTACGGAGATGGCGATCGTCAACTTCATCTCTGCAGCCGAGTCGACACTGTCAGAAGTTTATTAATAAAAATCAATGCACGCGTCACCGGATTTACAAATGCACTTCTTGCTTGTTGCACGCACACATATTATGTCGAAATAACGAGATATTATGTTGAAATAACATTATTCTTAATAAAACATCTTTTAGAATATTTGATTGAATGCTGAATGTTGCGCTTGTTCAATTTAATAAAATTAAAAATTTAATTGTGATCATTAAAATAATTGAATATTAAATATTTAGTGGCCAAGTTTTGCTCATTTATATATGTATTATATAGCAATAGTTTATTCTAAGTTTACTCAAGTGGAAGAATGTGACTAATAAACGTAGGCCTACTAGCACTATGCATTATATTTTGAAAAAGAAGTAATTATCTTAATATCAAAACCTTAAATTTCCTCTGGACTCAATGATAAATACATGACTGACCGTTGGAACGAACCATAAAAACTAGAAAATCGCATTCATGACGATTTATGGTGATTTTATTTCCGTTAGACCTTTGCCTACATTGACGCTGATGCATTAAAGAGGAGGGGCTCCCCTGTTCCAAGATGGCGGCTCTATTGACGCATTCGTTCCAATGAACTGCCGTATACAAGGCGACATCTAGTGTTTATATCTATGAATACCAGAGAGGGACAAAAAGCGCTAGCCTAACTCAACACGTTTCATCATCAACACTACTATTCAACAGCACATTCAAAAGGACCATCAAAATAGTGTTGCATAAAAAAGGCGTAATTGACAAAATGTGTACTTCTGAATTAAGTAATAATTATGACAAAAAGTTGAAATTAAAATTATGACTATGCGTCATAATTATGAGATGAAAAGTTTAAATGATGATGTACTAAATTGAAATTATGATAGATAAAGTAAATATTCCATAGTGAAATTTTCTGAATTCAATATGATTGTATTTGTGAAAATGTTTCAGTACTGAAACAGCATTTATGAGTTTTTACATATCTTCTGCTTGTTTCTGCAGTTCGTGTAGGCCTCTAAGACTGTGAATAACTAAAAATGATTATTGATGAACTTGAATAACTTGAATTTTGTTGACAATGTAAAAAATTGACTTCCCATACCGGGAGTTGAAGCCGGGCAGCCTGGATGAAAACCAGGAATCCTAACCGCTAGACCATATGAGAGGCACTGTCTGGGACAATATAATGCAGGATCATACTTATGCCGAGCCACAGGAAAAGGAATCCTCATGGCCAAAAAGCTAAAATTTAATTTATCGGGATAGCTTTTCCCAGGTGGAAAGAGCTAATGAAGGAGAAAGACTTTGAAAGGGAAGTTGCCTGCTTTCTCCTCGACGGGTAAGTCAAAATTACGGTCTAAATGACAAGCTTTTTTCATTGCTTGGTTGTGTAAATCATTATATAGGCAGCATAACGGTAGAACATGTACAATTAAACTCGATGAAGCGCTATCGGAAGACATGTTGTCATAGATTCTTGACACATTACGGCTACCGCAGTTGCAACGCGCATTTGAAAAAGCGAGTAGATGGGAGAACCACTAGATGGGAGAAATTCTTTTGGGAGGACTAACTTGTAGGGTCTTTAACAAAAACAAACAAAATCGAGGAGGTCAAAGGGCATGTTTCCTGCTATAGATAGTATCATCAGCTCCCCCAAAAGTCTATTCATGCGGTCACCATAGGCTAATGCTAACATTTGAAACTTCTACATATATTTTGTGTAGATAACCGATAATATATTATCAGGAATGTTTCCACACTGATTAAGGATAGTTCGGGAGATGCAAGTAAAAATGATCTTATACGATCTTATACTTTGAATTAAGACGAGAAAAATTAAATATTCGCTCAAGACAAACTTTACTTATCTGAAATTGTGTGGTGATTTTCCAAATGATGCCACTTAGTCTAAATAAGAGCAATGTGGAGTCCTCGGATTTCTTAAAAACAACAAAACAACAAAACATTGTGACAAACTTTGACAAAATGTTGTATGGACAAAAATACTGTTTGAAATATTTTTGTATAAATAAGATCTAAGACGACTAAGTACAGTTTTTCTACAATCTAAAGTTTTTTGAACATTTACATTTACATTACATTTAGTAGACGCTTTTATCCAAAGCGACTTACATTGCATTCAAGGTACACATTTTTTTTACATTTTATCAATGCTTGCTTTCCCTGGGAATCGAACCCATGACCTTGGCGTTGCTAGCGCCAACGCTCTACTGTTTGAGCTACAGGAAAGCCTGTACAGGCTTCACAGGCAATGAACAGACATTGTTTAGTAAAAATAATACCTTAGGTTAAATTTAAGCAAAATCATTTATATCATACATAAGTCTTCTAAGAAGATAAATAGAAGATATGATTTTAATAAAACTTTAAAGATTTGAACAGTCTTTTAAATGAATTTAGTATAAAACTCTGGATATATTCTGGAACGCAGACTAGATTTACTGTGACATTGTCCCCCGAGACTCATCTGGTCTGTAACTCGTCTCGTCTCTGGACGGGTCTGAAGCTTCAGTTCACACTGTGGTTTATCCCTGAAGGATCTGGGGGTGTTTTGTTTATGAAAATCTAAACTATTTGCTTTTTGGATGGTTTTTTATTTTTTATTGTTGCATAAAAAACTACTTCACTTCTCTGGAAATGTAAGGTGTTTTTATTTATATATTTATTTAGCTAAAACTATGTTTACATTTTAGTTACATATGTTATTATTCATTGGTTATATGTTTTATTAATAATAATTTAATTTAAAATAGAGATTAGTTCATTTTTAAACCGTGTGGGCGCGCACTCAAAACAGCTTTTTTTTTTTTAAATGTACAAATTTAGTTTTCTGTGATGGTCGTGTTTAGGTGTACGGATAGAATATGCAGTTATGGTACAAACATGCTGACTGAATCTTTTTCATATAAATGAGATCTAAAGTTTTTTGAACAGACATTGTTTAGTAAAAATAATACCTTAGGTCAGTCATCGTTAAGACTAACATTACATCCGCTCTGACATGATGCACAGAGGCCCCTCTGAATCAGAGAACGACAGACGGAGCTGAGAGAGAGAGAGAGAGAGAGAGAGAGAGAGAGAGAGAGAGAGAGAGAGAGAGAGAGAACCACTCTGTGATTTTATATTATATTATAAGCAATTTATTTATATACTTTTAAAGAACAGAATGTTTTTCAACATTAGTTAAATTAGCAATATAATTATTTTATATATTTTAATTTATATACTTTTAAAGAACAGTATGCTTTATGTAATATAATTTTTATTCTTTTGTTTATCTAAAACTGATTTAAATGGTTTCAGTAGATTTTTAGCACGATATTATTGTATATTATATTGTTTGTGTGAAATATAAAACATTATTATCGCTTTCACTGTGCTCAGAATGCAAAGGAGCAGAGCAGCTCCTGTCAGATATGTGGAGCGTGCGCAGACACACAGACACAGACACGCGCACGTTCATCGTGATCACTGAATACAACCCTATGAGTGAGACGCAGACAGAGCTGCGAGAGAGAGAAACACTCTGTGATTTTATATTATATTATAAGCAATTAATTTATAGAATTTTAAACTAATAGAATGGTTTTCAACCTTAGTTAAATTATTTTATACTTTTTAAAGAAACAGTATGTTTTCAACTTTTTTGCGGTAGCTTTTAGTATTTAGTAAAATCCTTATTCATTTATTCTTTTGTGTGATAGACACCACACTGATTTTCATAACCTGTATGTTGTTTTTTTCTTCAGCGCTCTATAAACATTTAACTGCTTGTATAATTGTTTTTTCCAATGGTTGTGTGACACACTTTCAGTCTTTTTCTTCTCACTTTCACTGTTACCTCAGGAATGTGGAGGGGATCATGTCAGAGGATGCACGCACAATCACACACACACACACACATACAGGCACAATACTCTGTCTTTTTCTTCTCACTTTTCCAAAGGGGCTCACAATGTGCTCAGGAATGCTCTGGAATGCTGACACATATCCCATATCCTATATATATAACAGCGCCTTCAAACTTTCTGTCAAATCACATGATTTAGGGGATAGGAAGGGTCAATAGGTCAAAAACTAACTGTCAAAACCACATGATCGACGGATAGGGAGGGGCAATAGGTCAATCTAGAACAATAGAGACCGGAAGGGCAACCGGAAAGGTCAACCGGAAGGTCAATGACAACCGGAAGCCATCAATCATTTTGACACATGGTATAGGGTTATAACTACTTCCCACCTCTACTGGGAAGATGCTGGTCTTCCAGCGGTTCTAGGATGCTTCAGCTGCCAGGTCGGAATATTTTGTTATTTTTCCTCTCATAAGCCTCTTCAACCCCATCTTCCCATGGTACTGTTAATTTCACAACATATGCTAACTTTGTTGTTGGAGACCACAGGACCATGTCTGGCCAGAGTGTTGTTGTCATGCTGATAGAACGAGGAAGCAATAGCAGGTGCAATAAACTCTTTATTGAGTAACAATGATGAACATATAGGACGAACAAACACTGGCGGGTGGCGCAGGGACTTCGACGGTCGAACACGGGTGAGTCTGAGCTGGTGCAGAGTGACGTGAAGGTGATGGTGATCTCCGGCGTGAACAACGAACTGAACAGGGAACAGGAATCCAGGAACTAACACCACACGATCACAGGACGAAGAACAGGAACACCAGACAGCAAGACATCACACAACGATCTGACAATGGAGAGAAGAAAACGGTGAGTATTTAAGGAAGTGATGATGAGTCACAGCTGGCGCCGATGATGATTGCAGATTGATGAATGAGCATGATTGCTCTGGCCACACCCAAACCACGCGACACACACACACACACAAATAACAAACGCACGAGACAAAAAGGAAGCAATGCATTCGTAAACCGTGACAGTACCCTCCCTCCTAGGAACGCCTCCTGGCGTCCCCAGACTCCCTTACCTGTCGATTGTAATCATCGATAAGGGAGTGATCCAGAATGTCTCTCGTAGGCACCCAACTCCTCTCCTCCGAACCGTAACCTTCCCAGTCCACCAAGTACTGGACTCCGCGTCCCCTCCGCCTAGAGTCCAGAATACGATTTACCGAATAAGTAGGTTCCCCATCTACGAGACGCGGCGGGGGAGGAACCGGAACTGGCGGGTTAATCGCTGATCGAAACACAGGCTTAATCTTGGATACATGGAAAACGGGGTGAATTCTCCTGTACGCTGGAGGAAGGTTGAGGCGGACTGCCACCGGACTAATGATCTTGGTGACAGCGAACGGGCCAATAAATTTGGGTGCGAGCTTATTAGAGACGGAACGGAGAGGAATATTCTTAGTAGAAAGCCACACTTTTTGACCAACGACGTATACGGGAGGCTTCGACCGGTGGCGATCGGCCTTAGCCTTGGTGCGCGACCCCACCTGGAGTAGAGTCTCACGGGCTCTAGTCCAGGTGCGGTGACACCTCTGGACAAAGGCGTGTGCGGAGGGGACCGCGACTTCGGACTCCAGACTGGGAAAGATAGGTGGCTGGTAACCTACACTACACTCAAACGGAGACAGGCCCGTGGATGACACTGGTAATGTATTGTGGGCGTACTCCACCATAGACAGTTGCTGACTCCAGGAAGAAGGATTCTTGGATACCAAACACCGCAACACTCTTTCCAGATCCTGGTTGGCTCTCTCGGTCTGACCATTGCTCTGGGGATGAAACCCTGAGGATAGACTGACAGTCGCGCCCAGTAGTTTACAAAACTCTTTCCAAAATTTGGACACAAATTGGGGTCCTCTGTCGGAAACCACGTCAATCGGGAGGCCATGTAAACGAAAGACGTGATCTACGACGGCCACCGCTGTCTCCTTGGCTGAGGGTAATTTGGGCAAGGGAATAAAGTGAGTCGCCTTCGAGAACCGGTCCACCACGGTTAAAACTACCGTGTTGCCCTGGGAGGGCGGGAGGGCGGTAATAAAATCTAGTGCGATATGGGACCAGGGTCTCGAAGGGACAGGCAGCGGTTGGAGTAACCCATCTGGGGGTCGATTGGAAGACTTACCAATGGCACAAATCGAGCAAGCCAAAACAAAACTGTGAATGTCCCGGGCCATAAGTGGCCACCAGAATCGTTGCTTAACCAGGAAACTAGTACGGGTCACTCCTGGATGACAGGCTACGTTGGAACAATGTCCCCACTGAATAACGTCTGACCGTAATCCCTCCGGCACAAATAAACGATTCGGTGGGCAACCGACCGGGGGCGTTACCCCTTCTAAGGCCTTCTTGACCTTCGATTCGACCTCCCATGTGAGTGTGGAGACAAATAGGGTCTCGGGTAAAATGCACTCGGGAGTAACCAGGCGTTCGGAACGATCAAAAATGCGCGATAAAGAATCGGGTTTGATGTTCTTGGAACCCGGGCGGTACGAGAGAGTAAAATCAAAACGACCGAAAAAAAGTGCCCACCGAGCCTGCCTGGAGTTCAATCTTTTAGCGGACCTGATGTATTCCAAATTCTTGTGATCGGTCCAGACGATAAAAGGTACCCCCGACCCTTCTAACCAGTGACGCCATTCTTCCAACGCTAACTTAACTGCCAACAACTCTCTGTTACCAATGTCATAGTTACGTTCGGCTGGGGACAAGCGATGGGATAAAAACGCGCAGGGATGCATCTTCTCGTCCGTGGGAGAACGTTGGGACAACACTGCACCTACCCCCACCTCTGACGCGTCGACCTCCACCACGAACTGACGTGAGGAATCAGGGGCTATCAGAATTGGGGCCGAAACAAAGCGGTCCTTCAGTTTGGCAAACGCGGCTTCAGCCGCGTCTGACCACCTGAACGTAGTTCTGGGGGAGGTCAAGGCAGTCAGAGGTGCGGCTAGTTGGCTGAAATTACGAATAAAACGTCGGTAGAAGTTGGCGAATCCCAGAAACCTCTGCAGGGCCTTGCGGGAATCTGGGATTGGCCACTCCACCACAGCCTTAACCTTCTCAGGGTCCATACGTACTCCCTCAGACGAAATGATGTACCCAAGAAATGGAACCGACTGTGCGTGGAACTCGCATTTCTCCGCCTTGACAAAAAGCCCATTCTCTAGCAACCTCTGAAGCACTCGTCGGACGTGCTGCACATGTTCCTGGAGAGAAGAAGAAAAAATCAATATGTCATCCAGGTAAACATATATGAACTGATCTACCATATCTCGCAGCACGTCATTGACGAGGGCCTGAAAGACTGCTGGGGAGTTGGACAACCCGAAGGGCATGACCAAGTATTCAAAGTGACCCCTGGGGGTGTTAAAAGCAGTCTTCCATTCATCCCCCTCCCTGATGCGGACCAAATGATAAGCATTACGCAAGTCCAATTTCGTGAAGAGTGACGCTCCCTGCAACCTCTCGAAAGCTGAAGACATCAACGGCAAAGGATAAGTATTCTTTACCGTAATGTTGTTCAACCCCCGGTAATCAATACAAGGTCGCAGAGACCCGTCCTTCTTCCCCACAAAAAAGAACCCCGCCCCCGCTGGAGAAGAGGAAGGGCGAATGAACTTCGTTGCTAGAGAATCAGAAATATATTTCTCCATGGCCTCCCTTTCTGGAGCAGAAAGCGAATATAACTTGCCCTTAGGCGGAGATTTACCTGGCAATAAATCTATGGCACAGTCGTAGGGACGATGCGGAGGCAGAGAAGCAGCTCGAGACTTACTGAACACTTCCTTCAGGTCGTGGTACTCCGCGGGCACGTTTGACAAATCCACTGCTTCCTCCTGTAACACAGACATAGGAACAGACGAACAGGCAGACAAAAGACAGGACTCATGACATTTAGTGCTCCACTCCGTAATGGACCTCCGGAGCCAGTCCACTTTAGGGTTGTGTTGAGTCAGCCAAGGATGTCCGAGTACTATGGGTGCAAGAGGTGAATCCATGATGTAGAATGACAGAGTCTCTGAGTGGTTACCAGAAGTGATGAGGGTGATGGGACCAGTGGACAGAGAAATCATAGGAAGCTCTTGACCGTTGAGTGCGTGAACTGAAATGTCATGTGGAAGTGACTGAAGGGGAATCTGAAGGTTGTGTGCGAGAGTGCAGTCCATAAAATTACCTTCCGCCCCGGAGTCCAATAGTGCTTGACAGTCGTGTTGGCGTGTTGACCATCTCAGTCTTACCGGGAGGAGGGTAGATGTCGATGAGGTCTTCTCGGCGGAGATCCCACCCGATAGTAGCCTCACTGTTACTATCGGGCGTGGCCTTTTACCGGACACGTGTTCGAAAAATGTCCAGCTCCGCCGCAGTAAAGGCAAAGGCCTTGGGACCTCCGCCTCTCCTTCTCCTCCCGGGAAAGCCGAGCTCGCCCTACCTGCATGGGCTCGGGATCGTTGGTAGGGCTGACCGCGTCCGTGCCGCTAGACCGCAGATTCTCCGCTCCTCCAAGAGCTTGACTGGAAAGGACGCGTCGCTCGACTCTTGACAGTCTAGCATCAACTCGTAGTGCTAACTCAATCAGTCCATCCAAGGTAGTAGGCAGGTCCAGGGCGTAGATCTCCCTCTGGACGCGGTCAGCCAGCCCATGCAGGAACATGTCCCACTGCGCCTCGTCGTTCCATTGGCACTCTGCCGCGAGAGTCCGGAATTCGATCGAATAGTCCGAAACTGACCTTTCTCCCTGGCGAAGTTCGGCGAGCAGCCTCGCCGCCTCTCTTCCGGAGACCGCACGGTCGAAGACTCGCTTCATGGCGGCGGAGAGTGCCTGGAACGACTCGCAGCATGGGTCTTGGTTTTCCCACACCGCCGTTCCCCAAAGTGCCGCTCTCCCAGTCAGCAGCGAAAGAACAAATGCGACCCGGGATCGCTCATTGTTGAAGGTTCTCGGTTGCAGTGCGAAGTGCATTGAGCATCCAGTCAGGAACGCTCGACAGAAACTGGGTTCTCCGGCATACCTCTCCGGTACAGGTAAACGCGGTTCCGACTGGGAGAGAGGATCTGATGGTGTGGGGGGAACGGCCGGTGTGGGCGGCGCAGTGGGAGCTCGCAGTTGTTGGATTTGCTGGGTGAGCTCGGACACCTGCGCCACCAGCGCCTGAACCGCACGGCCAGTGTTGTTAAGCCCCTCCTCCTGGGCGTCCATGCGTTGAATGCTGCGGTTGATGAACGTTTCCATAGAAATCTGAGCCTCGCCCGCTGCTTCCATGATACGGTCAGATCGTTCTGTCATGCTGATAGAACGAGGAAGCAATAGCAGGTGCAATAAACTCTTTATTGAGTAACAATGATGAACATATAGGACGAACAAACACTGGCGGGTGGCGCAGGGACTTCGACGGTCGAACACGGGTGAGTCTGAGCTGGTGCAGAGTGACGTGAAGGTGATGGTGATCTCCGGCGTGAACAACGAACTGAACAGGGAACAGGAATCCAGGAACTAACACCACACGATCACAGGACGAAGAACAGGAACACCAGACAGCAAGACATCACACAACGATCTGACAATGGAGAGAAGAAAACGGTGAGTATTTAAGGAAGTGATGATGAGTCACAGCTGGCGCCGATGATGATTGCAGATTGATGAATGAGCATGATTGCTCTGGCCACACCCAAACCACGCGACACACACACACACACAAATAACAAACGCACGAGACAAAAAGGAAGCAATGCATTCGTAAACCGTGACAGTTGTAGCCACTATTTATGGGGGAAACACAAGCTTCTTATCAAGGTCCACTTCCAATTCCCAATCCAATGCTGACTGCAGAATGCTTGCATCCTTAGGTGTTGTACTATGCTCTTGATGTTGGCCAGCTGGTACAAAATTTGTGAAGTTGACCTGTCCTGCCGATGTTTGTGGGAGATTGTTTGTGGTGGTTCGCTTCTGTTCCAGTATTGATGCCAGTTCTCTGAGTACTTGGTTATGCCGCCAAGTATAGCGCCCTTGGGTGAAACTTGTAGTGCACCCTGCTAGAATGTGCCTTAGGGATGCAGGTACTTGACACAGGGAACAGGCAGGATCTTCTCCATACCACTCTTTCAGATTTTGGGGGGAGGGTAGCAGGTCGTATGTGGCCCTGATGACAAAACTCAGCCATGCTCCATCTGCCAGATGTCACGCTAGCTGAGCTTTTTCTTCTCTAGGCCCTCCCAGTTGGTCCATCTCCCTTGCTTGGCCATTAAGACAGCTTTGGCATGTCGCTCTCCCTCCTCCTGTCTCCTAACCTCTTCTACCACTAGCTGTCTCTTCTGCACTGATGTCGCTTTATGCCACAGAGGAGTTTTGGGGATGAGTCCAAACCCCGCCCTTCCATGCTGTACTTGTCCAACCACATCTCTGAAATGAAGCGCAGACTTTGCACTCTGAACAGCTTCTGATGGAGTCCACTTCCTTCCCGCTACCACCCGGGGGACCGCTGTTCGAATGACTGCATCCTCGGATTCAGATAGGGTCATGACGAGCCTTGCTTTGGTGCATTTAAACTCTTCCATGAGCCCTGTGATTGGTAATTCCAACTTGTCATGTCCATAAAGGCCAACGGAACTTAAACAACATGGAATTCCAAGCCACTGCTTCAGTTGTGTGCTTATCAGCCGTTCGGCCCGTTCCAACTTTTCAACCTTGGTGATGGGGATCTCATACACAGTTAATGGCCACAAGAGTCTTGGGAGTATTCCAAACTAAAAAAAAACATAACTTGAGTTTTCCTGGCAACAAGGTCTTGTTGATGCGCTCCATGTACAGCTGGTCTCATTTTTTAGTTGTTCAAACTGCTCGGTGTCTTTGAGCTTCGCATCATACCATCTCCCCAAGCTCTTTATTGGCATTTCTGAGACAGTTGGGACAGGTGTTCCACCAACATGAAATCTTTGGTCTGTGACTTGGCCTTTCACGATGGAGATGCTTCTGCAATTATTGGGCTTTAACTTCATCCTCGCCCATGTTATATTTTGATGAAGTTTCTCCAGCAATCTCTTGGTGCAGGGGACAGTTGTTGTGAGTGTTGTTAGTTCATCCATATAGGCTCGAATTGGTTGTAACCTCTAATTACATTGTAGTCGTTCTCCTCCCACGACCCATTTCAAGGCTCTAAATAAATTATATTTATTTTATTTTTTATTTTTCAAAAGTTACTTTCTCAAAAGTACTAACAAAATTGTTATTTGAATCGTGAAGCTGCAAACTTATAAAGTTAACTTATAAAATTATGAATACATATAATAACATTATTACAATAAAGACCCATCAAAGTTATGATTCCGTTTCCATTAAACACACAAGAATATACTTCTCGTAATGGCAAATTTATGCTGTTCACAACATTTCAGTAAACTTGCGTGACATTGAACATGTGTTACGAGATCATCAACTTCTTAAAAAGGTTTTCTGTAACACATGAGGTACATTTGTATGTCTTCTTTAATCTGTCATTATGTTCCTAAAGATCTGACTATGTATCAGGAAGTCTTGAGGCTTTAACTCAGTCTGTCTTTAACCGTCAGTCATTATTCAGTCAGTATGGAGCTCAGTCAACTCCCTCTTCTGCTCTGTGAGTATTATTTCCTCTGAAATGAATTGCACTTATTATGAATAAGATTGTGTTCCTGGTGTTTTTTTGTTTGTTTTTTCTTCATGTTCTCAGAGCTTCAAATCCAGCTCTAGTTCATGATATATGAGTGAAAGACGAGTTTGAGAGAAGTGTGCAGTTAGTGGTGTTTGTGAAAGAGAAATGCACTCTGTTGTGTTTGGGTCAGTCTGTTTGTTCACTCACTCGGTTTAATGCTTTGTCATGGTGTTTGCTGAATCATTTCTGTTGGTTGTTTTGTACAGTTTCTGTCCGTGATGCACTAGGTAGATATTCACTAGTTAGTCTTTAGATGTTCACTATGCAGTTAGTAAGAGTTTATATGAGTTAATTGTTATTATTGTCACTGTTTTCAGACTCTAGAAAGGTTTTTACAGAAACACTCATCCAGGAGCCACTAGATATAGACAAATTAGAAGAAAGACTTTAAGAGAAATGAAACATTTCTGTGTTGTGAAGCTGAGAAACATGCAAGAGTGAAATTTTTATGTGTAAAGTATAATAGAAAGTCAATCAGCTCCATGTTCACAGTGTAATAATTGTCAGATTATCCTGTATTTGGATGAACTGTCACTTTGGTGGCTTGCCAGTGTAGTCGATTTCTCTTATACATAAAATAAGTTCTTGTGGAGAGAAGAATTTACTGAAGGTATCAGAGCAGCACATTCTTCAGCAATTATGTTAGTCTGTCTTCAGAGAGTCTGAACCCAAATATCTGTCTGTGGGACAGACCTTTATACCTAAAGCTAATTTACAAACAAAATAGGAATATTTAAAATACACAATATTTCATGAGTTTTTTTTTTTTTTTTTACTTTGTGTTTTTAGTGCTGATTTCAAACTTCCAGTCTGGATACACTCAAGGTGAGTGAATTTGATTAATAAATTTCATCACAAATGTGTGATTCTGTTACAAACCAGGGGCCGGATTCACGAAACAATCTTAAGAATAAAATTATTCTTAACTGCTGTTTCCTTCTTATTTTCTAACTTAAGAAAAGAAAAAAAAAGATAAGAATATTTTGTATTGCCAAAAACTTTACTTAAGAATGTTCTTATCTTTCTTTTTAAGGTTCTTCTTAAGACAAAATTTGGTTGTACTAAAAAGGGTTACAATTTATTTTAAGGTGTCATTGTGTAATTATATAAGTACTGTGTAATATTAAGTAACTACATGTACTATAGGGTTAGGGAAGGATTAGGGTTTGGTTGAGGGTTATTTGCATGTAATTATACATAATTTACTGTTATTGCTATAGTAAACACATGCAGTAACATGTAACTACGTCACCTTAAAATAAAGTGTTTAATAATTTAATAATTATCCTATTCATATTCCTGAAAAGAAATTAAAAAAAAAAATCATCTTAAATAACTTCTTAAAGTCAGGATAACCTCCAACCTGTCTTAAATCCCCAAAGGAAGATTACAAACTTCTTGGAATTTATCTTAAGAACTTTCTTAACTTTTTTTTAAGAAGATTTTTGTGGATCCGGCCCCAGCTGTCACAGTCATCTGCACTCATTCACCTTTAGTCTCGTTTTCATTCATCACATGGTTTCCTTTGTTTGTATTCTCCCTCCACTCATCAGTTACCATGGACATTCATTCATCACAGCTGTTCATCATTTATTTCGTTACCTCTGTGTATTTAGTTCCTCTGTCTCTTTAGTTGTCGGTTGATGTTCGTGTCTGGTAGTGTTTGTTACGTTTATACTCCTCTGCACACTATTACTCCTGCTTGCCTCCTTGTAATTAAAAACCTGTTTGTATTTGATAACCTCGTCTTCAGTCCGTCTTCCCTCTTCTTCATCTTGTGACACCAGCTATGAAATGAGTATCATGATTATAAATACAGCTTTTTAAACAAGTTATATAAATGATTCATGTGTTGTAACACCAAACAGACGGTTCTGAGGTGCAACAAAAACACCAAAAATCATTCACTCATATGAAGACGTTTTTATGCAGAATTTAGAAATATAAAATATCTTTTGACATTTGTCTACAGATTTAATAGAAATTATTATAGTTGCTGGACCTGCAACAACAAAGTCATTTGAACAACAATGACAATTTGTAACCCTTTAGTAACTGATGTGTGTGTCTCTGACTGCTGGTGTGGATGTAGGAGGTGTGAAACTGCGTTGAGCTCAGGGCTACTAACCTAAAGGATGTGGGTTTCAACTCCACATAGGGGGGTATTTACACTTCTGTTGTCCTTTAACTCTTTGCATTGCGCTGAGTGAATGTTCACCTTGTTTGTTCCAGTAATTGCTGCCGGCGGCTCTATTACATTGTTTGTGAAGTAGCAGTTTTAAGTGTTTCTCCACAGAAGTGGTTGATTTTGACACAGAAGTGCTCAGACTTTTAGTTGTCAAGCAATAAACGTGTGGCCTCAGTTTTCTTTTGCTTATAACTTTGAACCCTTTGAACTTAAAAAACAAGAACCTTTCCCTGATCTCAAATTGAAGATGATGATTTCAATTTCTGAAGTCTCAGTGAGTCGTCGAATATTGTAAAATATTTTGTGAACTGTTTTCTCTTCTTGACAACAGTGGTTGATATGATCTTTACACCAAGCCTCCCAAAAGTTATTGGCTAGATTTTTATTTATCATTTTACATTTTTCAATTTAACCATTATCATATTACACCCTAACGAAGTAGTTGTAACGGTCATCAGCTGGAGTGCCCTTGAGAGCCACCAGAGGGCACTCCACATCAGACTATCGTGATTCTTTCACAACTACATTTCCCATAACTCACTGCCCAGACTCATCATCCCTGATTGCATCCACATGTGTCTCATTACCTTGTTAGTCTCAGCCTATTTAAACCATGTACACTCATTCATTATCGGCGAGGTCTTGTTAGTTGTTTCATCTGCAATTCTGAGCGTCTTCCCTTGTTCTGCCCTTGTTATGCCCTTGTTCTTCCTTTGTTATGCCCTTGTTATGCCATTGTTATGCCCTTGTTCTTCCCTTGTTATGCCCTTGTTCCTGGTTTTCCCGTTCCTGTCTCACCCTCTGGATTTGTTTGTTTGTATGGACTGCTTGCCTGTGTATGACCCTTGCCTGGATTTGTATCACGTCTTTGGATTACTCTGTTTAATAAACTGCATTTGGATCCTTTACCTTCGCGTCTCAGAGCAGCTTGTGACAGTCATGATGTGTTTCATCTCTGCAACTCTTTTTCATGTAAACTGCTGCAGTTCGTGACTTTGTTGAATGTTGTGTCTCTTTGACTGCGGCTGTAGATGTTGCTGTTGTGAGACAGTGGATTGAACTATAAGAGGACGAGATCTTCTGTTGAAAAACTTTCACTACTCAAACTTTTTGCCAGTTTTATACTGACAGATGTTTCCAAACCAACTCTGAATGTGCAGTATTTTGCTTTCATAATGCACAAATGATTTCATAAGACACAGAATAAGTGACTATAACAGCTAGAGAACAACACTTCAATCTAACCTGATTATGTGTTTTACAATACAAATGTTTAAATACAATTTATTGTTTTTATTTATTATTTTATCGCATTATTTCATTGTTTATTGTTGTCTTTCTACAGAAAGACCAAAACCCAAAGTGACCATTAAACCTGATCATCATGTATTCAGAGGAGAGACAGTCACTCTCAGATGTGACATATATGATGGAGGAGTCACTAGCTGGCGGTACAACTGGTATAAAGACGGTTCAACCAGTGTTTTCAGTGAACGACAGGAACACACATTCAGTTCTGTTACTGAGTCTGACTCAGGTAAATACTCCTGTTATGGGACAGAGACTGAAGGATCACGCAGATCAAACATCAGTGATGAAGTTACACTGACAGTATCAGGTGAGTTTGATCATCTCTTCATAAACACACACAAGTTTAACATTTTATTAATGAGCGATTTGCTTCTTCACATTAAGATACATTTTTAAACCAAAATTATCTCAAATGATCTTCAAACCTAGTCTCAAAGTTGGCTGATTTTTGGATTTTGCACATCCATTACCAAATAACACCCTAAAAAGTAGTCATGATGCATATCGATGATGATTTTTGTTATTATTATGTTTTTCAACTATAAGTGCTTGCAGACTGAGATATAATATTTGGTAACACTTTATTTTGATGGTCCCCTTTAGACATTCTGTTGACTGAGTGAAACAGCTCCTACATGTCAACTAACTTTCATTGAGTATTAGTAGACTGTTAGTTTAGGGTTAGCAGAATAAGTTGTATGTATAGGCTACTTGCAAAGTTACTTATACTCAATTGAATGTCTAAAGAAGGAGCATCAGAATAAAGTGTTTCCAATTATTGATAAAACATGATAGAGAAACAAAAATCAAAAGCAAGAAATAGATTAAAAAATATATTTAAAAAAAATGAAGATTCTTCATTGTCACTTTACAATGGTATAGCGAAATTAAAGCAATCCTTATGGTACCATCACATATAGCTTTGTGCAAACTAACATTTAATTTAAATAAATACAATTTAAGTAGAATAGAAACAATACGATAATAACCAATATACAGGACAATACATCAATAAACAATATGCCAAAATCAAGACAACGCAAAGACAATATAAAACAATACACACAAAACCAGTGCAAGCAAGGCGACAGTCAAATATTGCACAGTAAGCAGTAATACAGCATGATATTGCACACAATGAAAAGAGAGGTAAGTGCAACAGAATGTAACCCAATTTAAATAATATAGTGTATATTGTTATGGCTGGCTCATATACCGCAACATAAAACAGGCAAACAACAAATGCTTTAACAATAAACAAATTTATTTACAAACCAAGCAAACAATTATTAAACAATCAAAAGAAAACCGACGTCTAGGGAAATCTCTGGCACTAAAAATAAATATGGGAAAGAAAAGATTTAGGAGCAAAATATGTACAAATAAGAAGAATGGGAGAGAAGTGAGAGAGCCCTCACTTGAAGTCACTCAGGTCTTTATACTGACACCATATTATAAAGTTAATTAGGGATTGAATGCAACTGTTGCCCAACTAACGTCTGCACTGTGTAGAAGAGCCATCAGGGGGAAAACAACATGTATATACACTGAAATATACAGAGGGTGTTGTTAACCTTGTATAGGTTGAGATATAACATGCCCTGTCAGATTGGTGTATTTCTCAGTTTATGTGTGTGTGTGTGTGTGTGTGTGTGTGTGTGTGTGTGTGTGTGTGTGTGTGTGTGTGTGTGTGTGTGTGTGTGTGTGTGTGTGTGTGTGTGTGTGTGTGTGTGTGTGTGTGTGTGTGTGTGCTGGCAGTGTTCAACTCCCTTATAGCGCTGGGGTAAAAACTGTTCTTTTGTCTATTGATCCACGATTTGATGAACCTAAAAGGTTTACCAGAGGGCAGCAACTCAAACAAATGATGACCCGGATGGAAAGGATCCTTTAAAATGTTTCCTGCTCTTCTGTAAAGCTCTTTTAGGGAAGGCAGAGGGCAGCCAATGATGTTTTTTTGCAGAGTTGATTACTCTCTGGAGAACTTTCTTATCCTTATAATCTTGTTAGTGCTCACTTCTCATCAATATAACTTATTTTGCCTAAATTAAGATTCCCAAATATCTTGGGAATGAGCATGGAATATGTAAAAAAAAAAAAATGTTTTACCATACTAATCATCAGTAAAATAATACTTCTAATAACTTTAATTTAATCTTTTTTTCTCACAATTAAATTTTTTTCTTACATTGTCTATGAAATCAAAATATATGAATAATTTACCAGTGAGAGAATGAGATCATCTGTTGAAACCGTTTCAGAGCTCATGCTCCCAAATTCCCAATAATTTTATATTAACAGATTTTCCCAAACCAACTCTGACTGTTGAGCCACAGAGTTCAGTGTTCACTGGAGACTTAGTTACACTGAGATGTGAGCTGGATAAAATAACTGGATGGAAGTTTCTCTGGAGCAAAGACTCAAACACTGAATCTGCTGAAGCTGCAACTAAAACAATCAGTCGTGTGAAAGTCTCTGATGGAGGAGAGTACAGATGCAGAGCGCGAAGAGGAGGATATTACACAGATTACAGTAAACCAGTAGCAGTGACAATACATGGCAAGTGTTTTTCCTCTCATAATGAACTCTGAGATCACTATATGAAAATGATTTATAAGACACTAAATAAACATAGAGAACAACACTTCAGTTTAACTTGATTTAGTGTTTTGTAACTGTTTGCACAATAAAAAACAGCACATCTTATTATTTGTATTTATTTTATTATATTATTTATCACATTATTTTCAATGTTTATTGTTGTTGTTCTACAGAAATACCAAAACCCAAAGTGACCATTAAACCTGATCATCATGTATTCAGAGGAGAGACAGTCACTCTCAGATGTGACATATATGATGGAGGAGTCACTAGCTGGCGGTACAACTGGTATAAAGACGGTTCAACCAGTGTTTTCAGTGAACGACAGGAACACACATTCAGCTCTGTTACTGAGTCTGACGCAGGTAAATACTTCTGTTATGGGACAGAGACTGAAGGATCACGCTGGTCACAACACAGTGATGAAGTTACACTGACAGTATCAGGTGAGTTTGATCATCTCTTCATAAACACACACAAGATTAACATGTTATTAATGAGTGATGTCTCTATTTCAGTTCCCAGAGCAGTTTTAAGTGTTTCTCCTCAGAAGTGGTTGACTGAAGGAGATCCAGTGACTCTGATCTGTGAGGTTAACGGCTCCTCTACAGGCTGGACATTCAGCTGGTTCACTGAAACTGTCTCAGGTCAGATATAATGTGCTTCATCTGAATTAACTGTTTATATTGAAGTGAAATATATCATTTTATATGTCTGAAACCAGACACAGACTGGGTATTAAGGGCAACACTTCCATGGGCACCAAGCAGTGAAACTTTGAGTGTCATGATGAAATAAACAGGAAGCAATCGCAGATACTCAAGGTGATATTTATTCTCCAAAGTACACACAACAGAAAGAACAGGAAGGCGGCGATTCAGACTCAGGCAGGGACTTGATGGTCTGTGGTGCGCTGGTGCGGTGATAGTGGTGAATCCCAATCCCGGTGCTGGAGTGCGGTGAACCCAAGGATGACGAACACAACGGCAGGAAGACAAGGCAAGGCGAACACAGACACGGCAACTCCACGGGGAAACAGACACGGCAGGTCACAGGACATCAACAAACAATCCGACACTGGAACAGAGAATGGTGTGAGTATATATAGGAACGGAAATGAATCGCAGCTGTGAACAGTGATTGATGATGATGATGATCAGCTGGAGCGCTGACGGACACGTGAACGGGACAACGCCCACTCACACATAAACAACAATGACACGAGACAAGAAGAAAACAATGCATTCAACAACCGTGACATTGAGATCCCAATCCCTCATTTACAATCACTCCTCTGTAACAACATAAGAGCCATTGATCAAACCCTGAATAAAACAACCTAAACACAATGAGTAATTCGAGTTACACAAATGTAAACCAGTGTATTCAGGTTCAAGTTTAGTTACAAATGCAATTTATATGAAATCTACACATTCTGACTTTATACAGGGAGCAGGAATGATCATGACCTCCTCTCAGACAGCAGCAGAGGAGCTGGAGGAAAATACACTGTCAGTTCTGCTGATCTAAAACACACAGGAGTTTATGTGTGCAGAGCAGAGAGAGATAAAACAGCCGTTACAACATACAGCAACACACAACCACTGTGGGTCACTGGTGAGTTCACATACAGTATATAGTAAATGATTGGTTCATCTTTAATAAAGACAATTTCCAAATTATAGCTGTAATTGTCTTGTCAGGCGTTTCTCCTCCAGTGTCTCTGATCATCAGTCCCAGCAGAACTCAACACTTCACATCTGTCTCTCTCTCTCTGAGCTGTGAGGACCAGAGTAACTCTGATGGATGGACAGTGAGAAGATACACAGACAGCGGGTGGCTGGAAGATTGTTCATCATCAGTGTGGGGATCACAAACAGGATCTACATGTACAATCAGATCCACCAGCACATCAAACACTGGAGTTTACTGGTGTCAGTCTGAATCTGGAGAGAACTATCATCCTGTTAATATCACTGTACACTGTGAGTCTGTGTTTCTGTATTTATTCATTTCACTGACAGTTTACAATCAATACACAGGTTTATTAAACAAGAGCAGGATATACTGTAGTCTGACGTTGACCAGTAAACAACCAGCCAGACCATCATAGCAATACACTAAAAACAGAAACCATGTGGGCAGCGGAAAATATAAAGTTCTTTTTTATTTTGTCTTGTTTTTATTATGTTACGATTTTGTTCAAATATTGCATGTCTCCTGTGTTTCTGTAGCTGGTGTGATTCTGGAGAGTCCTGTTCATCCTGTGACTGAAGGAGATAATCTGACTCTACGCTGTTTATATCAATATACAACCCTATCAAACCTCAGAGCTGATTTCTATAAAGATGGATCACTCATCCAGAATCAAACTACAGAGAAGATCATCCCTACTGTCTCAAAGTCACATGAGGGTTTCTACTACTGCAAACACCCAGAGAGAGGAGAGTCTCCCAAGAGCTGGATCTCAGTCAGAGGTGAGAGTCACTGAAACTGTGAGCTGATTTATTTCTTCATATGCCCTCGTTCAGATATAGTTCATGATAAATTATTTGTGTGTCTCTTTTTCAGGCTCTCATTCAGACTCTCAGATCTCTGTCCTCCGCATACTCAGTTCTGTACTGGCAGCTTGTCCATATCTGATAGTGACAGTCGTGCTGATTTACAAATTCTGCAGAATGAGAGGAAAAACACCTGAGTGATTTATTAGAAGATATTATTATCATTATTTTTAACTGACCAACAAATCAGTCAAAATAATTATTAATATGATGTGATGTCACATTTGGCTTTGCTCAATGAGGGTTTGATCTTTGTAAATTTGCTTTAAAAACACTGTTGTGAATTCTGCTTTACAAATACTGAACTGTCACATTTGGTTAAATTAAATGCAGGAATCCCCTTTATTATTGCTGTGTGTGTGTGTGTGTGTGTGTGTGTGTGTGTGTGTGTGTGTGTGTGTGTGTGTGTGTGTGTGTGTGTGTGTGTGTGTGTGTGTGTGTGTGTGTGTGTGTGTGTTGTTTGATTACAGTATTGTATTTAAGATGGTGTTAGACTAAATAAATGGAGTCACTCCTGATTCACAATGTCTAACGTTTGTCATGTTACAGTTTTTAAAGTCATGTTACATGTTAAAGTCAACATGTTTTTAACATGCATAATTTATCCACCAGGAATTGATGGTAAAAGCAGTTTAAACTGTGGAATAGACAATAAAGAGTAAATTGTGGTTTCATGTTGACTTTAACAAAGTACATGGATGTTATCCTGTAAACACGTTTGGTTTTTGCTGTTTTTGACCAATAAAATATTATTGTAAATATAGACCAGACCTTCATCAAGCTTTAGTATCACAAGTACATCCCCGTCCCACTCAGTTTACTTCCCACAATCCCATTTGGCAACTTATTTTCATCTTTTACTATATATATATTGCTTTGTTTAAAATAAAGCCTGACAAGACAGTGACTGTCTGTTTATAACGTTTTTAATATATTAGCTTACATTTCAGTAGCTTTTCAATTTTTATTTATAAGTGAAAGTTTAATATTTTTTATTTTGTCCTGCTTTAATACATTACAATTCTTTACAATGTAAGGCTTGTGTGATATTTGCATGTTTCACATTATAACCACAGGAACACACTGTCATTTGTAAGCTATTCCTTAATTTAGTGTAAGTCTCCTGATTTGTATTGCTGCAATATTTCATATTTTATGTTTGTTTACTTTTTTTAATAAAGAAACACAGCTTTATATTCTGGATCTGATGCTTTGTCTCGCAGTGTCACAATAAAAGCAGAAGAATCGTGACCTCTGACTATAATTAATCATGTTTTAATCTCTCAATAGTTTGGACTTTTCAGACTAAAACTGTAATCTACAGAAATTATTACATTTAAACAGAGAGAAAAGACCTATAGTTTTAAACAATTCTTGAACATCCATCCATCCATCCATCCATCCATCTTCTACCGCTTATCCGGGGCCGGGTCGCGGGGGCAGCAGTCTAAGCAGGGATGCCCAGACTTCCCTCTCCCTAGACACTTCCTCCAGCTCTTCCGGGGGGACACCGAGGCGTTCCCAGGCCAGCCGGGAGACATAGTCTCTCCAGCGTGTCCTAGGTCTTCCCCGGGGTCTCCTCCCGGTGGGACATGCCCGGAACACCTTCCCGGGAAGGCGTCCAGGAGGCATCCGGAAAAGATGCCCGAGCCACCTCAACTAACCCCTCTCGATGTGGAGGAGCAGCGGCTCTACTCTGAGCTCCTCCCGAGTGACCGAGCTTCTCACCCTATCTCTTAGGGATCGCCCAGCCACCCTGCGGAGAAAGCTCATTTCGGCCGCTTGTATCCGGGATCTTGTCCTTTCGGTCATGACCCACAGCTCATGACCATAGGTGAGAGTAGGAACGTAGATTGACTGGTAAATCGAGAGCTTCGCCTTGCGGCTCAGCTCCTTCTTCACCACGACAGACCGGTACAGGGACCGCATTACTGCAGAAGCTGCACCGATCCGCCTGTCAATCTCCCGTTCCATCCTTCCCTCACTCGTGAACAAGACCCCAAGATACTTGAACTCCTCCACTTGAGGCAGGAGCTCTCCACCAACCTGAAGCGGGCAAACCACCCTTTTCCGACTGAGAACCATGGCCTCGGACTTGGAGGTGCTGATTTTCATCCCAGCCGCTTCACACTCGGCTGCAAACCGTCCCAGTGCATGCTGGAGGTCCTGGTCTGATGAGGCCAACACGACAACATCATCTGCAAAGAGCAGAGATGAAATCGTGTGGTCCCCAAACCCGACCCCCTCCGGCCCCTGGCTGCGCCTAGAAATTCTGTCCATAAAAATTATGAACAGCAACAACAAGCGACAAAGGGCAGCCCTGCCGGAGTCCAACACGCACCGGGAACAAGTCTGACTTACTGCTGGCAAAACGAACCAAGCTCCTGCTCCGGTCGTACAGGGACCGGATAGCCCTTAGCAAAGGGCCCCGGACCCCATACTCCCGGAGCACCCTCCACAGGCCGCCGCGAGGGACACAGTCGAATGCCTTCTCCAAATCCACAAAGCACATGTAGATTGGTTGGGCAAACTCCCATGAGCCCTCCAGCACCCTGTAGAGGGTATAGAGCTGGTCCAGTGTTCCACGACCGGGACGAAAACCACACTGTTACTCCTGAATCCGAGGTTCTACTATCGGCCCGATTCTCCTCTCCAGTACCCTGGCATAGACTTTCCCAGGGAGGCTGAGAAGTGTGATCCCCCTATAGTTGGAGCACACCCTCCGATCCCCCTTCTTGAAAAGAGGGACCACCACCCCGGTCTGCCAGTCCAAAGGTACTGTCCCCAACCGCCACGCGATGTTGCAGAGGCGTGTCAGCCAAGACAGCCCCACAACATCCAGAGACTTGAGGTACTCAGGGCGGATCTCATCCACCCCCGGTGCCTTGCCACCGAGGAGTTTCTTGACTACCTCGGTGACTTCAGCTTGGGTGATGGACGAGTCCGCCTCCGAGCCCTCAGCCTCTGCTTCCTCAATGGAAGACGTGACGGCGGGATTGAGGAGATCCTCGAAGTATTCCTTCCACTGTCCGGTGATATCCCCAGTCGAGGTCAACAGCTGCCCACCTCCACTGTAAACAGCGTTGGTAGGGCACTGCTTCCCCCTCCTGAGGCGCCGGACGGTTTGCCAGAATCTCTTCGAGGCCGACCGATAGTCCTTCTCCATGGCTTCACCGAACTCCTCCCAGGCCCGAGTTTTTGCCTCCACAACCACCCGGGCTGCAGTCCGCTTGGCCCGTCGGTACCTATCAGCTGCCTCAGGAGTCCCACAAGCCAGCCAGGCCCGATAGGACTCCTTCTTCAGCTTGACGGCATCCCTTACTTCCGGTGTCCACCACCGGGTTCGGGGATTGCCGCCTCGACAGGCACCGGAGACCTTACGTCCACAGCTCCGAGTGGCCGCGTTGACAATGGAGGTGGAGAACATGGTCCACTCGGACTCAATATCTCCAGACTCCCTCGGGATCTGGTCGAAGCTCTGCCGGAGGTGGGAGTTGAAGATCTCTCTGACAGGAGATTCGGCCAAACGTTCCCAACAGACCCTCACAGTACGTTTGGGTCTGCCGAGTCTGTCCAGCTTCCTCCCCCGCCATCGGATCCAACTCACCACCAGGTGGTGATCAGTTGACAGCTCCGCCCCTCTCTTCGCCCGAGTGTCCAAGACATACGGCCGGAGGTCGGATGAAACGACCACAAAGTCGATCATCGACCTCCGGCCTAGGGTGTCCTGGTGCCATGTGCACTGATGGACACCCTTATGCTTGAACATGGTGTTCATTATGGACAAGCTGTAGCTAGCACAGAAGTCCAATAACAGAACACCACTCGGGTTCAGATCAGGGGGGCCGTTCCTCCCAATCACGCCCCTCCAGGTGTCACTGTCGCTGCCCACGTGGGCGTTGAAGTCCCCCAGTAAAACGATGGAGTCCCCAGTCGGAGCACTTTCCAGCACCCCTCCCAGAGACTCCAAGAAGGCCGGGTACTCTGCACTGCCGTTCGGCCCGTAAGCACAAACGACAGTGAGAGACCTATCCCCGACCCGAAGGCGTAGGGAAGCGACCCTCTCGTTCACCGGGGTGAACTCCAACACATGGCGGCTGAGCTGGGGGGCTATAAGCAAACCCACACCAGCCCGCCGCCTCTCACCATGGGCAACTCCAGAGTGGTGAAGAGTCCATCCTCTCTCGAGGAGTGTGGTTCCAGAGCCCAAGCCGTGCGTAGAGGTGATCCCAACTATCTCTAGTCGGAATCTCTGAACCTCACGCACAACCTCAGGCTCCTTCCCCGCCAGAGAGGTGACATTCCATGTCCCTAGAGCTAGATTCCGTGTCCAGGGATCGGGTTGTCTAGGCCCCCGCCTTCGACTGCCGCCCGATCCACTTAGCACCGGCCCCTTACGGTCCCTCCTGCAGGTGGTGGGTCCACGGGAGGGTGGCCCCACGTCACTCCTTCGGGCTGAGCCCGGCCGGACCCCGTGGGGGGAGGCCCGACCACCAGACCCTCGCATACGAGCCCCAACCCCGGGCCTGGCTCCAGGGTGGGGCCCCGGCTGCGCCATACCGGGCGACGTCACGGTCCTCCTTTTTTTGGGCATCATAAGGGGTTTTGAACCGCTCTTAGTCTGACCCGTCGCCTAAGACCTGTTTGCCTTGGGAGACCCTACCAGGGGCATATAGCCCCAGACAACATAGCTCCTAGGTTCATTCGGGTACTCAAACCCCTCCACCACGGTAAGGTGGCAGTTCAAGGAGGGGGACAATTCTTGAACATGCTTTTTTTTTGTACAGCCAATGATTTCACACACGATTATTTTAACTCATCCTGTGGTTATTGTGACTGTTGTGTAAAACTGTTGCATACATGAGCACTGCTGGTCATGTGACATTGATGGTTTTTAACGCTACTGAACATGAACACAGGGTGTCAAGTGCTGATTATGTGTTTAAAGTTGAGAAACACAAGAATAGTGTTAATAGTTCTGATGAATCATTTAGAAAATGGTGTTACGTGGATGAAATGTGGCTAATATATTTTATTTAAGTGTCTGAGTGATTGAGAAAACCTGTAATAATGTTAGATATTTATGAAAAACCTTTGACCCAGAGTATGAGCAATGATCGACACTTAGCAAACACCACTAATTCAGGTTCGTATGTGTTGAGGGTCATTCTGCATGAAGAATAAAACAAGATCTGAAAACTACTGATGTGAGCTTCTCTTCACACCAGTTTATCTTTCTAGCACTTCCTCTTTCACTCTCCGTTAAATGCGTCATTCTACAATTTAGATGATTCTATATTCTACAATTATCAATGATAATTGTGTTTTTTCTAATAGTTTTCTTCAGATTATATTTTATTAATTAAGAAAATGCAGATTATAATCTGACACAAATGTTTTGTGCATCACAGCTGTACAGCAGCTTTAAAAGAAAATAGTGCCATTGTTCAGCTGAAGTTCCCTTTAAAAAGTGTTACAACAATCCCCTTACACACAACTAAGAATAGTTTCTGTTTAATAATTGTACAGAATGATCAGTGGAAAAGAAAGACAGATCGAGCTGTGCTGGAGAGTGTTTTAAAAAAGAACTGATGAGGTTCAAAGAAGGGCCGGTCAGTCAGATCAGTTGCGAAGAAAATGTTGAAATCCAGTGGTGAAGTTTCTGACGCCTCAGTCAGTGAAAACTTTTCTGTTGTCGTATGAAGCCATTTGGCAACTCAAAGCCAAAGAAAGTGAATGTGAAATGTGTCTTGTGCAGTTTCTGGCTCCTCAAGTCTGAACTCCAGGGTTAAAACATTAATCTGTGTGTCTATGTGTGAATATTCTCAGTCAGAGTACACATGTATACACTGGAGTTGAGTTTATATTAAGCGTGAATACCATTAAGGACGTTTTTGTCTAATATAATAATTTACACACATGCACACACTCCTGAGTCAAACAGAAAGTGGATTTGATGGTCAGTCACAGAGAGATTTTTAGGGATTTTTCTTTTGGATTGTTTCAATAAACCTATTTTTTAATCATCTTGCATGATGTTTTTGTTTCTTTTTGTTTAATTGTTACATCTTATATTTGTCAGGACAGAAGAGTGCAAACAAGTAAAGTTTGTAAACAGGATTTATTGGACACAAGATATTATTCAGCAGAAGAGCAGGTGAGTGGTTGAAGATTAAAGTAGAGCTCTGTTGGCTGGGTTGACTGAGTCTCTTTCCTGGTTTTGGTTGTAGATGATGAAGATCAGGACAGAAGACAGAAGACAGATGAAGGCGGACTGGATCAGAGCTTCGGTAGAAGAACGGCATCAAAGAGGTAAGTATTGTCGAAGGAAGAGTCAGGTAAGTCTTTCGGTGAGGAATGACGAGACCAGACAATGAAGTGCTGTGGGTGTGGTGACTGTATGCTGTTGTTGATGTTGACTCAGTGACAATATTGTATTATATTTATATTGACTTATATTTATATTCAATGTGAAAAATGATAATTATTATGAATACTATTTATTGCATAAATATGAATTAGTACCATGAAATTCTCTCAAAATCAAAATATTATTCAACAAAAAATATTGTTGATTTTACAAAAAAAAAAGAGAAGCATTTCAGGTGTTCGGACGCTTTTGACCGTGAATAACAGAAGTGTGACCCCCAAATGTACAATAGCAGAGTATTAAGTAAATCATACATAGTGCAGATTGATTCCCAAATGAATGACTCTAATGACTCTTGTATTGCACTTTTGTTTTTGCCTTTGATGTGCTTGTTGTTGCTGTTGTTGTTTGTTTGCGTTCATAGCCTGTCTTACAAACTTCAGTCTTCCGGTTTCCACCATATGAAAAATGTGCAAATGACAATAAGACTTATGACCTTTGGCAATAATTGAAATGAATGCTGAGGACAAGAATTATATTTCTTTTCTTTTTGTCAAAAGTTACTTTCTCAGAAGTACTGACAAAATTGTTATTTGAATCGTACAGAAGCTGAATTCACTAAATTAAGAGGAACAAGCATTAAAGTTGTTACATCCGCTGTCTTGGTGTATGAATATTAAACTTGTCAGAGGTATATATCAGTGCCAAAGTTTGACACCTTTATTGTGGTTTGATTTCTTCTTTTTCAGATCAGTGGCATTAACCAGTGTGGGAGGAACAGCAGCTGTAAACTTATAAAGTTATGAATACATATGATAACATTATTACAATAAAGATCCATCAAAGTTATGATTCCGTTTCCATTAAACACACAAGAATATACTTCTCGTAATGGCAAATTTATGCTGTTCACAACATTTCAGTAGGAAACTTGCGTGACATTTTTGAAAATGTGTTACAAGATTATCAACTTCTTAAAAAGGTTTTCTGTAACACATGAGGTACATTTGTATGTCTTCTTTAATCTCTCATTATGTTCCTAAAGATCTGACAGGAAGTCTTGAGGCTTTAACTCAGTCTGTCTTTAACCGTCAGTCATTATTCAGTCAGTATGGAGCTCAGTCAACTCCCTCTTCTGCTCTGTGAGTATTATTTCCTCTGAAAATAATTGCACTTGTATTATGAATAGGATTGTGTTCCTGGCGTTTTTTTCTTTTTTTTCTTTTCATGCTCACAGATCCAGCTCTAGTTCATGATATATGAGTGAAAGACGAGTTTGAGAGAAGTGTGCAGTTAGTGGTGTTTGTGAAAGAGAAATGCACTCTGTTGTGTTTGGGTCAGTCTGTTTGTTCACTCACTCGGTTTAATGCTTTGTCATGGTGTTTGCAGAATCATTTCTGTTGGTTAGTTTTGTACAGTTTGCTGTCGAGATGCACTAGGTAGGTATTCACTAGTTAGTCTTTAGATGTTCACTAGTATGCAGTTAGTAAGAGTTTATATGAGTTAATTGTTATTATTGTCACTGTTTTCAGACTCTAGAAAGGTTTTTACAGAAACACTCATCCAGGAGCCACTAGATCTACAAATTAGAAGAAAGACTTAAAGAGAAATGAAACATTTCTGTGTTGTGAAGCTGAGAAACATGCAAGAGTGAAATTTTTTATGTGTAAAGTATAATAGAAAGTCAATCAGCTCCATGTTCACAGAGTAATAATTGTCAGATTATCCTGTATTTGGCTGAACTGTCACTTTGGTGGCTTGCCAGTGTAGTCGATTTCTCTTATACATAAAATAAGTTCTTGTGGAGAGAAGAATTTACTGAAGGTATCAGAGCAGCACATTCTTCAGCAATGATGTTAGTCTGTCTTCAGAGAGTCTGAACCCAAATATCTGTCTGTGGGACAGACCTTTATACCTAAAGCTAATTTACAAACAAAAGACATCCAGAGACTCCTAAGAGAAACACAGCCGGTTACTTCACAGTAAGATCCCACAGAAAAGAAAAAAAAGAAGAAAAGAAACAGGTTAATCAACAGAGTTTGATGATCTTTATTTAAAATACACAATATTTCATGAGTTTTTTATTTATTTATTTTACTTTGTGTTTTTAGTGCTGATTTCAAACATCCACTCTGGATACACTCAAGGTGAGTGAATTTGATTCATAAATTTCATCACAAATGTGTGATTCTGTTACAAACCAGGGGCCGGATTCATGAAACAATCTTAAGAATACAATTCTTCTTAACTGCTATTTTCTTCTTATTTTCTACCATAAGAAAAAAAAAAAGATAATAATATTTTGTATTGACAAAAAAAATTCTTAAAGGAGTCATAATGTAGAAATTTCACTTTTCCATGAGAATCAATGTATGTTATGATTGCATAATGATTGTACACTGGCCGGGAAGCCGATATTTAAAAGTGAAGCGTTTGTTTACCTCGGGGTTTGTAAAATAGGCCACGTGCACGCGCACGAAAAAACGAGATTTTGATTTCTTCCCCTTCTTGACGTCAAGACGGGGGAGGATATACCAAATATGGACACCGCAAACCTATGCCGCGGGAAGCCCGCCCCTCTCCCCCTCAGATTCAGTTTAGTTGACTCGAGAAAGATGGAGAAATCGAGTGCACACCTGAGATGCTCTGTGGTTGACTGCCACAAACAACATGCAAATGTGTTTTATCTACCAAAAACGGACGAAACTATCAGGGAACAGTGGATGAAATTCATTTTTAATGACGCTGTCCCAACAACTCTTTCAAGTGGCGTATCGTTAGGTGTGTGTGCTAAACATTTTACACCGGAATCTTTTACAAATTTGGGGCAATATCAGGTGAACTTGGCCTCGAAGCTCCGTTTGGGAAAAGGTGCCATCCCAACCATCAGGGACTTGCCAGAAATTGAAAAGGTAAGACTGTGTATTTATTGCTCTACTGTGGTTAACAAATAGCAGCTAACAGCTAATGCGGCTATTGTATGTAACGTTACCTTCGAGGTAAACACGGGGAATGGACTCTACGAATGCTAGCCACATCTTTCGACTTTGTTTTACACTAGCAGCTACAGTAGTGACGGTACAGGAGTCCATGCTAAGTGGCTAAAACTGTTTAAATGCAAGTATGAAAACAATATACCACTAGGGATGCACCGAATATTCGGCCACCAAAAATTTTCGGCCGAAAATGGCCCAAAAGTGCATTTTCGGTTTTCGGCCGAAAGACTTTTATCACCGAAACAATACGGCCGAAATGTTGTGATGACGCAAACAGCAGACACCGCGACCTGCACGTGCTTGTCTGAAGCAACATTACATATCTGCGGTGTGGACGTATTTAAATATATCTAAGAGTGACCCACGGACAGCGATTTTCAAAACACAGACATCCCAAGTCTTCCGGAAGTTCCGGGAGTCTCCCGCGTATTGATACCGGCTCCCTAATGCCCGCAAATTAGTTTAAATCTCCCGGAATCGCGAGCGAGCATGAGCGCGCATACGTAGCGCGCGCGGCAGAGAGAGGGAGCGAGAGACCTTTGCGTGTGTGTGCAGAGCAGCCGTCATTTCTCAGAGGTTTACCTGAGCTGTTTATGGTTTTTGCAACTCACGTCCATGAGCATATAACTGCAGATATTATTTTGGGCTATGGCAGTATTGACCTAAAATATCGAAAATAGCTTTCAGTTAGTGGGGCTTCTGTAAGAATGTATATGGCAATGGTGTATTTTTTCTTTTTTCTTTGGTTGTGATTACAATTTCACTAACAATAAGTACCGTCACATTTATTGAGCTATTGCAGTATTTTGTCTATGTTTTTGTACCGCTTGGAAGTAGTAAAATACATTCCTGCAACCAATCAACGCGCCCCTCATTTGCATTATTATAATGACCGTCCACGACAGCCAAAACATCGCATCAGATCTCGCGAGACAATAATGCCTTTAGAAATAAGGGTCTGAGGGGCTCTGTGTTGATTTTTTTTCCACTTTTCTTTTTTAGAAGTGCCTAAAATACTATAATAGAGCATTTGGGTATCCAAGGTAACACAACATTATGACTCCTTTAAGAATGTTCTTATCTTTCTTTTTAAGGTTCTTCTTAAGACAAAATTTGTTTATACTAAAAAGGGTCACACTTTATTTTAAGGTGTCATTGTTACAGTGTAATTCTATAAGTACTGTGTAATATTAAGTAACTACATGTACTATAGGGTTAGGGAAGGATTAGGGTTTGGTTGAGGGTTATTTGCATGTAATTATACATAATTTACTGTTATTGCTATAGTAAACACATGCAGTAACATGTAACTACGTCACCTTAAAATAAAGTGTTTAATAATTTAATAATTATCCTATTCATGTTCCTGAAAAAAAAAAATATATATATATATTTTAAATCATCTTAAATAACTTCTTAAAGTCAGGATAACCTCCAACCTGTTTTTATGCAGAATTTAGAAATATAAAATATCTTTTGACATTTGTCTACAGATTTAATAAAAATGATTATAGTTGCTGGACCTGCAACAACAAAGTCATTTGAACAACAATGACAATTTGTAACCCTTTAGTAACTGATGTGTGTGTCTCTGACTGCTGGTGAGGATGTAGGAGGTGTGAAACTGTGTTGAGCTCAGCGCTACTAACCTAAAGGATGTGGGTTTGAACTCCACATAGGGGGATCTTTACACTTCTGTTGTCCTTTAACTCTTTGCATTGCGCTGAGTGAATGTTCACCTTGTTTGTTCCAGTAATTGCTGCTGGCGGCTCTATTACATTGTTTGTGAAATAAAAATGCACTAATGATTTACCAGTGATAGAATGAGATCTGCTGAAAACCGTTCACATCTCATGCTCACACTGACTTTATATTGACAGATTTTCCCAAAACAACTCTGACTGTACGGCCACAGAGTTCAGTGTTCACTGGAGACTCAGTTACTCTCAGATGTGACATACATGATGGAGGAGTCACTAGCTGGCGGTACAACTGGTATAAAGCCGGTTCAACCAGAGTTTTCAGTGAACAACAGGAACACACATTCAGTTCTGTTACTGAGTCTGACTCAGGTAAATACTCGTGTAACGGGACAGAGACTGGAGGATCACGCAGATCACAACACAGTAATGAAGTTACACTGACAGTATCAGGTGAGTTTGATCATCTCTTCATAAACACACAAGTTTAACATGTTATTAATGAGTGATTTCTTTTCAGAGCAGTTTTACGTGTTTCTCCTCCACATAAGTGGTTGGTTATGACACAGAAGTGTTCAGATTTTTAGGGGTCAAGCTAATATGTGTGGCTTCAATTTTCTTTGTTCATCTTCAGAACACAAAATAAGATATTTTTTATGAAATTCGAGACCGCTTTCAAGGCCCAGAAAGGTATAAAATATATTGTTAAAATAGTCCATGTGATTGTGACCTTAATGTTATGAAGCGACGAGAATACTTTTTGTGTGCAAAAACTAAACGAAAATAATGACGTTATTCAACAATTTCTTCTCATCCGTATCAGACTCTAACGCTGTTCACATAGTAAACACAGTGCAGCGGTCCTACGTCAGAATGTGTCAGCTCCTGTGTGTCAGCATCACAATAATTAGTGAATAATTAAAGCAACACTATGTATTTTTTCAACCTTCATAATATATTTCCAAGACCCTTGTGATGGTACATCACTTACAATAGGTTGAATGACACGTCTGCCATAGCCTGACGGGGTTTGTATCGCTTTTACTGGCACTACATAACTTCGGGGTTCGGGTAGTAGGCTAACCCCAGCACTAAAAGAACTACAAAATTCGACTGCTTTAGGCATACGTCACTTCCCCCACCACTTCCTCAAATTCGGACGTGAGAGACCAACCAGCGTTTGTTTTCCGGCTTTCGTGCATATGTTTTTGTCATGGCCAAAGCAGCAACGGACAAAAAAAAAAAAAAAAGTCAGAAGTAAGCCTATGTCTAAACGGTGTGTACAAGTTTGGTAGAGGCTACATTCTTGCAAGCAAGTTTTTTTTTGTTGTTGTTGTTGTTTTTGCACACCTGGAATCCCCCTCGTCTCATTTGTGCTTGAATATATTCAACACTATAAAATCTGACGAAAAACAATACTCTTTTTTTACAATTATCTTATATAGCCTAGACATTTTAATAGGATGGACAGTTGAAGGAACCCAACCTCGTTATACTTAATAAATATATTTGCTTCTTCTTGACCTAAAGTGTTCCTGCAATGGGAGTGTTCTCTGGCTAGAGCGCAGAACAGCGGAGTGTGTGTGGACAGAAGTGCGTGCCTGAGCTTGTATCTTGGGCAAGCTGCGTTGCTTTGACATTGTGGAAAATAGAATAATAGAAACAAAATGTATTAAGCTTTTTACCCATTATTATTTAAATTAATCTCGTTTTTAATTTAAATCAATTTCGTTTTTCTTTATTTAAATTTAGTTTTTCTTTGTTTAAATTTCGTTTTTCTTTATTTAAATTTCGTTTTTTTCTATATTTAAATTTCGTTTTTCTTTATTTAAATTTCGTTTTTTTTCTTTATTTAAATTTTGTTTTTCTTTATTTAAACTTCGTTTTTTCTTTATTTAAATTTCGTTTTTCCTTATTTAAATCTACCCTTTACTGTGTCAGTAATTTGTTATGCGGCGTTCACATATCGCGCCTAAAAACGCATAGAAAACGCTAGGCGCGCCACGTTCTCCTTTTTCCAAAGCGCTCGGGTGGTTGCGCTCCGAAGGCGTCTGTCGTTGCTAAGCTTGGTTCTTGTCACATGACCTGCGGTGCGATTGCGGCATTCTGAAAAGTTGAGATGTTTTTATCTCGATGCGGCGCGGACGTGCTTGGAAAAAACGAGCGCGTCGCACCGCGACCGCGTCGCTTCCATTATGAGCGCGCATACCGCGCATCTACATTTGAAATAACGAACTTGCGCGCGCAAAAGACGCGATATGTGAATAGGCCCTTAGTCAGAAAAATATTAGATTAGGCTACCTTATTAAAAGTTTTGCTTAAGTTAACAGACCTGTGTGTGTGTGTGTGTTATGTGCGAATGTATTTACTTTGTGTTGTTCATGGGGAAGATGTGTTTAATATCACTAGTGCAGTGTCTGTTCTCGGAGCATATAAGCCCTGCCCGTGTGAGGCACGCCGCTTCCCTCTCGCGTTGTTCTGTAGTTTATTAAAAGTTTATTAATTCTGAATGTGTTGCGTCTCGCGTGTCCATCTATATTGCACCAAATGCGACCCTGTACTCCCTTGTGAAGTCGATTGGATGAACGGTTCTCGAAATAATCAAAATGCAAACGGACATACAGACATATAGAGATTCCTGCCTTTATTAGAGAGAAAAATATGCACCCTCTCTCCGAAGCTTCGAATATTCTATGTTCATTAGCCTACTACCAAAGCTCAAAAAATGGTATTCTGACCAGCCCTAAATTACCCTGCCTTGTAAACGAGCTACGCGATCTTTTGGCAATTGAAAAAAATAAAACCCATGAAATTATATTCATATTACATGCTGAAGTATATCCCACTGTACCTGGGATGAAGACATTTCACAGTAACGCAGTCTGCCCAAGACGTGATAACTCCTTCTGCAGAGTTCGGGGATATCGGCTTGTCAACAAATGCACGTGTATACCCCTGGTGTAACCATGACAGATTTTATGACAGTAGTAGAAGACAATACTGTTTCCCAACTGTAGGGGGACCCTGAGAGCAAAAGTTACTTGGTGTTGCTTTAATGACAGAATTTTAATTTTGGGGTGAACTATCCCTTTAAGAGCTGTCAGTGGCTCTTCACCTGGACCAACTTCAGGAAAACAGATGGTGGTTTTAGAGTTTGTTTAGTTATATTAGAATAGAGGGAACTCGCATAGGCAAGTAACCCGACCCAGAAGATACTTTTGTGTCAGATATTTTTCTCAGGAGTAAGGAAAGTTTTAAGTTGTAGTTTAAATTACTTAGCTCACTAGTCCTTGTTTAAAATAAGCAAGGAAAATATCAACATTCACAAGTTAAATAAGGACAGGTGAGCTAACTAATCTAAACTGCAGCTCAGAGATAAAAGTCAAGTCAAGTCAAGTCAAGTATATTTGTATAGCGCTTTTCACAATACAGATTGTATCAAAGCAGCTTCACAGTATTAAATTAAAATAATACAACAAGGTTTGTTTCTAGTGGAATTTATTGATAAAATCAAATTAGATATCCCCAGAATATCCCCAACTGAGCAAGCCAAAGGCAACAGTGGCAAGGAACCGAAAAACTCCATCAAGTGACCTAATAGTGTCCTAAAACTCCATCAGGTGACCCAATGGAGAAAAAAAAAACCTTGGGAGAACCCAGGCTCAGTCGGGGGCCAGTTCTCCTCTGGCGTTTATTAACTAGAGGCCGGATTGTAATTTGAACTGTAAGATTAAAAATATTATATGAATGCCTGGCTGAAGAGATGCGACTTTAATCTAGTTTTAAACTGGGAGAGCGAGTCTGAGCAACGAACAGTATCAGGAAGACTATTCCAGAGTTTTGGAGCTAAATGTGAAAATGCTCTCCCTCCTTTGGTGGTTCTGGATATCCTAGGTATGACCAAAAGCCTTGAATTTAGTGATCTTAAAGAGCGCGATGGATTATAGGGCGATAGAAGATCCGTTAAATATACTGGAGCTAAGCCGTTTAGGGCTTTATAAGTCAGTAGCAATACCTTGTAATTAATACGGAACTTTATAGGTAACCAATGCAGTGATGATAAAATCGGTGTTATATGATCATATTTTCTTGATCTAGTAAGAACTCTAGCGGCGGCATTTTGGACTAGCTGTAGCTTGTTTATTGAGGATGCAGGACAACCGGCTAATAAAGCATTACAGTAATCTAGTCTCGAGGTCATGAATGCATGAACTAACTTTTCTGCATCAGAAACTGATAGCATATTACGTAGCTTAGCAATGTTTCTAAGGTGGAAAAAGGCGGTTTTTGTAACATATGAAATATGATTTTTGAAAGACAGGTTGCAATCGAGTATAACACCCAGGTCTTTTACTGTAGAGGATAAAGTAACAGGACATCCTACTATATTAAAGTTGTATTGCGAGAGGTTTTGTGGGCGGTTTTTTGAACCGATAAGTATTACCTCTGTCTTGTCTGGATTTAATAAAAGAAAATTACGCGTCATCCAATCTTTTATATCTTTAACACACTCTGTCAATTTGGATAATTTAGCGTTTTCATCTGGCCGTGATGAAATATATATTTGAGTGTCATCAGCATAACAATGGAAACTAATTCCATGTTTTCTTATAATATTTCCAAGTGGCATCATATATACTGACAATAATAGAGGGCCTAACACAGATCCCTGCGGCACTCCATAGTTTACTGGAGTTATGATCGATTTTTCTCCATTTAAATAGACAAAATGGTAGCGGTCAGATAAGTATGATCTGAACCAGCTTAATGCTTGTCCTTGAACACCAGTATAATTTTGTAGTCGATCTAAGAGTATTGTGTGATCTATAGTATCGAACGCAGCACTAAGATCAAGTAGAACTAGTATTGAGATACAGCCTTGGTCAGAAGCTAAAAGTAAATCATTTGTGATTTTAACGAGCGCAGTTTCAGTGCTATGGTGCGGCCTGAAACCAGACTGAAACTTCTCATAGATATCATTTTCTTGCAAGAAAGAACACAATTGAGCGGACACCACTTTTTCTAATATTTTAGACATAAATGGAAGATTTGAAATGGGTCTATAATTTGCTAGGTTATTATGATCTAATTGTGGTTTCTTAATGAGAGGTTTTATAACTGCCAGTTTAAATGTTCTTGGAACATGACCTAAAGATAAAGACGAGTTAATAATATTAAGGAGAGGCTCTTCCACTACAGGTAACACTTCTTTCAGTAGTTTAGTTGGTATCGGATCTAATAAACATGTTGTTGTTTTAGAGGAAGTGATAAGTTTATTTAACTCTATTTGTTGTATAGTTGTAAAGCACTGTAATTGTTCTTGCGGGGTGATAATTAAGGCTGAATTATAAGGCGCAACTGAAGATTGAACGTTTACAATTGTGGTTCTGATGCTTTCTATTTTCTCAGTGAAGAACTTCATAAAATCATTACTACTAAACTGTAACGGGATATTTTGTTCGGGTGATGTCTGTTTATTTGTTAGTCTAGCCACGGTGTTAAATAAAAACCTTGGATTATTTTGGTTATTTTCTATTAGTTTGCGGAGGTGCTCAGCCCTGGCTGCTTTTAGGGCCTTTTTATAACGTGACATACTGTCTTTCCACGCGATTCTAAAGACCTCTAAATTAGTTTGTTTCCATTTACGCTCTAAAATACGGGTTTCTCTCTTTAGAACATGCGTAGTATTGTTGTACCACGGTGCTTTAATTTTCTCTCTGACCTTTTTTAATCTAATAGGTGCAACAACATCCAATGTTCTAGAGAGAATAGTGCTCATAGTGCTAGTTAGTTCTTCTAGTTCATCTGTTTGTTTGGGTTCAGGCAGCAGCTGAGACAGATCAGATAAGCAATTTGAGAAATTATCTATGGTGGATGGAAGGATTGTTCTGCCTGGTTGATAACGCGGCGCCGCATGACATATTACAGCAGTACGTAATATGCAAGTTACCATGTAATGGTCAGTGACTTCATCACTTTGCGGTATAATATCTATATCGGTTGGATCGGTTCCATGTGATATAATTAAATCTAGCGTATGATTAAGACGATGAGTTGGTCCGGTGACGTTTTGCTTGACCCCAAATGAATTTAATAAATCTGTAAACGCAGCCCCTAACGCATCATTTGGATTATCTACGTGTATGTTAAAATCTCCAACAATTAATGCTTTATCGACATTGACTAATAGGTCTGAGAGAAAATCTGCAAACTCTTTTAGGAAATCAGCGTAAGGCCCAGGCGGTCTATATACGGTAGCCAAGGCTAGAGATAATAGGGATGTTTTTCTAACATCTAAGAGCGTAACATTTAGTACAAGTACTTCAAACGAAATAAACTTATAACCCGCTTTCTGAGTAACATTGAGAATATCTCTATAGATTGTTGCAACACTACCGCCACGACCAATCAGACGGGGCTCATGCTTATAGGAGTATCCAGGAGGAGCAGACTCATTTAGACCGAAATAATCATTTGGTTTAAGCCAGGTTTCAGTTAGGCAAAGTACATCAAAGCTATTATCTGTGACTATTTCATTTACAATAACTGCCTTAGGTGTGAGTGATCTAATGTTTAGAAGACCTAGCTTTAGAAATTGTTTTTGTTTACTAATAGCAACATTTTCTGTTTTAATAACAATTAGATTTTTCCTAGATCCTGCAGTAGATTTGTTATTTGATCTCACTAAACGAGGAATAGACACGGTTTCTATGCAATATTCTACACTAGTATTTATATCAGTTAAATTGGTGCAGCAGAGACTATGATTTGGACTTTTGGTTACTAGTCAAAAGGTATTTAACATTTTGGAGATGTTATCCGACAGAAGATCTGCTCCGAATCTGCTTGGGTGTAAGCCATCGGCACGGAAAAGCCTAGGACGCTCCCAAAACAGATTCCAATTATTTACAAAGAGCAGTTTCTGCTCACTGCACCATGACATTAACCATTCATTTAGCGCAAATAATCTGCTAAACTTTTCATGTCCTAGTCGGTACGTGGGAAGCGGTCCTGACACTATGATCGTTGTTTCAGGCGATGTGCTGCGTACCGTATCGATCAGATTCCTGAAGTCTTTCTTCAGAATCTCTGTCTGGCGCATCCTGATGTCGTTCCGACGCGCTCGTCACCGTTCAGAATCTCGGGAACGTGAGTAGCGATTTCAGAAACACGAGCACCAGGAAAGCAGTGACTGTGCACCTTACTTTTACCTAACGTTGCGCATATGTGCCGAATGATGGAATCGCCGATGATCACAGCATCGCGTTCTGTTTCGCGAAGAGGGGAGAAGCGGTTTTGTGTGGATAACTCGAAAACCGGGAGGGTCGGAGAGAGTCTTGGTCTAGACCTGACTCGCGTCTTCCGCTGCGGAACCACCCAGGCTTCGTGGTGGCGTGTTGGAGCCGGAGTGAACGAGACCATGGCTGATCGCGACCTCGGCGCTCGGGACCTATGTTGAGAAACGCACGGAGTAGACGAAGTCGGAGTCAGCGGGTTAGTAACGTTAATCTCTGATTTGTGTGCATCGGCGCGTGATGTTTCAAGAGCTAACCGCCGGTCTATCAGCTCGGCTTGTCTCAATAAAAGGTCGTGGATCTGTTTCTCAACAGCTTCCAGCTCAGACTGCAGTGCGTGCAGCTCAAATGTGTCCTCACCTGCACCAAAAGGTAGACTACTTTCATCTGATATATTCGCCATTTTAACAGATGGACAGTAAGTTAGCAACGAAGCTACCAGTGATGCTATCAATATTAATACTAATTTATGACTGAAGTTTTAGATATAATCCGTCTTTTTAGTGGTACGGGTGTAGAGTAGACGCACGATAGGCGAAAAATGTTTGTAAGTGAGTGTTGAGAAGACGCGTTCAGCCGTGATCCACGGGAGTACGTTAACCTATAGGAGTATCCAGCGTTGGATCACTAATAGGCTTGAGACGCGTCTGCTCAACAGTCCGCGTTGTAACTATGAGGGTTGAGCAGTAGTGCTTCTCAGTGAGGTAAAGTAGAAAATGTTTGTTGTAAGTTTAAAGAATAAAATCAAGATTTATAAATCAAATCGATGGAGCTCCAAAGACAACAACGCGTTCAGACGCGACGCATGCGCATTCAAAAATTATACATTCAAAAGTTAAACATTCATGATTAACAAAAAAATATTCAGACTTATAAAACCGTGCGTACGCCAGTACCTGCGCAGAATTCACTTTATAAATCCCAGTCAGCGGAAGATTGTGCGTACATGCGTCTCCACCCGAAATAACCATATATGGAGCTTACAACGCCTAGTTTTACTATGCAGATCCTCATCTACATATCATTTGCATATGATTATTCATCCACGTGATAACTTAAACGTTATCATGTGGATGAATAATCATATGCAAATGATATAAACGGTACAAGAAACATTACATTAATACAAATCAAGTAGTTATCCTTGCCTTGTTTTTGAATAGCCTACATAAATCAAATAGTGTAAAATACATTTCAGAGAAAGTTTTTCTCAATCTTTTCCACTTGCCGAATTGTATTTTTAATTGATTTATATTTTTAATGGAAACAGATAGGCCTTGGGCATTATTTGCACGAAACTATTTTCTCAGACAATCTGGTATTATCATGATAAGCAATTATCTCTGTGGTTAAAACATTAAAACGCAGCACGCCACAGGAAAAGTGTTCAAAAACAATCGCATCCACAACAAATATTTCTATTGATTGAATTGAATATAAAAAAATGTTGTAACTTTTCAGTATGATTTCATGTTTAAGTGTTTAACTCCATAATTTGAATGGCATATTTAATCTAAATGTTTATATCAGAAGTAAAACATAGTTTAAATCATTATTTTATTTATTTAAACTGCGTCAGTTTCATTAAACGGCCCAACGCGCTCGCTGGCGCGGACATAAGAAGGAATGGATATTTGCTTCAAGTGACAGGCTTGGTGAGGGAAATTATATTTGTATTATCTTTTTGTATTATGTTTAATTTTAATTCTAAATTCTAAAAGTTACCAAAAAGACATTTAACTCCAACTCACCATCGGTGTCGCCAAACTGCTCCGTCTCCAAAATGTGCGTACGCATGGGTCAGAGTTTGCGTGTAGGTGCGCATATTTTCACGTCAAGTTTTTCTTCATAAATCCCACCTTTTGCGCAGGAACTGGCGTACGCATGTTTTCAGCCCCGTTTTGTGCGTACGCAAGCTTTATAAATGAGGCCCCTGGTCCTTATACTGTTGTACGGAGAGTTTCGGAACAGGATTATATCATTGCTACTCCTGATCGAAAGAAATCTAACCAACTTTGTCGTGCTAATCTGCTTAAATCATATTTATCCCGTAGCCCTGACGTAAACATAAGCCCTGTTTCTATTGCCATTACAGTACTTGAGGAGTCTCATTCTACTTGGGAGGATGTGAAGGCACCCGGGAATAGTGAGTTGTTTCCGCGTCTAAGAAATTCTGAAGCACTTGGGAATTTCGAGAGGTTTCTAAGTCATCTGTCGGATGGGCATAGATCAGAAGTAATGTGTTTAGTGGCTGAATTTCCCAGGTTGTTTGGAGATGTGCCATCGCGCACGCATCTGATACATCATGATGTGGACGTTGTTGACGCGCCACCAATACGGCAGCGTTATTATGGGGTTTCTCTTGAGAAACAAAAAGTATTAGATTCTGAGGTCCAGTATATGCTGGATAATGGCATAGCCCAACATTCATTTTCTAGTTGGGCATCCCCTTGCTTGTTAGTGAAAAAATCAGATGGTACACATAGATTCTGTACTGATTATCGAAAGTTGAACAAAATAACTAAGCCCGATGCTTTTCCTCTTCCTTGTATGGAGGACTGCGTTGACCAAGATGGTGCATCCAAGTTTTTGAGTAAGCTGGACCTCTTAAAGGGGTACTGGCAGGTGCCGTTAACAACACGTGCCTGAGAGGTAACTGCTTTTATTACGCCCTCAGGGTTATACTCGTATTCCGTTATGAGTTTTGGATTGCGAAATGCGCCGGCAACCTTCCAGCGATTAATGAATCGGGTGATTCTGGGTTTGGAGGGTTGCACTGTTTATTTGGATGACGTTATTATTTTTAGTGATACTTGGAAGCAGCATCTTCAGCATTTTACGGGCATTGTTTGATCGTCTGGTTGAAGCACGACTTACAGTCAACTTGTCGAAATGTGAATTTGCCCAGGCCACAGTGAAGTACTTGGGGAAGGAGGTGGGACAGGGCCAGGTACGTCCACTCCAAGCTAAAATTTTAGCGGTTGAAGGTTTTCCTCCTCCTACGACTAAAAAGGAGCTGATTTGGGGCTCAGTGGCTACTATCGGAGTTTTTGTCCTAATTTTTGTGCTGGTGTACTTGCATCATAATCCTCTGACATTTCTGCATTCATTGCAAAGTCCTAATCAGTGTTTGATGCGGTGGGTTTTATTTCTACAACCGTATAATTTGAATATTCAACATATCAGAGGGGTTGATAACGTCATGGGGGGGTTAGGGGGGTTGATGTCTCAGCCTAGGCTGTGCGTACGTGTGTGTGGTTGGTGTGTATGTTTTTAGGTGCCGTCTGGAGGGCGTGTGGCCGACACACCTGACACTTGTTGGATGCAGAATGAAATGTGGCTGAGACTGCTCGTGAAGTGGGCTGTTTTGGGCGTTTGTCTCCGGCATGGAGTTTGATGGTCTGCGCTATGCTGAGTGTCCTGCCCGACCCTGAAACATCTCTTTATTTATGTTGCTTCTATTTGTTTTCTCTTGCGTTAAAATAAATGTTTTGCTGAGAATTGAGGCTGTGACGTCACATTTGGCTTTGCTCAGTGAGGGTTTGATCTTTGTAAAGATGCTTTAAAAACACTTGTGAATTCTGCTTTACAAATACTGAACTGTCAAATTTGGTTAAATTAATATATTTAAAAGCAATAAAAAGGACTAAATGCTGAGATTGTTCACGAGTGTTTTTAACAGTTACATGAAGAGGAAAAACTTTAATCTGATATTAATTTGTTGTTATGGTCAGAAAGCTTCAGCATATTATGATGTTTTATTAACAAGGTTCGGGAGGAGCACGTTCAGATAATTAACACAGGTGGAGAGCACTCAGCAATCAATGGTAAGAGGTGTATATATACTCAGCAGTCTCACCTCTTACCATTGACAGTTTTTGCAGCATCCCTCCACCACCCCTTCTCCACGCTTCTAGTCCTAAACACTTACATACGGGGGGAGTACTCTGGGTTCGGGCCGAACTCCGAGCTCGGAGCCCTCCCTCCGGACAGCACGCCAAATACGCATTAAACTTTACCCCTTCAAATTATATGTAAGTGTGAACTCGTGAACTATAGAATCTCTCAATATCTCATTCACAAGCTCAGGCAGAGCATTATTACTGTAAACGTCCCGTTTAGGGAGTGACAACTTCATTTAAATGCAGGAATTAATCCCCTTCATTATTGCTGTGTGTGTGTGTGTGTGTGTGTGTGTGTGTGTGTGTGTGTGTGTGTGTGTGTGTGTGTGTGTGTGTGCGTGTGTGCGTGCGTGCGTGCGTGCGTGTGTGTGTGTGTGTGTGTGTGTGTGTGTGTGTGTTTGTCTATTTGTCATGTTACAGTTGTTAAAGTCATGTTACATGTTAAAATTAACATGTTTTCAACATGTAATATTGAATATATTAGCTTACATACAGTAGCTTTTCAATTTTTATTTATAAGTGAAAGTTTAATATTTTTTATCTTGTCCTGCTTTAATACATTGCAATTATTTACAATGTAAGGCTTGTGTGATATTTGCATGTTTCACATTATAACCACACGAACACACTGTCATTTGTAAGCTATTCCTTATTTTAGTGTAAGTCTCCTGATTTGTAATATGTCATATTTTATGTTTGTTTACTTTTTTTAATAAAGAGAAACAGCTTTATATTCTGGATCTTATGCTTTGTCTTGCAGTGTCACAATCAAAGCAGAAGAATCGTGACCTCTGACTATAATTAATCATGTTTTAATCTCTCAATAGTTTGGACTTTTCAGACTAAAACTGTAATCTACAGAAATTATTACATTTATATGGAGAGAAAAGAACTATAGTTTTAAACAATACTTGAAAATGATTTTTTTTTTTGTTTTTTTTGTACAGCCAATGATTTCACACATGATTATTTTAACTCATCCTGTGGTTATTGTGACTGTTGTGTAAAACTGTTGCATACTAATGTTCACATGAGAACTGCTGGTCATGTGACATTTATGGTTTTTAACGCTACTGAACATGAACACAGGGTGTCAAGTGCGGATTATGTGTTTAAAGTTGAGAAACACAAGAATAGAGTTAATAGTTGTGATGAATCTTTTAGAAAATGGTGTTACGTTGATGAAATGTGGCTAATATATTTGATTTTAGTGTCTAAGTAATTGAGAAAACCTGTAATAATGTTAGATATTTATGAAAAACCTTTGACCCAGAGTATTGAGCAATGATTGACACTTAGCAAACAGCACTAATTCAGGTTCGTATGTGTTGAGGGTCATTCTGCATGAAGAATAAAACAAGATCTGAAAACTACTGATGTGAGCTTCTCTTCACACCAGTTTATCTTTCTAGCACTTCCTCTTTCAATCTCAGTCTCTCCGTTAAATGAGTCATTCTACAATTTAGATGATTCTATATTCTACAATTATCGATGATAATTGTGTCTTTTCTAATAGTTTTCTTCAGATTATATTTTATTCATTAAGGGAAAGTAGATTATAATCTGACACAAATGTTTTGTGCATCACAGCTGTAGCAGCTTTAAAAGAAAATAGTGCCATTGTTCAGCTGAAGTTCCCTTTAAAAAGTGTTACAACAATCCCCTTACACACAACTAAGAACAGTTTCTGTTTAATAATTGTACAGAATGATCAGTGGACAAGAAAGACAGATCGAGCTGTGCCGGAGAGTGTTTTAAAAAAGAACTGATGAGGTTCAAAGAAGGGCCGGTCAGTCAGATCAGTTGCGAAGGAAATGTTGAAATCCAGTGGTGAAGTTTCTGACGCCTCAGTCAGTGAAAACTTTTGTGTTGTGTCTGTATGAAGACATTTGGCAACTCAATGCCAAAGAAAGTGAATGTGAAATGTGTCTTGTGCAGTTTCTGGCTCCTCAAGTCTGAACTCCAGGGTTAAAACATTCATCCATGTGTCTATGTGTGAATATTCTCAGTCAGATTCACAATGGAGACAAACTCACACACACAATGACTGTTTTTTTGTGTGTTTTTTTTAGACCTACATGTTCTTTACAGGTACACATGTATACACTGGAGTTGAGTTTATATTAAGCATGAATACCATTAAGGACGTTTTTGTCTAATATAATAATTTACACACATGCACACACTCCTGAGTCAAACAGAAAGTGGATTTGATGGTCAGTCACAGAGAGATTTTTAGGGATTTTTCTTTTGGATTGTTTCAATAAACCTATTTTTGAATCATCTTGCATGATGTTTTTGCTTCTTTTTGTTTAATTGTTACATCTTATATTTGTCAGGACAGAAGAGTGCAAACAAGTAAAGTTTGTAAACAGGATATTATTCAGCAGAAGAGCAGGTGAGTGGTTGAAGACTAAAGTAGAGCTCTGTTGGCTGGGTTAACTGAGTCTCTTATCTGGTTTTGGTAGATGAGGAAGATCAGGACAGAAGACAGAAGACAGACGAAGGCGGACTGGATCAGAGCTTCAGTAGAAGAACGGCATCAAAGAGGTAAGTATTGTCGAAGGAAGAGTCAGGTAAGTCTTTCGGTGTGGAATGACGAGACCAGACAATGAAGTGCTGTGGGTGTGGTGACTATATGTTGACCCCGTGACAATATTGTATTATATTTATATTGACTTATATTTATATTCAATGTGAAAAATTAGAATTATTATGAATACTATTTATTGCATAAATATGAATTAGTACCATGAAATTCTCTCAAAATACAAAATTTTATTAAACAAAAATATATTTAATTGATTTTACTAAAAAAATAAATAAAAAAATGCATTTCAGGTGTTTAGACGATTTTGACTGTGAACAACAGAAGTGTGACCCCCAAATGAACAATAGCAGAGTGTTAAGTAAATCATACAGTGTGATTAGTGCAGATTGATTCCCAAATGAATGACTAATGATCCGATTATTTTTACTGAATCAAGATTATTGAGCGCAACCATTAAATAACAATTCCCAATCAGGTACTGAACCAAGAAAGACACTATGATGCACATGTACTATTGTAATCTTGTATTGCACTTTTGTTTTTGACATTGATGTGCTTGTTGTTGTTGTTGTTGTTGTTGTTGTTGTTGTTGTTTGTTTGCGTTCATAGCCTTACAAACTTCAGTCGCAAATGACAATAAGACTTATGACCTTTGGCAAGAATTGAAATGAATGCTGAGGACAGTAAGATAAGAATTATATATCTTTTCTTTTTGTCAAAAGTTACTTTCTCAAAAGTACTAACAAAATTGTTATTTGAATCGTACAGAAGCTGAATTCACTAAATTAAGAGGAACAAGCATTAAAGTTGTTACATCCGTTGTCTTGGTGTATGAATATTAAACTTGTCAGAGGTATATATCAGTGACAAAGTTTGACACCTTTATTGTGGTTTGGTTTCTTCTCTTTCAGATCAGTGGCATTAACCAGTGTGGGAGGAACAGCAGCTGTAAACTTATAAAGTTATGAATACATCTAACAACATTATTTCAATAAAGAATATGATTCTGTTTCCATTAAACACACAATAATATACTTCTCATAATGGCAAATTTATGCTGTTCACAACATTTCAGTAGGAAACTTGCGTGACATTTTTAAAAATGTGTTACAAGATTATCAACTTCTTAAAAAGGTTTTCTGTAACACATGAGGTACATTTGTATGTCTTCTTTAATCTGTCATTATGTTCCTAAAGATCTGACGATGTATCAGGAAGTCTTGAGGCTTTAACTCAGTCTGTCTTTAACCGTCAGTCATTATTCAGTCAGTATGGAGCTCAGTCAACTCCCTCTTCTGCTCTGTGAGTATTATTTCCTCTGAAATTAATTGCACTTATATTATGAATAGGATTGTGTTCCTGGTGGGTTTTCTTTGTTGTTTTTTTCATGTTCTCAGAGCTTCAGATCCAGCTCTAGTTCATGATATATGAGTGAAAGACGAGTTTGAGAGAAGTGTGCAGTTAGTGGTGTTTGTGAAAGAGAAATGCACTCTGTTGTGTTTGGGTCAGTCTGTTTGTTCACTCACTCGGTTTAATGCTTTGTCATGGTGTTTGCAGAATCATTTCTGTTGGTTAGTTTTGTACAGTTTGCTGTCGAGATGCACTAGGTAGATATTCACTAGTTAGTCTTTAGATGTTCACTAGTATGCAGTTAGTAAGAGTTTATATGAGTTAATTGTTATTATTGTCACTGTTTTCAGACTCTAGAAAGGTTTTTACAGAAACACTCATCCAGGAGCCACTAGATCTACAAATTAGAAGAAAGACTTAAAGAGAAATGAAACATTTCTGTGTTGTGAAGCTGAGAAACATGCAAGAGTGAAATTTGTGTAAAGTATAATAGAAAGTCAATCAGCTCCATGTTCACAGTGTAATTGTCAGATTATCCTGTATTTGGATGAACTGTCACTTTGGTGGCTTGCCAGTGTAGTCGATTTCTCTTATACATAAAATAAGTTCTTGTGGAGAGAAGAATTTACTGAAGGTATCAGAGCAGCACATTCTTCAGCAATGATGTTAGTCTGTCTTCAGAGAGTCTGAACCCAAATATCTGTCTGTGGGACAGACCTTTATACCTAAAGCTAATTTACAAACAAAAGACATCCAGAGACCCCTAAGAGAAACACAGCCGGTTACTTCACGGGAAGAACTTTGCAAGTAAGATTCCACAAAAAAAAAAAAAAAAAAAATCAGGATAATCAAAGGATGAGTTTGATGATCTTTATAGGAATATTTAGAATACACAATATTTCATGAGTTTATTTATTTATTTATTTATTTATTTATTTTACTTTGTGTTTTTAGTGCTGATTTCAAACATCCACTCTGGATACACTCAAGGTGAGTGAATTTGATTCATAAATTTCATCACAAATGTGTGATTCTGTTACAAACCAGGGGCCGGATTCACGAAACAATCTTAAGAATAAAATTCTTCTTAACTGCTATTTTCTTCTTATTTTCTAACTTAAGGAAAAAAAAGATAAGAATATTTTGTATTGCCAAAAAATTTTCTTAAGAATGTTCTTATCTTTCTTTTTAAGGTTGTTCTTAAGACAAAATTTGTTTATACTAAAAAGGGTCACACTTTATTTTAAGGTGTCATTGTTACAGTGTAATTCTATAAGTACTGTGTAATATTAAGCAACTACATGTACTTACTCAGTAGGGTTAGGTTGCATGTAATTATACTTAATTTATTGTTATTACTACAGTAAGCACATGCAGTAACATGTAACTACGTCACCTTAAAATAAAGTGTTTAATATTTTTAATAATTATCCTATTCATGTTCCTGAAAATCTTTTTTTTTTTAAATCATCTTAAATAACTTCTTTAAGTCAGGATAACCTCCAACCTGTCTTAAATCCCCAAAGGAAGATTACAAACTTCTTGGAATTTATCTTAAAAACTTTCTTAACTTTTTTTTTTTAAGAAGATTTTTGTGGATCCGGCCCCAGCTGTCACAGTCATCTGCACTCATTCAACTTTAGTCTCGTTTTCATGGACTTTCAGTTTGTTTTCATTCATCACATGTTTTCCTTTGTTTGTATTCTCCCTCCACACATCAGTTACCATTCATTCATCGCAGCTGTTCATCATTTATTTCGTTACCTCTGTGTATTTAGTTCCTCTGTGTTCAGTCTTTAGTTGTCGGTTGATGTTTGTGTATGGTAGTGTTTGTTACGTTTATACTCCTCTGCACACTGTTACTCCTGCTTACCTTCTTGTAATTAAAAACCTGTTTGTATTTGATAACCTCGTCTTCAGTCCGTCTTCCCTCATCTTCATCTTGTGACACCAGCAATGAAATGAGTGTCATGATTATAAATACAGCGTTTTAAACAAGTTATATAAATGATTCATGTGTTGTGAGTAACACCAAACAGTCTGAGGTGTGACAAAAACACCAAAAATCATTCACTCATATGAAGACGTTTTTATGCAGAATTTAGAAATATAAAATATCTTTTGACATTTGTCTACAGATTTAATAAAAATGATTAGAGTTGCTGGACCTGCAACAACAAAGTCATTTGAACAACAATGACAATTTGTAACCCTTTAGTAACTGATGTGTGTCTCTGACTGCTGGTGTGGATGTAGGTGGTGTGAAACTGTGTTGAGCTCAGCGCTACTAACCTAAAGGATGTGGGTTTGAACTCCACTTAGGGGGATCTTTACACTTCTGTTGTCCTTTAACTCTTTGCATTGCGCTGAGTGAATGTTCACCTTGTTTGTTCCAGTAATTGCTGCTGGCGGCTCTATTACATTGTTTGTGAAATAAAAATAAACTAATGATTTACTAGTGATAGAATGAGATCTGCTGAAAAACTTTAACATCTCATGCTCACACTGACTTTATATTAACAGATGTTCCCAAACCAACTCTGACTGTACGGCCACAGAGTTCAGTGTTCACTGGAGACTCAGTCACTCTGAGATGTGAGCTGGATCAGTCATGGGACGGATGGGAGTTTCTCTGGAGTAAAGACTCAAACACTGGATCTCCTGAAACTAAAACAATCAATCCTTTGAAAGTCTCTGATGGAGGAGAGTACAGATGCAGAGCAAGAAGAGGAGAATATTACACAGATTACAGTAAACCAGTAACAGTGACAATACATGGCAAGTGTTTTACCTCTCATAATGAACTCTGAAAACACTATATGAAAATGATTTATAAGACAATAAATAAACATAGAGAACAACACTTCAGTTTAACTTGATTTAGTGTTTTGTAACTGTTCGCACAATAAAAAACAGCACATTTTATTATTTGTATTTATTTTATTATACTAATTATCACATTATTTCCAATGTTTATTTTTGTTTTTCTACAGAAAGACCAAAACCCAAAGTGACCATTAAACCTGATCATCCTGTATTCAGAGAAGAGACAGTCACTCTCAGATGTGACATATATGATGGAGGAGTCACTAGCTGGCGGTACAACTGGTATAAAGGAAGTTCATTTGTGGGTTTCAATAAACTACAGGAACACACATTCAGTTCTGTTACTGAGTCTGACTCAGGTAAATACTCCTGTTATGGGACAGAGACTGAAGGATCACGCAGATCATACATCAGTGATGAAGTTACACTGACAGTATCAGGTGAGTTTGATCATCTCTTCATAAACACACACAAGTTTAACATGTTATTAATGAGTGATGTCTCTATTTCAGATGAAGTTCCCAGAGCAGTTTTAAGTGTTTCTCCTCAGAAGTGGTTGACTGAAGGAGATCCAGTGACTCTGATATGTGAGGTTAACGGCTCCTCTACAGGCTGGACATTCAGCTGGTTCACTGAAACTGTCTCAGGTCAGTTATAATGTGCTTCATCCGAATTAACTGGTTTTATTGAAGTGAAATATATAATTTAATATGTCTGAAACCAGACACAGACTGGTATTAAGGGCAACACTTCCATGGGCACTAAGCAGTGAAACTTAGTTTGAGATCCCAATCCCTCATTACCAGTCACTCTTCTGTAACAACATAAGAGCCATTGATCAAACCCTGAATAAAACAACCTAACCACAATGAGTAATTCGAGTTACACCAATGTAAACCAGTGTATTCAGGTTCAAGTTTAGTTAAAAATGCAATTTATATGAAATCTACACATTCCCACTTTATACAGGGAGCAGGAATGATTATGAGCTCCTCTCAGACAGCAGCAGAGGAGCTGGAGGAAAATACACTGTCAGTTCTGCTGATCTAAAACACACAGGAGTTTATGTGTGCAGAGCAGAGAGAGATAAAACAGCCGTTTACACAACATACAGCAACACACAACCACTGTGGGTCACTGGTGAGTTCACATATATAGTAAATGATTGGTTCATCTTTAATAAAGACAATTTCCAAATTATAGCTGTAATTGTCTTGTCAGGCGTTTCTCCTCCAGTGTCTCTGATCATCAGTCCCAGCAGAACTCAACACTTCACATCTGTCTCTCTCTCTCTGAGCTGTGAGGACCAGAGTAACTCTGATGGATGGACAGTGAGAAGATACACAGACAGCGGACGGTTGGAAGATTGTTCATCATCAGTGTGGGGATCACAAACAGGATCTACATGTACAATCAGGTCCACTGTCCCATCAAACACTGGAGTTTACTGGTGTCAGTCTGAATCTGGAGAGAACTATCATCCTGTTAATATCACTGTACACTGTGAGTCTGTGTTTCTATTTTTATTCATTTCACTGACAGTTTACAATCAATACACAGGATTATTAAACAAGAGCAGGATATACTGTAGTGTGACATTGACCAGTAAACAACCAGCCAGACCATCATAGCAATACACTAAAAGCAGAAACCATGTGGGAAGTGGAAAATATAAAGTTCTTTTTTATTTTGTCTTGTTTTTATTATTCGATTTTGTTCATATATTGCATGTCTCCTGTGTTTCTGTAGTTGGTGTGATTCTGGAGAGTCCTGTTCATCCTGTGACTGAAGGAGATAATCTGACTCTACGCTGTTTATATCAATATACAACCCTATCAAACCTCAGTGCTGATTTCTATAAAGATGGATCACTCATCCAGAATCAAACTACAGAGATGATCATCCCTACTGTCTCAAAGTCACATGAGGGTTTCTACTACTGCAAACACCCAGAGAGAGGAGAGTCTCCCAAGAGCTGGATCTCAGTCAGAGGTGAGAGTCACTGAAACTGTGAGCTGATTTATTTCTTCATATGCCCTTGTGCAGATATAGTGCATGATATAAAGTGTTTGTGTGTCTCTTTTTCAGGCTCTCATTCAGACTCTCAGATCTCTGTCCTCCGCATACTCAGTTCTGTACTGGCAGCTTGTCCATATCTGATAGCGACAGTCGTGCTGATTTACAAATTCTGCAGAATGAGAGGAGAAACACCTGAGTGATTTATTAGAAGATATTATTATCATTATTTTTAACTGACCAACAAATCAGTCAAAATAATTATTAATATGATGTGATGTCACATTTGGCTTTGCTCAATGAGGGTTTGATCTTTGTAAATTTGCTTTAAAAACACTGTTGTGAATTCTGCTTTACAAATACTGAACTGTCAGATTTGGTTAAATTAAATGCAGGAATCCCCTTTATTATTGCTGTGTGTGTGTGTGTGTGTGTGTGTGTGTGTGTGTGTGCGTGTGTGTGTGTGTGTGTGTGTGTGTGTGTGTGTGTGTGTGTGTGTGTGTGTGTGTGTGTGTGTGTGTGTGTGTGTGTGTGTGTGTGTGTGTGTGTGTGTGTGTGTGTGTGTGTGTGTGTGTGTGTGTGTGTGTGTGTGTGTGTGTGTCATACAGGAGTCACTCCTGATTCACGATGTCTAACGTTTGTCATGTTACAGTTTTTAAAGTCATGTTACATGTTAAAGTCAACATGTTTTTAACATGCATAATTTATCCATCAGGAATTGATGGTAAAAGCAGTTTAAACTGTGGAATAGCCAATAAAGAGTAAATTGTGGTTTCATGTTGACTTTAACAAAGTACATGGATGTTATCCTGTAAACACGTTTGGTTTTTGCTGTTTTTGACCAATAAAATATTATTGTAAATATAGACCAGACCTTCATTAAGCTTTAGTATCACAAGTACATCCCCGTCCCACTCACAGTTTACTTCCCACAATCCCATTGGGCAACTTATTTTCATCTTTTACTATATATATATTGCTTTGTTTAAAATAAAGCCTGACAAGACAGTGACTGTCAGTTTATAACGTTTTTAATATATTAGCTTACATTTCAGTAGCTTTTCAATTTTTATTTATAAGTGAAAGTTTAATATTTTTTATCTTGTCCTGCTAATACATTACAATTCTTTACAATGTAAGGCTTGTGTGATATTTGCATGTTTCACATTATAACCACAGGAACACACTGTCATTTGTAAGCTATTCCTTAATTTAGTGTAAGTCTCCTGATTTGTATTGCTGCAATATTTCATATTTTATGTTTGTTTACTTTTTTAAATAAAGAAACACAGCTTTATATTCTGGATCTGATGCTTTGTCTTGCAGTGTCACAATAAAAGCAGAAGAATCGTGACCTCTGACTAAAATGAATCATGTTTTAATCTCTCAATAGTTTGGACTTTTCCGACTAAAACTGTAATCTACAGAAATTATTACATTTAAACAGAGAGAAAAGAACTAGTTTTAAACAATTCTTGAACCTGCTTTTTTTTTGTACAGCCAATGATTTCACACACGATTATTTTAACTCATCCTGTGGTTATTATGACTGTTGTGTAAAACTGTTGCATACTAATGTTCACATGAGAACTGCTGGTCATGTGACATTGATGGTTTTTAACGCTACTGAACATGAACACAGGGTGTCAAGTGCGGATTATGTGTTTAAAGTTGAGAAACACAAGAATAGTGTTAATAGTTCTGATGAATCATTTAGAAAATGGTGTTACATTGATGAAATGTGGCTAATATATTTGATTTTAGTGTCTAAGTAATTGAGAAAACCTGTAATAATGTTAGATATTTATGAAAAACCTTTGACCCAGAGTATGAGCAAAGATTGACACTTAGCAAACAGCACTAATTTAGATTCGTATGTGTTGAGGGTCATTCTTCATGAAGAATAAAACAAGACCTGAGCTTCTCTTCACACCAGTTTATCTTTCTAGCACTTCCTCTTTCACTCTCCGTTAAATGCGTCATTCTACAATTTAGATGATTCTATATTCTACAATTATCGATGATAATTGTGTCTTTTCTAATAGTTTTCTTCAGATTATATTTTATTAATTAAGAAAATGCAAATTATAATCTGACACAAATGTTTTGTGCATCACAGCTGTAGCAGCAGCTTTAAAAGAAAATAGTGCCATTGTTCAGCTGTTCCCTTTAAAAAGTGTTACAAGTTTTAAAGTGTTACAAGTGTCAGTCAGATCAGTTGCGAAGAAAATGTTGAAATCCAGTGGTGAAGTTTCTGACGCCTCAGTCAGTGAACACCTTTGTGTTGTCGTATGAAGACATTTGGCAACTCAAAGCCAAAGAAAGTGAATGTGAAATGTGTCTTGTGCAGATTCTGGCTCCTCAAGTCTGAACTCCAGGGTTAAAACATTCATCCATGTGTCTATGTGTGAATATTCTCAGTCAGAGTCACAATGGAGACAAACTCACACACACAATGACTGTTTTTTTGTTAGACCTACATGTTCTTTACAGGTACACATGTATACACTGGAGTTGAGTTTATATTAAGCGTGAACACCATTAAGGACGTTTTTGTCTAATATAATAATTTACACACATGCACACACTCCTGAGTCAAACAGAAAGTGGATTTGATGGTCAGTCACAGAGAGATTTTTAGGGATTTTTCTTTTGGATTGTTTCAATAAACCTATTTTTGAATCATCTTGCATGATGTTTTTGCTTCTTTTTGTTTAATTGTTACATCTTATATTTGTCAGGACAGGAGAATGCAAACAAGTAAAGTTTGTAAACAGGATTTATTGGACACAAGATATTATTCAGCAGAAGAGCAGGTGAGTGGGTGAAGACTAAAGTAGAGCTCTGGTGGCTGGGTTGACTGAGTCTCTTATCTGGTTTTGGTAGATGAGGAAGATCAGGACAGAAGACAGACGAAGGCGGACTGGATCAGAGCTTTGGTAGAAGAACGGCATCAAAGAGGTAAGTATTGTCGAAGGAAGAGTCAGGTAAGTCTTTCGGTGAGGAATGACGAGACCAGACAATGTGGTGCTGTGGGTGTGGTGACTATATGGTGTTGGTGATGTTGACTCCGTGACAATATTGTATTATATTTATATTGACTTATATTTATATTCAATGTGAAAAATGATAATTATTATGAATACTATTTATTGCATAAATATGAATTAGTACCATGAAATTCTCTCAAAATCTAAATATTATTCAACAAAAAATATTGTTGATTTAAAAAAAAAAAAAAAAAAAAACCATTTCAGGTGTTCGGACGCTTTTGACTGTGAACAACAGAAGTGTGACCCCCAAATGAACAATAGCTGAGTGTTAAGTAAATCATACAGTGTGATTAGTGCAGATTGATTCCCAAATGAATGACTCTAATGACTCTTGTATTGCACTTTTGTTTTTGACATTGAGGTGCTTGTTGTTGTTGTTGTTGTTTGTTTGCGTTCATAGCCTGTCTTACAAACTTCAGTCTTCCAGTTTCCACCATATGAAAAATGTGCAAATGACAATAAGACTTATGACCTTTGGCAAGAATTGAAATGACTGCTGAGGACAGTATAAGACAAAAATTATATTTATTTATTTATTTTTCAAAAGTTACTTTCTCAAAAGTACTAACAAAATTGTTATTTGAATCGTACAGAAGCTGAATTCACTAAATTAAGAGGAACAAGCATTAAAGTTGTTACATCCGTTGTCTTGGTGTATGAATATTAAACTTGTCAGAGGTATATATCAGTGCCAAAGTTTGACACCTTTATTGTGGTTTGGTTTCTTCTCTTTCAGATCAGTGGCATTAACCAGTGTGGGAGGAACAGCAGCTGTAAACTTATAAAGTTATGAATACATATGATAACATTATTACAATAAAGATCCATCAAAGTTATGATTCCGTTTCCATTAAACACACAAGAATATACAAATTTATGCTGTTCACAACATTTCAGTAGGAAACTTGCGTGACATTTTTGAAAATGTGTTACAAGATTATCAACTTCTTAAAAAGGTTTTCTGTAACACATGAGGTACATTTGTATGTCTTCTTTAATCTCTCATTATGTTCCTAAAGATCTGACAGGAAGTCTTGAGGCTTTAACTCAGTCTGTCTTTAACCGTCAGTCATTATTCAGTCAGTATGGAGCTCAGTCAACTCCCTCTTCTGCTCTGTGAGTATTATTTCCTCTGAAAATAATTGCACTTATATTATGAATAGGATTGTGTTCCTGGTGGGTTTTTCTGTTTTTTTCTTTTCATGCTCTCAGATCCAGCTCTAGTTCATGATATATGAGTGAAAGACGAGTTTGAGAGAAGTGTGCAGTTAGTGCTGTTTGTGAAAGAGAAATGCACTCTGTTGTGTTTGGGTCAGTCTGTTTGTTCACTCACTCGGTTTAATGCTTTGTCATGGTGTTTGCAGAATCATTTCTGTTGGTTAGTTTTGTACAGTTTGCTGTCGAGATGCACTAGGTAGATATTCACTAGTTAGTCTTTAGATGTTCACTAGTATGCAGTTAGTAAGAGTTTATATGAGTTAATTGTTATTAACGAGTTTGTTTGCCCATAAAATCTTTAAGATATTAGGTTAAACTTATTTGGCTTGCTGTCCACTGAAGAGGGGCTCGATGAAGCAGCTTCAACTCGAGCTTTGATATACCCCCCCAGTGGCTAAAAGTAGGATATGATAATTGAAGGGCAAGGTACCTGAGATGAAGGTGGAGTTTGGGGAGGTGGAGGGATACTGGAACAGCTGATGCAAGAGAGAGGTAAGCGGCTGCTTATATACTCAGGCTGTTGATTGAAAGATTAGATGGGCTCACTCCTCCCTAACTTGCGTTTAGGAACTTCATTTATTGTCACTGTTTTCAGACTCTAGAAAGGTTTTTACAGAAACACTCATCCAGGAGCCACTAGATCTACAAATTAGAAGAAAGACTTAAAGAGAAATTAAACATTTCTGTGTTGTGAAGCTGAGAAACATGCAAGAGTGACATTTTTATGTGTAAAGTATAATAGAAAGTCAATCAGCTCCATGTTCACAGAGTAATAATTGTCAGATTATCCTGTATTTGGCTGAACTGTCACTTTGGTGGCTTGCCAGTGTAGTCGATTTCTCTTATACATAAAATAAGCTCTTGTGGAGAGAAGAATTTACTGAAGGTATCAGAGCAGCACATTCTTCAGCAATGATGTTAGTCTGTCTTCAGAGAGTCTGAACCCAAATATCTGTCTGTGGGACAGACCTTTATACCTAAAGCTAATTTACAAACAAAAGACATCCAGAGACTCCTAAGAGAAACACAGCCGGTTACTTCACAGTAAGATTCCACAGAAAAGAAAAAAAAGAAGAAAAGAAACAGGTTAATCAACAGAGTTTGATGATCTTTATTTAAAATACACAATATTTCATGAGTTTTTTATTTATTTATTTTACTTTGTGTTTTTAGTGCTGATTTCAAACTTCCAGTCTGGATACACTCAAGGTGAGTGAATTTGATTCATAAATTTCATCACAAATGTGTGATTCTGTTACAAACCAGGGGCCGGATTCATGAAACAATCTTAAGAATACAATTCTTCTTAACTGCTATTTTCTTCTTATTTTCTACCATAAGAAAAAAAAAAAGATAATAATATTTTGTATTGACAAAAAAAATTCTTAAGAATGTTCTTATCTTTCTTTTTAAGGTTCTTCTTAAGACAAAATTTGTTTATACTAAAAAGGGTCACACTTTATTTTAAGGTGTCATTGTTACAGTGTAATTCTATAAGTACTGTGTAATATTAAGTAACTACATGTACTATAGGGTTAGGGAAGGATTAGGGTTTGGTTGAGGGTTATTTGCATGTAATTATACATAATTTACTGTTATTGCTATAGTAAACACATGCAGTAACATGTAACTACGTCACCTTAAAATAAAGTGTTTAATAATTTAATAATTATCCTATTCATGTTCCTGAAAAAAAAAAAATATATATATATTTTAAATCATCTTAAATAACTTCTTAAAGTCAGGATAACCTCCAACCTGTTTTTATGCAGAATTTAGAAATATAAAATATCTTTTGACATTTGTCTACAGATTTAATAAAAATGATTAGAGTTGCTGGACCTGCAACAACAAAGTCATTTGAACAACAATGACAATTTGTAACCCTTTAGTAACTGATGTGTGTGTCTCTGACTGCTGGTGTGGATGTAGGTGGTGTGAAACTGTGTTGAGCTCAGGGCTACTAACCTAAAGGATGTGGGTTTCAACTCCACATAGGGGGGTATTTACACCTCTCTTGTCCTTTAACTCTTTGCATTGCGCTGAGTGAATGTTCACCTTGTTTGTTCCAGTAATTGCTGCTGGCGGCTCTATTACATTGTTTGTGAAATAAAAATGCACTAATGATTTACCAGTGATAGAATGAGATCTGCTGAAAACCGTTCACATCTCATGCTCACACTGACTTTATATTGACAGATTTTCCCAAAACAACTCTGACTGTACGGCCACAGAGTTCAGTGTTCACTGGAGACTCAGTCACTCTCAGATGTGACATACATGATGGAGGAGTCACTAGCTGGCGGTACAACTGGTATAAAGACGGTTCAACCAGAGTTTTCAGTGAACGACAGGAACACACATTCAGTTCTGTTACTGAGTCTGACTCAGGTAAATACTCGTGTAACGGGACAGAGACTGGAGGATCACGCAGATCACAACACAGTAATGAAGTTACACTGACAGTATCAGGTGAGTTTGATCATCTCTTCATAAACACACAAGTTTAACATGTTATTAATGAGTGATTTCTTTTCAGAGCAGTTTTACGTGTTTCTCCTCCACATAAGTGGTTGGTTATGACACAGAAGTGTTCAGATTTTTAGGGGTCAAGCTAATATGTGTGGCTTCAATTTTCTTTGTTCATCTTCAGAACACAAAATAAGATATTTTTTATGAAATTCGAGACCGCTTTCAAGGCCCAGAAAGGTATAAAATATATTGTTAAAATAGTCCATGTGATTGTGACCTTAATGTTATGAAGCGACGAGAATACTTTTTGTGTGCAAAAACTAAACGAAAATAATGACGTTATTCAACAATTTCTTCTCATCCGTATCAGACTCTAACGCTGTTCACATAGTAAACACAGTGCAGCGGTCCTACGTCAGAATGTGTCAGCTCCTGTGTGTCAGCATCACAATAATTAGTGAATAATTAAAGCAACACTATGTATTTTTTCAACCTTCATAATATATTTCCAAGACCCTTGTGATGGTACATCACTTACAATAGGTTGAATGACACGTCTGCCATAGCCTGACGGTAGGGGAGAGCGGGGCACAAAGTAACGCTTTTTGACTTTCTCAGTTTGTGTAAATCTACTTATGGTTCAGAGTATTTATTTTTTCCCACATTAATTTCCCACATGTCTAGTACAATTATGTGTTTTTGTTTTATTATATACTTTTTTCTTGATATACCCCGAAAGAATGGAAGTGAAATGTGACAACATGCCCCATAGGTGGGGTACATTGTAACATGCGAGGGGCACATTGTAACATAACATATGACAGCTTAAAATGTTATCTGATCTAATAAAAAATATATACAAAACAAACTAAAATATTTTCTAAATAAAATACAATTAAAAAACCTTTTCATATAAAATAATGGCAATTTTTAATAATTAAATATAAACTCATTTTTGAGTTTTGACTACGAACACATGAAAACACAGCTATACAACATAGTTCAAAACAAATAAATAATTAGTCATTTCTGAACATTGACTCTCAGTCTTTATTCACCTTTTTCTCACGTTTTCTCAATAAAATTAATAAAAGTATAGAATATAATAGCATATTTCTAATAGGGGCACATTGTAACGCAGTGTTACAACATGCCCCCGCCTGCACAACTGGGATTTAAACCCTGCTAGTGTCTTCTGCTAGTTAGCGAAGCATTAAAGAACTATCTCAACTGCTAAATAACATATTGGAGATTAAAATAATATCAGATTTGTCTCATTTTAAATAAACACAAAAAATAGAGATGAAAAATTAACTTAAGTAAGAAATGTACTTTTGCTATGGTTTAATAAATGTCTATGGATATCTTCCAAAAAAAAAAATATTTTGGCGGATTTTTTTTTTAGTGTTGATATGGCAACTAGTAAATACACGGTTTCATCATCCAAGCATGTGCGGAAGTATTTAAAACAAGCGTGTTACAACTAGCCCCGTGTTATGTTGTGCCCTGCGCTCCCCTATGGCACTACGTAACTTCGGGGTTATCTGAGCACAAAAAGAACTACAAAATTCGACTGCTTTACGGCATACGTCACTTCCCCCACCACTTCCTCAAATTCGGACGTGAGAGACCAACCAGCGTTTGTTTTCCGGCTTTCGTGCGTATGTTTTTGTCATGGCCAAAGCAGCAACAGACAAAAAAAAAAAAAAGTCAGAAGTAAGCCTATGTCTAAACGGTGTGTACAAGTTTGGTAGAGGCTACATTCTTGCAAGCAAGTTTTTTTGTTGTTGTTGTTGTTGTTTTTGCACACCTGGCATCCCCCTCGATTCGCGCTTGAATATATTCAACACTATAAAATCTGACGAAATACATTACTCTTTTTTTTACAATTATCTTATATAGCCTAGACATTTTAATACGATGGACAGCTGAAGGAACCCAACCTCGTTATACTTAATAAATATATTTGCTTCTTCTTGGCCTAAAGTGTTCCAGCAACGGGAGTATTCTCTGGCTAGAGCGCAGAACAGCGGAGTGTGTGTGGACAGAAGTGCGTGCCTGAGCTTGTATTTTGGGCAAGCTGCATTGCTTTGACATTGTGGAAAATAGAATAATAGAAACAAAATGTATTAAGCTTTTTACCCGTTATTATCTAAATTAATCTCGTTTTTAATTTAACTTAATTTCGTTTTTCTTCATTTAAATTTCGTTTTTATCTTTATTTAAATTTCGTTTTTTCTTTATTTAAATTTCGTTTTTCTTTATTTAAATAAATTTCATTTTTCTTTATTTAAATAAATTTCGTTTTTCTTTATTTAAATTTCGTTTTTTTTTCTTTATTAAATTTTTTTTTTCCTTTATTTAAATTTAGTTTTTTCTTTATTTAAATTTAGTTTTTCTTTATTTAAATCTACCCTTTACTGTGTCAGTAATTTGTTAGTCAGAAAAATATTAGATTAGGCTACCTTATTAAAAGTTTTGCTTAAGTTAACAGACCTGTGTGTGTGTGTTATGTGCGAATGTATTTACTTTGTGTTGTTCATGGGGAAGATGTGTTTAACACTAGTGCAGTGTCTGTTCTCTGAGTATATAAGCCCTGCCAGTGTGAGGCGCGATAGTGATAAAACCCATGAAATTATATTCATATGACATGCTGAAATATATGCCACTGTACCTGGGATGAAGACATTTCACACGTAACGCAGGCAGTCTGCCCAAGACGTGAGAACTCCTTCTGCAGAGTTCGGGGATATCGGCTTGTCAACAAATGCACGTGTATCCCCTGGTGTAACCATGACAGATTTTAGGACAGTAGTAGAAGACAATACTGTTTCCCAACTGTAGGGGGACCCCGAGAGCAAAAGTTACTTGGTGTTGCTTTAATAACAGAATTTTAATTTTGGGGTGAACTATCCCTTTAAGAGCTGTCAGTGGCTCTTCACCTGGACCAACTTCAGGAAAAAATGTTGGTGGTTTTAGAGTTTGTTTTTCTTCGGTACAGGATGGTGAGTTTTTGTTTGTTTAGTTATATTAGAATAGAGGGAACGCATAGGCAAGTAACCCGACCCAGAAGATACTTTTGTGTCGGTTATTTTTCTCAGGAGTAAGGAAAGTTTTAAGTTGTAGTTTAAATTACTTAGCTCACTAGTCCTTGTTTAAAATAAGCAAGGAAAATATCAACATACACAAGTTAAATAAGGACAGGTGAGCTAACTAATCTAAACTGCAGCTCAGAGATAAAACTTTCCTAACTCCCGAGAAAAATAACAAACACAAAAGAACGAACTCACCATCCTGTACAGAAGAAAAAGAAACTCTAAAGCCACTGCTGGTTCCTGAAGGTCCAGGTGAAGTGGCACCAGCAGCTGTTAAATAGACAGAGGACTCAGGTGTCGGGAATAATCAGGCTCCGCCCCCATACAACTTCATATACAACATACACTTCATATGCACTTTTGGTCTCGTGGAATTACAATGGCTGCCATGAGAGACCGTAGGCCGGGTGTCCAATTGATCATTTTCAGAAGGGTGCTCACGAGCGCCCCCTTTGCGGTCGACTCGTAGGAAGACCGCGAGTGCTTATGGTGACATTTGGGACAGGGCCACACTTATAACGTTGAACCCTTTGAACTAAAAAAACAAGATACTTATCCTGATCTCATTTAAATTTCTGAAATCTCAATAGTCTCAACTTTTTTCTCTTTGCTTCTCCTTTTTTTTTTCTTTTTTTTTTTTTTGACAAAATTGGTTCATTTGATTGTTAAATACAAAGCCTCTCAAAAGTTATTGCTTGGATTTGTATTTTTTTTATTCATTTTTCAATTTAACCATAATCATATATTACACCCTAACAAAGTTATCATATCATAATGTAATTAATCTCTGCAGCTCTTTTTCAAGTAAACTGCTGCACTTCGGGATAGTGGATTGAACTATAAGAGGACGAGATCGTCTGCTAAAATACGTTCACTACTCAAGGTTTTTGCCAGTTTTATACTGACAGATATTTCCAAACCAACTCTGACTGTGCAGTATTTTGCTTTTATATTGCACAAATAATTTGATAAGACAGAATAAATTACTGTAACAGCTGGAGAACAACACTTCAATCTAACCTGATTATGTGTTTTACAATACAACTGTTCACACACTAAAAACAGCACAATTTATTGTTTTTATTCATTTTATCACATTATTTTTATTGTTTATTGTTGTCTTAATAACCAGTAATAACCAATATACAGTAAAATACAACATAAACAATATGCCAAAATTAAGGCAACGCAAAGACAATATAAAACAATACACACAAAAAACCAGTGCAAGCAAGGCGACAGTCAAATATTGCACATAAGCAGTAATACAGCATGATATTGCACACAATGAAAAGAGAGGTAAGTGCAACAGAATGTAACCCAGTTTAAATAATATAGTGTATATTGTTACGACCGCAGCATAAAACAGGCAAACAACAAATGCTTTAACTATAAACCAATTTATTTACAAACCAAGCAAACAATTATTAAACAATCAAAAGAAAACCGACGTCTAGGGAAAACATTTAATCTTTCATTTAATCTTTTTTCTTACAGTTAAAATTGAATTGGGTGAAGAAATCACTATAACTCCAAAAACAGCCATTTTTATCCATCATGTGCAACACTGAACAAATACCTCTTTATATCATTGACCAAATATCCTCCAAACCCAAAGATCTTCTTTGAATTAACACTATGAATAAAGCTTTGCCTGTCCATTTATCTGAGCAGATGCAGGTTTGGTTACAGCACCACCTACTGGTCAGAGACTATACCAGTTTAACCAACACTATCATCTACTGTATCATTTTAAATGTTCATGTGAACTGCTGCACCTGCAAAGTCACAAAGATTGTGACTTTGAACCTTTATTGTCTTAAGTTTTTGCATTGTCCCATAATGTTGACCTTTTTTCTTACATTGTCTATGAAATCAAAATATATGAATAATTTACCAGTGAGAGAATGAGATCATTGGTTGAAAACCTTTCAGAGCTCATGCTCCCAAATTCACAACAGATTTTCCCAAACCAACTCTGACTGTACGGCCACAGAGTCCAGTGTTCACTGGAGACTCAGTCACTCTGAGATGTGAGCTGGGTAAAATAACTGGATGGGAGTTTCTCTGGAGTAAAGACTCAAACACTGAATCTCCTGAAGCTGAAACTAAAACAATCAATCCTGTGAAAGTCTCTGATGGAGGAGAGTACAGATGCAGAGCAAGAAGAGGAGGATATAACACAGATTACAGTAAACCAGTAGCAGTGACAATACATGGCAAGTGTTTTACCTCACATAATGAACTCTGAGAACACTATATGAAAATGATTTATAAGACAATAAGAGAACAACACTTCAGTTTAACTTTATTTAGTGTTTTGTAACTGTTCGTACAATAAAAAACAGCACATTTTATTATTTGTATTTATTTTATTATATTAATTATCACATTATTTTCAGTGTTTATTATTTTTGTTCTACAGAAAGACCAAAACCCAAAGTGACCATTAAACCTGATCATCGTGTATTCAGAGGAGAGACAGTCACTCTGAGATGTGACATATATGATGGAGGAGTCACTAGCTGGCGGTACAACTGGTATAAAGACGGTTCAACCAGTGTTTTCAGTGAACGACAGGAACACACATTCAGCTCTGTTACTGAGTCTGACTCAGGTAAATACTCCTGTTATGGGACAGAGACTGAAGGATCACGCAGATCAAACATCAGTGATGAAGTTACACTGACAGTATCAGGTGAGTTTGATCATCTCTTCATAAACACACACAAGTTTAACATGTTATTAATGAGTGATTGCTTTTCAGAGCAGTTTTAAGTGTTTCTCCACCACATAAGTGGTTGATTATGACACAGAAGTGTTCAGACTTGTATCGGTCAAGCAAATATGTGTGGCTTCAATTTTATTCGTTCATCTTCAGAACACAAAATAAGATATTTTTGATGAAATCTGAGAGCTTTCTGACTCCTCCAAAAGCAGCAACGCAATGACCGCTTTCAAGGCCCAGAAAGGTGGTAAAGATATCATTACAATAGTCCATGTGACTGGTTCAACCTTAATGTTATGAAGCGACGAGAATACTTTTTGTGTGCAAAAACAAAACAAAAATAATGACTTTATTCAACAATTTCTTCTCATCCGTGTCAGACTCTAACGCTGTTCACATAGTAAACACAGTGCAGCGCTTCAGGGTCCTACGTCAGAACGCCGCCTCGTCATTGGCCAGCTCCTGTGTGTCAGCATCACATGCATAAGTCGTGCTGCTCACTGCTCACGGCCAAAGCGCTGATCTCTTATTTTTGTTGTTGTTTTTTGCACATAAAAAGTATTCTCGTCGCTTCATAAACTTAAGGTTAAACTACTGTAGTCACATGGACAATTTTAACGATATCTTTACTACCATTCTGGGCATTAAAAAGTGGTCATTGTGTTGCTGTTTCTGAAGGGGTCAGAAAGCTCTTGGATTTCATTAAAAATATCTTCATTTGTGTTCTGAAGATGAACGAAGGTCTTACGGGTTTGGAACGACATGTCGAGGGTGAATAATTAATGACAGAATTTTCATTTTGGTGTGAACTATCCCTTTAAGAGCTGTTGGTGGCTCTTCACCTGGAGCGACTTCAGGAAAACAGTTGTTGGTGGTTTTTATCCTGTACAGAAGAAAAACAAACTCTAAAACCACTACTGGTTCCTGAAGGTCCAGGTGAAGTGGCACCAGTAGCTGTTAAATAGGCAGAGGCCTCAGGTGTTGGGAATAATCAGGCTCCGCCCCCATACAACTTCATATACAACATACACTTCATATGCACTTTTGAGCTGTGTCCCAAAGTGAAGGCTGCGTCCTTCGAAGGCCGTATTTGAAGGCCGGATGGCCGTATTTGAAGGCCGATTGCGTCACCGCGGCGCGACGAAGGACGTCCCAATTCAAAGGCTGCATCCTTGGAAGGTCGCATTTGAAGGCCGATTGCGTCACCGCGGCTCGATGAAGGCTGTCCCAATTCAATTCTCCATCCTTCGAAGGCCGTATTCGAAGGCCGGTTGCGTCATCGCGCCGCGACGAAGGCTTCCCTGATTCAAAAGCGAGGCCAAATGCACCCTTCGTTTCCCCATGAAAAGAAGGATACATAAATGGACACTTAGCGGCCTATTCTACCCCATAAGTCATTGCGCGCCGTTGAAGACAGCATTTATTTATTTATTTTTAAAGGCGGCCGAGACTAGAGTTCGGTGGTGGACAGCAAATTCACATTTAAATGTAAGTATTATGTTTTCATTTACTCAAATAGCTAGCGAAACCAGAGTTAAAATTTCTTATAAACTTCTTCTTAACTCCTTCGTCACCATTGCGTGGCTTCATTTATCAGGTAGTTTTAGGCAAAACTTGTGGTAATAACGTTATTAGTTTAACCACCTATTTGTAATATTTGCACTTGTGTATTATAAGAAATATCACTCACCCAATAAAGCCCAAAACAATAAGAAAAGCAGTAGATAAGGCAATGGGGTTTCACTTTTATGTGTTTTTGTAGTGCTGTCATGCAAGCTATGTGGTTTTAACCAAATTTTAGTATACAGAAATATGATTTCTTAAGTATTTTGTATGCATGTTGATGTGTCATATTTTGCAGTGTTAACAATGCACTTAAGATTGCTCCTCTGTGTTAAGTACCCTTTTCTGCTTTTTTAGAACAATTCAGGAAAAAAATGGGTCTATATATATATATATTAAAGAAAAGTAATACACACATCTTTGCTGAAATGTATTGTCCTGTTGTTGTTAACAAGCCATGGGTCATTTGCTCTGCCTTTAGGATTGCAAGTGTCCTGGGACAGGAGAGGGTGTGAGTGGGAAACCCACTGCTGAAACTTGGCCCTGGTTTGTCCTCATGGATGAGATGTTGGGACAGAGGCATTGCACCACCAACCCCCCTGTCCTCATCGCCTTAATCCCTGAGGACACACCAGGGCCGAGTTCAGTAGTGGGTGCCCACGGTGAGGAGGAGCCAGGGGCAGCAGCAGCACAAAGGCGGCGAGACAGGACGAGTTTTTGGACTTGATCAGAAGAAATGCAACTACAGAGGGAGGCAGAGGCGAGGAGTGCACAGGAAAGAAGGAAGAGGATGGACAGGCTGTTTTCTCTTCTTGAGAGAATGATTGAATATATATATATATTTTCTACATATTCTTGTTTAACTTTTTTAACTTTTATTTTTTTAAAGAAAAATTATGTACATTTATTTTTATGCAACTTCGTGTAAATAAAAGAGAATAAATTGTTCTGGACATTGTTTATTTTTGTAATGACAGTAATACTTTCTGCATGAAACAAATTCTATACCTTTTTATTTTTTCAAATAAAATTGGTAAATGAAAATCATTTGTTCTTTAGGCTACATTAAAGTACTTTTTCCAACTATGTACAAAATACGTTAAACATCAAAATCAACAAACATTTAATTTTACAATACATAAAATAAGACAAAAATGATGTAGACTCTATTGAGCTGAGCTGCTGGACCGGGATGGGCTGCCCCTAAGGCCTCCTGCTGGTGGGACATCATCTGGGATGGTCTCCAGAGCGTTTGAGTGCATATTTCCACTATCCACTAAGTTGTCTACCAACAGGTTTGCAGGGCTGATTCAATCGACGGCTTTCTGAAAAGTACTTTTAAAGTACTACTAAGTACTTTTAATAACTACTGCATTTATATTAGGCTACTACTGCATTACTGCGTAGGCTATGTTGCATTTTACTTCTGTATATTTTCAATATACAGTAATATCTGGTTGTTACATTATATACTTTTGTGTAGTGTAATGTAATCACATTGAGATGTGAGGGAAAAAAGTACTTCAGGTTACTTCACATTTGTAAGTGAATACTTAACGAAATATGCAGTTCCGAAAATTAAAGTAACAAAATGTAGGCTTATTGTCACAATATTAACAAATTGTTGCTAACTACAGCAGCGTCCTATATCAAAGGGCGCATCTGAAGCGCTCGGACCGGTCTAGCCTACGAAGGATTGTTCTTGTCGCCTGGCAACCGTGACAGCTGCAGATGACGAGCGCGAGAAATACTGGACTTTTTATATTAAATTGGGTTTTGTATTCAAACAGGGCTAAACCGAAAATACATGATCCGGCAGCGCCGGGGCACACCATGACCTCCAGTAAAATATAAAACATAAAAATGACAATAGCCAATTCTGGCTCCATAGCTGTTTACTCAGTTATCAAAATGAATGATCAGGATAGTAGGCCCTACGGCAGCTGTCCTCTCGCACCGTTGCTTGGCGCCAGGAGCGGTGATCGGGAACACCTGGTTGCACAATTAGGAAATCCTACGAAGGCTACATGGTGCGTCCTTCAGAGGACGCATAGGCTGCATCCTTGAAGTCTGCGTCCTTCGAAGGATGCAGCCTTCAACATTGGGACACAGCTTTGGTCTCGTGGAATTACAATGGCTGCCGCGTACGTGTGTCCATTAAGTCCATGAGAGACCGTAGGCCGGGTGTCCAATTTGTCATTTTAAGTTTCAGAAGGGTGCTCACGAGCGCCCCCTTTGCGGTCGATATACGCCCTAGAAGTGAGGACTTGTAGGAAGACCGCGAGTGCTTATGGTGACATTTGGGACAGGGCCACACTTATAACTTTGAACCCTTTGAACTAAAAAACAAGATACTTATCCTGATCTCATTTAAATTTCTGAAATCTCAATAGTCAAATATTGTAAAATATATTATATGTTATACCAAGCCTCTCAAAAGTTATTGCTTGGATTTTTATTTTCACCATTATCATTTTTCAATTTAACCATAATCATATATTACACCCTAACAAAGTTATCATATCATGCTGGAGAACAACACTTCAATCTAACCTGATTATGTGTTTTACAATACAAATGTTCAAACACAATTTATTGTTTTTATTAATTTTATCACATTATTTTCATTGTTTATTGTTGTCTTTCTACAGAAAGACCAAAACCCAAAGTGACCATTAAACCTGATCATCATGTATTCAGAGGAGAGACAGTCACTCTGAGATGTGACATATATGATGGAGGAGTCACCAGCTGGCGGTACAACTGGTATAAAGACGGTTCAACCAGTGCTTTCAGTGAACGACAGGAACACACATTCAGTTCTGTTACTGAGTCTGACGCAGGTAAATACTCCTGTTATGGGACAGAGACTGGAGGATCACGCAGATCAAACATCAGTGATGAAGTTACACTGAAAGTATCAGGTGAGTTTGATCATCTCTTCATAAACACACACAAGTTTAACATTTTATTATTATATGAGTGATTTGCTTCTTCACATTAAGATACATTTTTAAACCAAAATTATCTCACATGTTCTTTAAACCTAGTCTGGCTGATTTTGGGATTTTTCACATCCATTACCAAATAACACCCTAAAAAGTAGTATTTTTTGTAGTAGTCAGATTTTTGTTCTTTTTATTATTTTTATTTAATTTTTTTCAACTATAAGTGCTTACAGACTTTAGACATTCTGTTGACTGAGTAAAACAGCTCCTACATGTCAACTAACTTTCATTAGAGTATTAGTTGAGTATTAGTAGACTGTTAGTTTAGGGTTAGTAGAATAAGTTGTATGTATAGGCTACTTGCAAAGTTAATTATAGTCAATTGAATGTCTAAAGAGGAGCATCAGAATAAAGTGTTACCAATTATTGATAATACATGATACAATAGAGAAACAAAAATTAAAAGCAAGAAATAGTTAAAAAAAATATAACGGGAGAGAAGTGAGAGAGCCCTCACTTGAAGTCACTCAGGTCTTTATACTGACACCTATTATAAGTTAATTAGGGATTGAATGCACCTGTTGCCCAACTAACATCTGCACTGTGTAGAAGAGCCATCAGGGGGAAAACAGGCAGATGTAACAATATATGTATATACACTGAAATATACAGAGGGTGTTGTTAACCTTGTATAGGTTGAGATATAACATGCCCTGTCAGATTGGTGCATTTCTCAGTTTATGAGTGTGTGTGTGTGTGTGTGTGTGTGTGTGTGTGTGTGTGTGTGTGTGTGTGTGTGTGTGTGTGTGTGTGTGTGTGTGTGTGTGTGTGTGTGTGTGTGTGTGTGTGTGTGTGTGTGTGTGTGTGTGTGTGTGTGTGTGTGTGTGTGTGTGTGTGTGTGTGTGTGTGTGTGTGTGCTGGCAGTGTTCAACTCCCGTATGGCACTGGGGTAAAAACTGTTCTTGTGTCTATTGATCCGCGATTTGATGGACCTAAAACGTTTACCAGAGGGCAGCAATTCAAACAAATGATGGAAAGGATCCTTTAAAATGTGTCCTGCTCTTCTGAGACGGCGTGCAGTGTAAAGCTCTTTTAGGGAAGGCAGAGGGCAGCCAATGATGTTTTTTGCAGAGTTGATTACTCTCTGGAGAACTTTCTTATCTGCCGCTGAGCTGCTGGTGCACCACATAGAGATGCAGTAGGTTATCACACTCTCGATGGAACAACGATAGAAAGACACTAGCGGCTGCTCTTGTCGGTGGTTCTTTCTGAGAATCCTCAAGAAATAGAGTCGCTGCTATGCTTTTTTTTTGACTGCTGAGGTGTTTGTGCTCCAGGAGAGATCCTCGGCGATGGTCGTGCCCAAGAATCTGAAGGCTGGAACCCTCTCCACGCAGACCCCGCTAATGTCCAGTGGTGTGAGATTCGTGTTGAGCTTTTGGAAGTCAATGATGATCTCTTTGGTTTTAGAAGCATTCAGGGCCAAGTTATTTACCCCACACTATTCTGTCAGTCTCTGAATTTGATCTCTGTAAGCTGCTTCGTCTCCTCCTGAGATGAGTCCAACTATGGTCGTGTCATCTGCGAATTTAATGATAGTGTTGGCAGAATGGGCTGGGGTGCAGTCATGAGTGTAAAGGACGTAGAGAAGTGGACTAAGCATGCAGCCTTGTGGGGCACCTGTGCTGAGAATCACGGTGGAGGAGGAATGGGGACCTAACCTAACCGTCTGGGGGCGGTTGGTCAGGAAGTCCTTAATCCAGAGACAGATAGATGAGGAGAGACCTAAGTCCAGCAGTTTGGCTGCCAGCCTGTCAGGAATTACTGTGTTTTGAACACTTAACTAGTCAATAAAAGGCATCCTCATATTGCTGCCTTGGCGTTCTAGGTGGAGCAATGCTGTATGCAGGGCAGTAGCGATGTGGATCTATTGGTTCTGAATGTGAACTGATGTGGATTGAAGGTGTCTGGAAGGCTGGCTTTGATGTGCTGTTGAGCCAGCCTCTCAAAAACCTTCATAATAACTGGGGTAAGTGCAACCGGGCGGTAGTCGTTAAAGGGTTAGTTCACCCAAAAATGAAAATTCTGTCAGTAATTACTCACCCTCATGTTGTTCCAACCCCGTAAGACTTGCGTTCATCTTCAGGACACAAATTAAGATATTTTTGATGAAATCTGAGAGCTGTCTCACTCCTTCATAGGCTGCTAGGTACTTTCATTCTGCCGGCCCAGAAGATTTTGTGAAGACATCGTTAAACCACTGATGACTATTTTCTTCAGTAGTGGGATAACTGTTGCTGACTTCAGGCAAGATGGATTGGAGGCTGTTGACAGGGACAGGTTGAAGATCTTTGTGAAGACTGAAGAGAACTGGTCTGCACATTCTCTGATCACCCTTTCCATCACTCCATCTGGGCCTGCAGCCTTCCTTATATTAACAGCTCTGAGCACACTCCTCACCCTGTGTTCCATCCTGTATAATGAATGGGGGTCCATGTCTGTTGGGGGCGGGTGAGGGTGGTGTGAACATCTGCCAGAGTTGTTGTGTGTGAAGTGGTCCTCAATCTCTCTTTTATACTCTGCTTTCGCACCCTTGATGGCTACATTCATACATATACACTGAAGGAAAACAAATTCAAATTTGAAAACAAAATTAAATTTCCTGGCTTTATAACTTCTCATTATTTTAAGGCCTCAGTATATTTGTGGTTGGGCTTTTTAAAGACATTAGCCTGTGGTGCATTTGCATTTGTGAATAAAATATTTTAACATGAGTATAGGCTAGTTATCAACAATGTATTCCAGCTTTCACCATATCCCAAGTAATAGATGGAAAAATTGTTCTTTTTTTGTTTTATATTAACCAAGTAAATACCTCAGTCCAAAAAGTTTTAACCAAATTACATTTTAAATGAATTACAGGTCATTTTATAAATGAATGATCAAAAGTTTCAATATTATTATTACAAATTTGGCAAGTGTTTGAATCCGCATTCAATTTTAATCTTAAAAATTCCTTGTCTGGATAAATATCACACACAATTTTAAAATGCACTTCTTTAGGTTTAGGTAGATGGGGAAATAGAAGATATTTGCTTCTGAATTCCTTCACTGAATTGCTACTAAGTTGTTGAAAAATTTCATTTCTTCTCATATGACCAGGATAGCTTTCCTTCACAAGTCAGTTCCTTATAATCTTGTTAGTGCTCACTCCTCATCAATATATTTTATTTTGCCTAAATTAAGACCCAGATATCTTGGGAATGAGCATGGAACATGTTTTTTAATTTATTTTTAAAAACATATTAATCATCAGTAAAAGAATACTTCTAATAACTTTCATTTAATATTTTTTCTCACAATTAAAATTGAATTGGGTGAAGAAATCACTATAACTCCAAAAACAGCCATTTTTATCCATCATGTGCAACATTGAACAAATACCTCTTTATATCATTGACCAAATATCCTCCAAACCCAAAGATCTTCTTTGAATTAATACTATGAATAAAGCTTTGCCTGTCCATTTATCTGAGCAGATGCAGGTTTGGTTACAGCACCACCTACTGGTCAGAGACTATACCAGTTTAACCAACACTATCATCTACTGTATCATTTTAAATGTTCATGTGAACTGCTGCACCTGCACAAAACTTTGTTGAATTGTGTGTCTCTTTGACTGCTGGTGTAGATGTTGGTGGTGTGACACTGTGAGTCGAGCTCTGGATTATTAACACAAAGATTGTGGCTTTGAACCTCTATTGTCTTTTAAGTTTTTGCATTGTCCCATAATGTTGACTTTTTTGAACCTGTAATGTTTCTTATATTGTCTATGAAATCAAAATATATGAATAATTTACCAGTGAGAGAATGAGATCATCTGTTGAAAACGTTTCAGAGCTCATGCTCCCAAATTCCCAATCATTTTATATTAGCAGATTTTCTCAAACCAACTCTGACTGTTGAGCCACAGAGTTCAGTGTTCACTGGAGACTCAGTTACTCTGAGATGTGAGCTGGATAAAATAACTGGATGGAAGTTTCTCTGGAGTAAAGACTCAAACACTGAATCTTCTGAAGCTGAAACTAAAACAATCAGTCGTGTGAAAGTCTCTGATGGAGGAGAGTACAGATGCAGAGCAAGAAGAGGAGGATATAACACACATTACAGTAAACCAGTAGCAGTGACAATACATGGCAAGTGTTTTACCTCTCATAATGAACTCTGAGAACACTATATGAAAATGATTTATAAAACACTAAATAAACAGAGAACAACACTTCAATTTAACTTGATTTAGTATTTTGTAACTGTTTGCACAATAAAAAACAGCACATTTTATTATTTGTATTTATTTTATTATATTATTTATCACATTATTTTCAATGTTTATTTTTGTCATTATATAGAAAGACCAAAACCCAAAGTGACCATTAAACCTGATCATCATGTATTCAGAGGAGAGACAGTCACTCTCAGATGTGACATATATGATGGAGGAGTCACTAGCTGGCGGTACAACTGGTATAAAGGAAGTTCATTTGTGGGTATCAGTGAACGACAGGAACACAGATTCAGTTCTGTTACTGAGTCTGACTCAGGTAAATACTTCTGTTATGGATTTGAGACTGAAGGATCACGCTGGTCACAACGCAGTGATGAAGTTACACTGACAGTATCAGGTGAGTTTGATCATCTCTTCATAAACACACACAAGTTTAACATGTTATTAATGAGTGATGTCTCTATTTCAGTTCCCAGAGCAGTTTTAAGTGTTTCTCCTCAGAAGTGGTTGACTGAAGGAGATCCAGTGACTCTGATCTGTGAGGTTAACGGCTCCTCTACAGGCTGGACATTCAGCTGGTTCACTGTAACTGTCTCAGGTCAGTTATAATGTGCTTCATCCGAATTAACAGGGTTTATTGAAGTGAAATATATAATTTAATATGTCTGAAACCAGACACAGACTGTATTAAGGGCAACACTTCCATGGGCACTAAGCAGTGAAACTTTGAGATCCCAATCCCTCATTACCAGTCACTCCTCTGTAACAACATAAGAGCCATTGATCAAACCCTGAATAAAACAACTTAAACGCAATGAGTAATTTGAGTTACACCAATGTAAACCAGTGTATTCAGGTTTAAGTTTTGTTAAAAATGTAATTTATATGAAATACACATTCTGACTTTATACAGGGAGCAGGAATGATTATGAGCTCCTCTCAGACAGCAGCAGAGGAGCTGGAGGAAAATACACTGTCAGTTCTGCTGATATAAAACACACAGGAGTTTATGTGTGCAAAGCAGAGAGAGATAAAACAGCCGTTTACACAACATACAGCAACACACAACCACTGTGGGTCACTGGTGAGTTCACATATATATAGTAAATGATTGATTCATCTTTAATAAAGACAATTTCCAAATTATAGCTGTAATTGTCTTGTCAGGCGTTTCTCCTCTAGTGTCTCTGATCATCAGTCCCAGCAGAACTCAACACTTCACATATGTCTCTCTCTCTCTGAGCTGTGAGGACCAGAGTAACTCTGATGGATGGACAGTGAGAAGATACACAGACAGCGGGCGGCTGGAAGATTGTTCATCATCAGTGTGGGGATCACAAACAGGATCTACATGTACAATCAGATACACTGTCCCATCAAACACTGGAGTTTACTGGTGTCAGTCTGAATCTGGAGAGAACTATCATCCTGTTAATATCACTGTACACTGTGAGTCTGTGTTTCTGTATTTATTCATTTCACTGACAGTTTACAATCAATACACAGGATTATTAAACAAGAGCAGGATATACTGTAGTCTGACGTTGACCAGTAAACAACCAGCCAGACCATCATAGCAATACACTAAAAGCAGAAACCATGTGGGCAGTGGAAAATATAAAGTTCTTTTTTATTTTGTCTTGTTTTTATTATTCGATTTTGTTCATATATTGCATGTCTCCTGTGTTTCTGTAGCTGGTGTGATTCTGGAGAGTCCTGTTCATCCTGTGACTGAAGGAGATAATCTGACTCTACGCTGTTTATATCAATATACAACCCTATCAAACCCCAGAGCTGATTTCTATAAAGATGGATCACTCATCCAGAATCAAACTACAGAGATGATCATCCCTACTGTCTCAAAGTCACATGAGGGTTTCTACTACTGCAAACACCCAGAGAGAGGAGAGTCTCCCAAGAGCTGGATCTCAGTCAGAGGTGAGAGTAAGAACTATAAACACAGTTGAAATGTTCCTGTATAATTTACATGTAGATGTAAAATATATGTATCTCAGTTTCTCCAGCCTCCAGATCTAATGGCCTCAATCCTGTGATAATTGGAGTGACTGCAGGACTGACTGTTGCAGTTTTGATTATTGTCTTCATTGTCCTCCTGTGGCGCTACAGAAACAACAAAGGTTCATCATCTGACATATTAAAATTCAGTGACAGATTCTCAGACACTAGCTTTGTTCATAACGCTTGTGAGCTGCCAAACTACATCAGTCTAAGCTGGTTTTCTGGTCCTCACTGGTTTCCAAACCTGGTAAAGCTGGTATGTTTGCTGGTTTCAGAAGGTTTCTGGGCAGATTTCAGCTGGTCAGGGAAACCATAATTTGTTACTTCAATACTAAAAAGTATTGATAAATATTTATGTCATCTATATTGAAATCAGTGAAACTCATTGAAACAGCGAGTCCTCCATCTTGTCCACTAGTTGTTTGATATACAGAGTTACATGTGTAAAAAACTTGTCATTTATCAGGTTTTATTTTCTGCCTATGAAGACAGCAGGCAGTGAGGCAAATTAATGTTTTAAATACAACCATAATGTGATAAATAAATAAAAACTTGTCATTCTTAAACATGAATACATGAAAGAGATTATACACAAATATTTTGTGTCTTCTAGGTGTAAGATCTGAGTCTCGGTCTCCTGTCAGTCAACAGCAGAACATCAGTCAGAAATCAGAGCAGAACCAGAGTGAAGCCGGAGACACGACACTGCTGTCTGGTCAGTCTTTACTCATTACCCGTTAATACATACATCTTTACAAGCTGAGATAAAAGACACTTAGCTTTAACTTTTAACTTTTTAACTTTTAACTAACAGGACATATTTCACAGATAATATTTCACTCTTCTAAAGTTTAAGATGATATTTTGGGTCTTACATATACATAATTGAACTTGTCATTTGGTTTTATTTGATAAAAACTGCATAACAAAATATATTTTATTTTCTGTATGAAATATTATGTCTAGTGCTTTATTTTTTTGTGTCAGCATGAAATAGTATTTCTCTGTGGAATTGAATTTATAAGATTTCATAAATAAGATAATACTGTTTTAAAAATGTATGTATTATTGAAAATTAATTCATGTATTAATTTATTACAGGAACTTCACATATTTATGACTCTGTTGATACAAATACTAATAAAGACATAAGCACAGGTAATTAATGATGCCAAGGTACTTTATGTCATTATGATGAGGTCAGTGTGCTTTTCTAAATAAATTGGAAATCAAATCCATCTTTTTTTTGTATCACAGTCATTTTTAGAGCAAATCGAGTTAAACCAAGTGTCTTATATCTTTCTCTGTTGTTCATTGTAGACGGTGTAAGTGTGCCGACTGAGATCACATATGCTGAGATTGAACTCAAATCTCCAAAGAAACAGAAGAAAAAGAAAGCAAACAAAGGTAAATGAAAATAAAAGTGTCTGCTCTTATGATTTTATGATTTTGTGAAACTGATCTGATCCAAAAAGGTCATTGCATGCAAATTGTGTATTTTAAGGTAATTTGGTCTAACATCTAGTCATTTTAAAATAAAATGATCCACTCTGTAAAATTATGATAGTAATAATTTATGTGTTATTTAGCATGTTATAATGCCATTTTTCATACCATAGTAAGCACTAGTGATATGAACTCTTGGCATCTTCTAGGCAATAACACTGAGAGTGACGACATTTACTCTAAACTGAAGCTGGAAACGGATCAAAGTGAGTGTTAACCACTGAAAATGTACATGCATGATTGAGAATCTAAGAAAGTAATTTAAAAACTGTATATAAAAATGATAAATGTGCATTTTGAATCCACTGATATATTTTTAGATGCTGGATCTAGTGATGTGACGTATGCTCAGGTTAAAAAAGATGCCCGGAGGAGAAACTTTCAATCCCAGGATTCTGATGAGTTTACTGTTGGTTGAGAAAGACCAAGATCATCAAGGCAATGGATTTACCAGAACTTTTTGTAACATTAGTAAGCCTTCATGTGCTTCAGAGTCTATGCATGTTAATATTTGAAAAGCATTGAGCTGATTATTCATTAGAAATAAGCTAGTATTGTTTAGCACACATGTGTTTTTATATTGGTTAATACCAGCGGCAGCAGCTTATCATTTGACAACTGAGGGAACATAATATTCAGTGTAAGGCTATTTCTTTTCTGACTGTTGCGTAAGGGACCGAGTTCCCTTTTTTATTTCTGCATCCTTGATTTTAAATGTATTTGTAGTGTACAGCTTCCCATGGTCATGGAAATATCACAGAATGTTAAAACTGGGATTTCCATGTCTGGGCAAGTTGTCTTTAAACATAAATGTACATAGTGAACTATTTTTCTACATATGCTCAAAATATTTTATTGGATAGAAATAGCTCTTTGTACATGCAGCCTTAAAAATGTATATCTAGCAATCACAAAACACACACACACACACAAAAAGGGTTTTGAGAGTAGGCTTTTGAAAATTTGTTCTCAGTTTTGTATAGCCTACACTGCCATTCAAACGTTTGTTTTTCTTTTTATTGTAATAATATTTCACATTACTGGTTTTAATGTATTTTTGATCAAATAAATGTATTTGCCTTAAGAATAAGAGACTTCTTTCAATATTCTTATCAATATATCCTATATGTTTACTTAAATATTCTTATACAGTCCATTAACTAATACAATATTATCGAACATACCGAAATATTCTCAATTAGCCTACGTTATTGTTATTATTGTTATATTAATGATAGTATTATCATTTGAAAATGTATACTATTACTTTAATTCCAGACAGTTCTAATTGCAATAGGTTGTAACAAAGATACATCAGGATCGTGAAGACGTGGACGAACGAACGAATTTAAACAAACATACTTACTTCCATGTTGTTTTCGAGAGTATTAGCGTATCAAAATACATTAGTTTGTCTTGAAACCTTCACAATAAAAACGTAAAGAAATTATAATATTCGACTAATTTATGTAAAGCTGATGATTGTGTATGACATCATGTTATGATGATTACGGTGAGAGATGCTGTAATGATTACAGCTGCCTGACCTGACAGCCTGGGCGGAGATTAACAGGCTTTTTCAAACTATTCTTCGATCGGCTTGAGCTTGGGCCAACACTGAGTGAGATGATCGAAACCACCATCAAGTCCCATAGCGTTTGACTGATCTGTCCCACCGGATAACAACAACTGCAATCTGCTGAAATGTGCTGATCTAAACTTATGTTGTTCTTGAACTCTGTAAGGTAAGCTTCGTTTTTGTTTTGTTTAGATTTAGGTTTAAGCTTCGATATTTTTGCTTACTAGTAGCTAAACTGCTTTTGAACTCATTAGAGATAGGCTAAACAGTTATTTTGCCAAAATTTCTCAAAGGCAGTTTAAGAGCGTTTTTATTGAGAAACAATTTTAAATTGTTTGACAATTGTCAATTAAAATGTAATGCCATCCGTTTGTGTTGGAGGCCTAAACCCATTTAAAGTGTTATTTAGGTGCATTATGTAGGCTACGAATGATAGTTTGAATGATCTAGATGTATCTGTATTTATTTTATTGCTGTAGATTCCCTATCTTTAATATGCAACACTTTTTAATAGTATATTATTTTGTGTTATCATTTTCTAGATTCATAAATAGTTATTTATATGAGGAGGCCTATATATTAATGTATTAAACATGTTATTTATATTGATACATATAGTATGCATTCAAGTGTAAAAGTCCAAAGTGATCTATAAGGTTCTCTTACTTGGAAATTGATAGTCATATACTGAAATAGCAAACAACACTGCATTGATCTCATCAGAAAAAAAAAAGAAAAGAAAAAAAAGAGCGAATCAAGTGTATTTATGTAATGTATTTCCACATGCCTATGCCTTGATTCCACCTGACCAAAACAGATAAGCACAAGATTATCTTAAATTACAAAAGAAATATGGTTAGTTGACATGACACTTTTTACTTTCCTTCATGAAAAATATTCAAATATTGGATATGGGATGAAGCCACTTGATGATGAAGAATAATATGTATTTTTCTCACCATGTAATTTAGAGAGTATTGAATAGCACATGACAATATCATTAATTATTTAAATCTTATTTAAAAATACTAATCTTATTGTCATTATATATTATATATTTGTATATATGTGGTGTATCAGTTGTTGACTGAATATGCAGCTCTAATCTATATATCTGTGTTTCTGGGTAGCTCTGTCAGCTCATGTCAAGTCTTACATCACTCTTGATATTAATGCTGGCCAAAGGAGAAATGGCTTTGCATGCGTGGAAATGTATTTGTGTTTTGATTTTGACAGTTAAAATTTAAAACCGTTTTTATGTCATAGTTCATAAACAAGCATGTTTTTTTTGCAAACTGAACTGCTTGCTTTGTCGTCTCAGTCCTCAGACTCATTCCTTCAAACTCTTACTTTGTGTTATTTTCTCAGCCCAGTTTTGCAGACGATGTCCAGTCATTTCACGGAAGAGGAGCGATCCTCGTAGCCCCGGCGAAACTTTGTTTCTTTGGAACATCCATTTCATTGCTGGCTTGATTTCAAGGAAAGCCTGATTTTTGTTTGTGCGTTGGTCCATGTGAGAGGTCGAAAGTGTTTCTCCAACGTGTCCTCCAAAAACTCAGACTGTTGTCCAAAGCAGACGAGGCTCAGCCCCCTCATTCGGAAGTGATGGGTAGTGTGAGAGCCCACCGGTACAGCATAGTGTCCTCGGAAGAAGCCGGGATGAAGCTGTCCCCCATCGCTGTGCAAAATGGCTACGGCAATGGAAACGTGGGCAGCAAAGTGCACACGCAGCACCAAGAACAAAGCCGATTCGTCAACAAGGACGGACACTGCAATGTGCAGTTCATCAACATGAGTGAAAAAGGTCAACGCTACCTGGCTGACATCTTCACAACATGCGTTGACATCCGCTGGCGTTGGATGATGGTCCTCTTCTGCCTCTCCTTCCTACTGTCCTGGCTTCTCTTTGGATTAATATTCTGGCTTATTGCACTTTCGTCCGGGGACTTGGAGAATCAAGAGCAGATTTGCATTTCGAACGTCGACAGCTTCACGGCAGCCTTCCTGTTTTCCGTGGAGACGCAAACTACTATCGGATACGGCTACCGATATGTAACAGAGGACTGTCCTCTTGCTGTCTTCATGGTGGTTTTCCAGAGCATCTTGGGATGCATCATTGATGCCTTCATTATTGGTGCGGTCATGGCCAAGATGGCCAAGCCTAAGAAAAGAAATGAAACCCTTGTGTTCAGTCACTATGCCACAATAGCCATGAGGGACGGTAAACTGTGTCTGATGTGGAGGGTCGGGAACCTCCGGAAAAGCCACCTGGTGGAAGCTCACGTTCGCGCCCAGCTGCTTAAATCTCGCACCACCGCTGAAGGCGAGTTCATCCCGCTGGATCAGATGGATATTGATGTCGGATTCGACACTGGTGTTGACCGTATTTTTTTAGTGTCGCCCATCACCATCGTCCATGAGATTGATGAGGACAGTCCATTCTATGACATGAGCAAACAGGAACTGGAAAGTTCAGAGCTGGAGATAGTCGTGATTTTGGAGGGCATGGTGGAAGCTACGGCCATGACCACTCAGTGTCGCAGCTCTTACGTGACGAGTGAAATCCTGTGGGGTCATCGATTTGAGCCAGTCCTTTTTGAGGATAAAAATCATTACAAAGTGGACTATTCGCACTTTGAGAACACATATGAGGTTTCCAGCACGCCTCAATGCAGCGCTCGAGATTTGGCCGAAAAGAAGTACATCACATCTAGCTCGAACTCTTTTTGTTACGAGAACGAAGTAGCCTTCATGGATAAAGAGGAAACGGAGGATGACGATGATGATGATAATGATGAAGAGGACCAGAATAACATCAGAAGAGACAGTGTGGCATTGGAAGGATCCAATATTGATGACGTCAAAAGCACGGCTTCCAGTCAGGATACTTTACCACTTCAACTCAAACCTTTAAGACAGCAGCCAGAGATATGACAACTGAAGAAAGTTGCTTTGTATGTGGTGACGTTGGTGTACAGCATACAAATGAAAAGGCCTGACTGAGGAAAGGCTGTTTTGCTGCTGTTTTAAGAGCATGTTGCCATTGATTTGAGAGGAACCCAAAAGGTTGGGTTGCAGATGTCTTGAAACGTTCACTTTGACTTGTTATCTAGGAAGACAGATCAACAAACATGAACTTTCAAATCTACTCTGACACTTTATACACAATCAATTTGTAATATAGACAAGAGCAGCACATGTTATAGATAATATAAGCTCTGTTCCAAACCAAGTAAGCCAATCACAGCAACTTAAAACCAATTCCAAACCAATTCCTAACTCAATATGGCTTAGAAAAAATCTACTCCTGGAAAATATGGTTCAATGGTGTTCTATTTAGAACCCTAGGGTTCTTGGGCCTCGTTTATAAAATGTTGCGTAGAAACTAGGGCTGTAGTACTCGAGTCCGGTCTTGAGACCGTTTTTCTATGGTCTCGGACTTGTCTCGGACTCGCTGGTATTCGGACTCGGACTTGTCTCGGTCTCGGCCACTGGTCTTGCCAAATATGGCTTTTGGTCTCGACCGAGTCCAGGTGTCTTTATTATGTTCCCAGTAAGCACACATACGGCTCTTTAAAAAATAAATGTTTTAACTCGCTGAAAGTCCACCGCTAGTGCAGCGTGAATATTCACATTTTTAATTGTCCATAACAACCCGAAAACTTGCCTTGCACATCTAATTAATGGGCAGCCTCCTCCAATAGTACTGAAAGCTGGGCTCATAGCTTGCAGGTTTGCTTAGTGGCAAACTTTTTTCATTTGATTGGTTCAACCGCCACCCGCCCGAATTTAATTAAAATATTATTTTTCGTCATGTCATCTGCCCGATCCGCGGTTTATCCGCATCTCTAGAGTGTGTGTGTGTGTGTGTTGGCTTGGCCCTCCCTCATGCAATTTAATTGGTTGACATCGCGTGTATGATTGACAGGAACAGAATGTGAGGCTGATCAGACAATCGAAACGAATGTGTGTGTGCCTTTAGGCCCATATAATTATTTTTTTGTTGTTCTTTGAATTAAATAAAGAGAATTAAAATCATTCATTATTTAATTATTACATAATGATTTAATTTCTATAAGCTATATTTTTAAAAATAGAGTCGGCTCTTTGACACAAAAGAATATAATAATAACCCAAAATGATTGTCTTGATAATGTCATGCATAAGACTTTTTTTTTCCTGTCCTGGACTCGGTCTTGACTCGGACTCGAACCTTTTTGGACTCGGTCTTGTCTTGAACTCGAACCTCTTTGGACTTGGTCCTGACTTGGACTCGACTAGTCCTGGTCTTGGACTTGTCTTGGACTCGACAAAGGTGGTCTTGACTACAGCCCTAGTAGAAACCGTCCTACATTTGATCTGACCATAATTTCTCAAATGTCTGTATGTGTGATTTAGAGAAAGAATGCCTCTCTTCCAGATGTAAAATGTATAAATAGCAAATGATCTTGAACGGCAGCTGAATGGTTTCAGGTCTCCGCCTTGTAAACGGCATCTAATTAATGTCATTAACATATAAAAGAGCACCAGTCAATGTCCAAATGATTTACTTGAGAACGGCGAGCGGCAAGAATTGCTTTGACTTCCAAATACCTGCAATAATCCGACTCTCTGCCGGCGCTAAGCACGTTTCCACATCAAAGACCGTTTTTATGAATATGAATGTTGCCATGGATTTTAGCGTGTGTATGCACTTTTTATAAATGAGGCCCCTTGACTCAATTTTAAAGAACACTTTATGCCAAAAAAGGTTCTATATAAGGATTAATTAATTAAAATAATTTAATTAAAATTAAATCCATAAAAAGGTCCCATGATAGGAACCCTTAAAAGGTTCTATGGATGAAGCGCCTGATGAACCCTTTAAGGTTAAATATATAAGTTTCACATTAGCATGTTGCTAAAGATGCAGTACTCTAAAAGGCATATAAATGCATGATATGAATTTGGTTAGAGCTACAGTAGTTTCCTAATGTAGCGAAATGTTGTTTGGCAACAGCTTTCACACATGAAGCCAGTCTATGATGCCGTAACTTGCTGTCTAGGTATGTAGCTCACTGGGTTTTGGAGCAGAGCTATAATTTTACAAGTCACAATGATTTTACAGGACAGACTGTTGACTGTTTTGTCCCATTGTCCTTGCACACTATTAATAGTACTTTCAGGATAATACCTTGTGTCGTGATGAAATCATGTTTGACTTCAAAAGCAGAGGCGGTACAATGAAGCCTGTAGTGAAGATGAGAACCAAATGTTTCCTTTTGATCTCATCTATTAAATTAAACCTACAATAGAGGCATTTTTGAGCATTTAAAACTCACCGCAATGATGACACAATTCGAGATAAATGAGCATAAAGTTAGAACCCTAGCATCCATATTTCACGTTTCTAATGTTGTTGTCATTGACAGTAGGCATTTTTATGTGAAGAGTTATGTGTTCACAGATTATTTGAAACCTTAGCTGAAAATAATGAAAGGAACCTGTTAATGAGCTGGTCTCTTAACATACGTCTCTCCCCTTTCTATAAATATACTTCTGTATACAAATAAATGTGTTACGATATCAGGTACTGAAGATTAGCCATCCATTTTAATGACCGTATAAACTAATCTAGGGCACTTATTGGTGTACGTAAAGCTACTCAGTCCATGCACTGCATCTTCCACACAGGGTTTGTCAAAGCACACTCAACATCTCAGGGTTTGGAGGAAATCTGGCATTCATACAGTATAAGTGGTCAAAGAGTTGTAAATACACTACAGCAAATCTTTGAATAATATGTAAAGAATGTCATGTTCATAGCAGTATATGTCCTTTCGATGTGCAATATAGCTTCAGTGACTGAAGACATGAATGTTAATGTTTATGAATGAAGGCTCGAATGTTATTTATCTGCTGCTATTTAGGAAAGGTTATAAAAGATAAATATGTTGACAAAAGGAGAAAAAAATTATATTTGTTTTGTATGACATGTTCAAACCCAAGCAATAAGGACTTGCAATGCTGGTATTTAAACACCAGAAAAAGTAGGGAACCAATATCTAATGAGTTTTTTTTATGTATAAGACTGTGACAGTAGCTATCAAAATAAATCACAATAAAGGTTACTATTGATTAACAATATAATCTGCATTATATAACCTGATTTGTATTAAATTGAAGGTGAACCCCGGTCCATATTTTTAAATGTTTGGTTTTATGCATAATTACGTTCTGTGTTGCTAACAGCAGGTCTCAAAATGCACAAATTAATATCTTTGACATGTTTGTGACATAAAATATTATTTTATTATAAATATTTCTTGCCTGCAGCATATTTGATATTTCATAAAGATGATTGTATTTTGATCACATCACATATTATGTAATCCTAGTGACAACATTCCAGATGATGACGTCACATACGGATGCACGCTACATTTAAAGAGACCGAAGTTCATTCGTTTTTAGACTGTAAATGTAGTTGACATTGAGGATCATCCAGACAAGGATTGTGTGGCTTAACTAATTTGAATCCATGACCCTAGTTTGTGTTAACAGAGAATCGATTGGACAGGAGATGCAATGAGAGGATTGGATTTTGTTCTGCTGAAAGTCTGAGTTTTCCCTTAGGCAATTTTCCACATTATCCAATGACATGTCCTCTTTACTAGGAAAGAAAAAAAATCAGTTGACTGTATTTCATTGAGCATCAGATACTTAAAGGGATAGTTCTTCCAAAAATGAAAATTCTGTCATCATTTACTCAACCATATTTTGTTCCAAACCTGTGAGAGTTTCTTTTGTTGAACCTACAATGTAAAGCAGAAGAAAGAAACTCACACAGGTTTGGAACAACTTGAGGGTGAGTAAATAATGACAGAATTTTCATTTTTGGGTGAACTATCCCTTTAACGAACAAGTATTTATATTATATTATATTATATTATGTTATATTATATTAATAATATAAGGTATTTCTTTGCCACAGTCTGGGAGGAAAGTCCCTCTCACATTTAAAGCGAGTTCAAAGCCTTCATAATCCGAGCTACAAAATAAAGTACACAAGGTAATATGAAGCAGCTGTTGCAGTGAAAGTTATTAATGGTGCAGTGTCAGTTCAGGTGTGGTCTCTACAGTTATTAGGTTTAATCTCTAATGTTATTCCTGATGAATGAAGTCTGGTTTTGAGATTAGGATTATCCCTCTACCATGCTGTGCAGGGAAAACTATATGACGCACAGTTTCACAGAGCATTGAAGTAGATTAAATGGGTGTTAGTAAAGAATTTGCGTCAATATGTTTCTCACTCGATCATGTATCTGATTTTTGTTTGCATTGAGTCTGCAAACAAAAATGTTGCGTGTGTCATTGTGGGCGTATATGGGCTGGTAAATTCCTATAAGAGTTGATCGATGGGCTGCACCACTAAAGTTTTAATATCAGGTCATTTATGTTCAAATAATTTAGAGCTGCATTGTGCTCTAGAGAGGAAATGTAAAAAACTTTTGGTTAAGTTTAGTTTAGTTTGGTTTAAGGTCAGTTGCTAGCCAAAAACTTTGGAAAATTCTGAATTGTATCACAGACTAACTAATTTAAACAGTATGCTAACTTCAAAACAAAGTTAAAAACACTCTGTGACTCACTTAATGAAAATGAAACCATGCATAACGTCAACATTTATTTTGTATTTTAAAGTATACAATATTGCAATTTTTATTCTGGGATAAACCCTAAAATTCCAATGACCTGTCCAAGAGCTACTCACATATTTATAGGATCATTCAGGATTCTCTATTTCAGTCCCCAATGTCTATGATGGTCAATCTGATATATATTGGTGATACAAGGAGAACATAGAAATTGGTATATATTACTTTTAAACTGTATTTTTTTTATGAAGCTGCTATACAGGCTGTTCAAATGCGGCCTGTATCTTCATATTGCAGTTTATGTATGTTTGGAACTACACAGTCTCTGCTATATATATATATATATACTGTAGTTCCATACATAAACTGCATTATGAAGATACAAATATGTCAAAACACAAGATAAAGAGTCAGGTTTGTCTAGCAGAGACTGTATTGTGGTTGACATCTCCACACAGTGACATTTCCTGAGTGAGCATTATTGACAGAAAACACATTCCCTCCAACACTGATTACATAAAGCAGTTTCCGTTAATGACCTCTAGCGACACTGAACCACTATCACACTACTAAAAGTATGCTGTGCACAGATTACATAGTAGCATATACACATTTTGTGTATGCATATAGATTACTCAGATTACCTAATACTATTGGCAAAAATGTACTTGACTGAACACGGTGAAAATGCCCCGTGTGGTGAAAATATTGTTTTAATATTTTTATATGTCAATGTGGTGTTTTTAATATGCTTTAAGACAAACCATGTGTAAATTCATAAGTCAACACCATTGCTGAGTATTTTCTCCTGAAAACTGCAGTGAAATGGGGGTTTCGCTTAGAAGCCTATCACCTTTGAGTATTACAAAACGAGCCAATGGCAGTGGAAATGCCATGGGTCTGCGGAATTTGCACGCGTAACTCCGCACTACCTCGTGGGTATATAAGGAAGTACGCCGCAACATGCAGATATATTTTTGCTTCGGAGCCAAGAGGTCCTCTTCACTCATGTAGCCTGCATTCTCTCTGAATCATTAAGTGTTCTTCGAGACAAGCTACTTTCCAGTCTGTGTTGGTGTCATAGGCGATTCCAGCGAGTTTCACATTCCTGCCTGCTGATCTGTGCAGTGGTCTGCATCCAGCCTGTGTGTTTCTCCCTGGCCGTCTCGGCGCAGATTGCAAAGTTTCCTCTCACAAAAAGAGCTTGCACGGGCACGTCTTTTTAAAGATGTCTCGCCCGTGTGTTTCTGGGTGCGATCGTTCCGTTCCTCCTTTTGATGGGCATGATCGCTGCACCATTGCTGAGCTGAGATCGAGACTCTGTGACCTGTCTAAAGGTAGAGTCCCCTACACGATAGGTGACACTTTGCCTGGTGGCCAGGGTGATCTGAGGGTTACGGTGTGGAACACTGCCCCGATGATGCTTCCTCGGGCCACACCCCCCTCTGCAGCTCAGCAACCCGCGAGTGTTTCAAATGTTGCCACGGGGCCGTCTACGCATGTGCCTCGTATCGCATTTGGCGCTCCAGAGGAAGAATCGATGTCGATCACCGCATCACAAGGCGAGCTGGATTCTTCTGGAGATGATAATTCGGCTGTGCGGCCGCCCTCCGGGGTCCCAGCACTGTCCGAGTTGGATCCAGAACAGACGGCTATGCTTTCCCGGGCCACCGCAAGCATCAGGTTTGCACGGAACCTTCTGCCCTGAGCGCTCGCGGTTGGATGCTTGGTTCATCCCGGAGGTGCATGAGGAGGTCACGAGATCCTGGAAGGCCCCGTTGTCTTCCCGCGATCATTCGGCGGCCTCCTCCGCCTTCTCTGCCCTTCATGAGGCTGCGGTCCACGGGGTACACTGGGGTTCCCCCCATTGAACACTCTGTTGCGATGCAACTGTGTCCGCAGAGTGCTTCGACGTGGCGTGGTGACCCAAAGCACCCCTCTGAGGCCTGTAGGTTTTCGTCCACTCTCGTGGCGAGGTCCTACAGAGCTGTGGGGCAGGCCGCCGCCTCGCTGCATGCCATGGCCATCCTCCAGGTCAACCAGGCCAGGATGCTCAAGGACATGCTTTTGTTCTTGCCGCTGGCCAGCCAGACAGAACTAACACACCCATCTTTGAGCACCCAGAGTACGCGGATGACAGTGTGCGCCGCTTACGAGCCTCGCCACTCTCGTCCCCCTCTGTCGCCAGAACCCTGTCAGAGCAGACCCCAGTGGAACGCACGTCCTTCCCTGGTCTCCTCTGTCAGGACGCGGTCTATGACTGTTCCCCCACACCGGGACGCTCCGCCTCCCCAGTCCGGGCCAGTCATACCGCTTCACTGCCCCACCGAGGGTGCGTCTGTGGTCCTCATGACCCCGCTGGTACAGTTTTTGGGAGCCTGGCTTCAGTTTCCCAACCTGTCCCGCTGGGTCGCCAAGACCATCAGGCTCGGCTATGCGATTCAGTTCGCACGATCTCCCCCCCCGCTTCAGGGGAGTCCGCTACACTATGGTCGGTGGCAATGCCCCTGTCATGCGTGCGGAAATCGCTACCTTACTGGCGAAAGATGCAATCGAGATTGTCCCTCCAGCCGAAATGAAGTCCGGGTTTTACAGCCCCTACTTCATTGTACCGAAGAAATCCGGTGGGTTACGGCCAATCCTGGATTTGCGAGTTTTGAACCGGTCCCTCTACAGGATCCCGTTCAAGATGCTCACGGCCAAACACATTTTCGAATGCATCCAGCCGCAGGATTGGTTCGCAGCGATCGACCTGAAGGACACTCACTTCCATGTCTCCATTCTTCCTCGACACAGACCGTTTCTTCGGTTTGCTTTCGAGGGGCAGGCATACCAGTACACGGTTCTCACATTCGGGCTAGCCCTGTCTCCTCGCGTCTTTACGAAGGTCGTTGAGGCAGTCCTTGTGCCGCTTCGGCTACACGGGGTTCGCATCCTGAATTATCTCGATGACTGGCTGATCCTAGCTCACTCTCAAGATCAGGTTTGCAACTGGTCAACTGGGAGAAGAGCAAACTCTGTGGTGGTGAACCTGCAAGCGCTGCCCTCGGAAGAGGCAGACCCAGCCTTGGCACTGCTCTGTCCAGTACCTACGTAGACAGAACGCAGTGTTTCAGGACCTCTGACCAGCTCTTTGTTTGTTATGGTGGGATGCTGAAGGGAAAGGCTCTCTCCAAGCAAAGGTTGTCTCACTGGATAGTGGACACCATTGCTCTGGCATACCAGCAGCAAGGCCGACTGTGCCCCCTTGGTGTGAGAGCCCACTCCACCCAGAGTGTGGCCTCCTCTTGGGCTCTTGCGCATGGCGCCTTGCTAACAGACATTTGTAGAGATGCAGGCTGGGCGACACCTAACACATTCGTGAGATTCTATAATCTCTGAGTGGAGCCAGTATCCTCTCATGTACTCGCTTCAACTAGCCTGTAACTTGGATCCGCTCAGGTGTCTTCGCTTGCTCGCCATTCCACTCCACGGACTGGATCAGTGCGATATTCTCCTCAGGTGAGTTTCCCCGAGAAACCCTGAGTTCCTCCATCACTGCTGACACCATCGCCAGAGTTTTGCCTCCGGCAGCTTTCGCGGTTGGCTAGGTGCCTCCATGTGCATGGTTCCCCCGTTGGGCGACCCCCACATGTGTATTCCACTGTAAGCCTCCTTGAGCATGTGTCTTTCCCTTGGCAAGCCACCTTGCCACCCCTGGGGTTGAAAGATTCCACCCTTCGGCCTGGACACCCCAGTGATCTTCAATATGCAGCCCCTCCGGGTCATATGTGTATTCTAAGACCTCCCTTTGGGCGGGCATTGTGCTGCATATTTCCACTGAGATATGCTTCCCAGTGTACCTTGATATTCCTGTGATAGGTAGGACTCCTTCGTCCATGCTAGACACACGACAGGGAGCTCAGACTTAATCAAGGCACTGGAGGACAGCCGAGAAGGTGGCGTGATTAGACTGGAACCCCCATTTTGTCGTCACTGACATAACTCGTAGTGACCACGAAAGGGAACGTCTTGGTTACGTATGTAACCCTCGTTCCCTGAGTAGGGAACGGAGACGTTACGTCTTCCTGCCACTTCCACTGTACCGCTGGAAACGCCGGAGTTCAGTCTCGGCTCCTCAGCAGGAAACATATCTGCATGTTGCGGCGTACTTCCTTATATACCCACGAGGTAGGGCGGAGTAGGTAGGAGTTACGCATGCAAATTCCGCAGACCCATGGCATTTCCACTGCCATTGGCTCGTTTTGTAATACTCGAAGGTGATAGGCTTCTAAGCGAAACCCCCATTTCGTCATCACTGACGTAACGCCTCCGTTCCCTACTCAGGGAAAGAGGGTTACATACGTAACCGAAACGTTTCTGATGTCACAAACTACCTTGTAACCAATCACATCAACGTGTGATCGTCAACGGGTGGATCTCTGAGCTGGTGTGAGTGAGTGAGTGGAGGCGGGGCTAATTTGCATATTCATAGAACCACTTATACTAAATGAGGCAAGGGTGTAGAGTTACATTCAGCTATTTTAAGGCATGACAAAAAAAATTTAAGGAAAAAATATTAAAATATGAAGTGTTTAGGGATGAAAGATGAGTTTGAAGTGATAAAATGATTGACTACAGGGGGAGTTTAATGCACTTTTCTTTTTTTTTCTTTTTTTAAATGCATTTGACTTGACCTGTGTGATAAAAAAACAATATTAAGCATGATCTGCCATTCACAAATCCTCTCCAGTGGCCTCATGGGATAGTAAAGTGTCCTTCATATGCACACTTCAGAATCTCACCGGAAGTAGTAGGTCATCCGGGTACTTTTCTCCTGCTGTTTTATGAGTACTGTGAATTCAGACATACTTCTTTTGTCACATAGGCCTACTGATTTTTGCCTACTACAGTAGGGAAATATGTACCATACATCCATCCTTTAAAAAAAAGTTTAGCATTGAATTTTTTACTTTACCGCTATACAGTAGGCCTATGTGGTGCAGTAAGCTAGTATTCTATTCCAAACATCCTGCAGCCTGAGCATCATGTTTCTTTTCCCAGCATGCACCTGCTCTGCATAATCACTCCAGCAGCTGCTTCTTAATGCTGTGTTTGCACTGCTGTGCTCCAGCTGGCTTTCTAATAGTTATCTGCTGATAGCGTTACTCCTACCAAATGGCATCATGATGAAACCTGTCAACACTCAAGTAAGCGTATGCATATCAGCAGCCAAGCTTTAAACCACTCTCTTAATTCAAATAGCTCAATAGGTTGTACCACTCTTTGACCACCAGAGGAAAAGGAAAGAACAGTAATGACGTTTCAACTTGTTAGAGTTGTCCACAGTCACTGCTTTCAGTTTCTTGTGACTTCGAAGAGTCTCTCAAACAACCTCATTAAACTGATTTTTATTTTTTTAAAGATTAATACATAAGATAATTGCATTACTTATAATAGTTTCAAAAAGTTTTTAATGTCACAATGGTTTCAAAGACTTAAAAATAAATGTAAAAATAAATAAAAATGCTTCTCCAAATGCATTTCCACCCCAGAGACATCACAGCTTCATAAAGTAGAACCAATGCATCTTGGTAAGGAATAAACACAGAAGTTTGTGGGTTCAGAAATTCTGATTTTAATGAAACATAACATGATTTGCAATATAACAAGTGAGCAACAAATTTATTCAGTATATCACATTGTAAACTAAAGTAATGTGTGCAACTGCAATACGTTTTTAGTTTGTGACGTTTCTTTTTATGAACGCAATCAGCATGCTCACCGTACAATTTAAGGGGTTGACAAATTAAAGTCAAACATGGCAATATACAAACGTGACTTTGTGTGAGCACAATGTGAACAAAATTTGGGTGAGCTTTCATGCAGCATGATAAAAACTTTTTTTTATTAAAGTAATCAAAAGTTCACAACCAGTTTTACATTTTATTTAATTTCCAAATGAAACAGGATATTAAATGAGAAAAAGTAAAGGGCAGACCTTGATTTTATCCACTGGGAATTGATTAAATGGTGACAAAATGGGTCTTTTTATGCACCGTGAAAATGTATTTCAAAAATGAAATAGGCTGAATTTTGACAGCAACAATAAAATTTGGTGCTGATTTGATATTTGCAAAAATCTATATGAATGTAAAATCAAAATGTGGTGCAGTTCAAGATAAAAGCATCTGCCAAATGCATAGATGTAAACGCATTTGGACATGCAAAACATGCCTTCAAAGCTGTAGGGCATAAATCATTGGTAGAGGAACTAGACTCTTATTTTTTGGATACTATGAGGCTGTGGTAGAGGGGCTTCACAATAATGTGCAGGTAGAGCGAGCTGTCAATGAGGTACTCGGATGCTCTACGCTGCAGGTCCGCTTCCAAGAGAAAGTCTCCCGCCTCCTCCGTGCTCTGGTGGAAGTTGTAGACATGACGGACCACCACCTTCCCCTGCTTGCGGGCCGAAACGATGACGGTCTTTTGAAAGCTGACGCCAGCAAACTCCGGGCTGGAGGTGGCAGGTGTGACAATGATCCGCGGACGCCCCCCGTCGGTACGAGTGGGCTGCAAGGACCCCTGCTCCGGGTAAGCGGATCGCACGCTGAGAGGAAGCCAGCGCGGAGAGAAAAGAGCGTTCCACGTCACGCGTTTGCTGGCGTCGTAACCGCTCGGCCCGAGTTGAGTCTGAAAGCTGAAGCTGCGGTCGTCCCGCGTGGGGTTGTTGATCACCCACGGGGAGCCCCATGCCGGCGACAGGTAGTTACGTGGCATGAAGAGGCTGCAGTTAACGTCGAAGTACTTCGCGAGCTGGACGGGTGAGGCTGAGTGGAACTGGAAGGCCAGGAAGAGCAGATCGCGTACGGATTCGTAATATTTCAACATCAGAGAAGACTTCTTCTGCAGGTGGAACAAATGTTGAGGTGGTATCATGGCGTAACGTATCGCTTTGAGTGCGTTCTCGGCCGTCTCACCTGAAGGCTGGTTCTGGTTGATCCAGGCTTCCAGAGCTTCGTACAGCTCCAGTTCGCTCTGCAGAACCAGGTCTGAGCGCTGCAGCAAAGACAGCATCAGTTCTGGGCTCACGGAGCTCCACTCGGCGCTCTGGAGAACCGATGACAGGTTCCAGGACAGGTACTGCAGGCAGCTGTTCTGCAGGCTCACGTCCCCGATCTGCGTGGCGTATTGGTACCAGGTCACCACGTGACCCGTGGACGAGTCGCTGGACAGGTGCTGGGTCATGTATTGGGCGAGGCCCTGCTGGAGGTCCCACACATGATACTTGCTGGCGAGCTTGTGTAAAGGAATGGCCTGGTTCAGACGCACTGTGATGTCACCGCAGTACAAGTACCTGCAGGGAAAGAGATCGGGCTGTGAAAATCAACCTTCCCATTGATGTTTTACCTGAGATAACTTTCATTACCCTGAAACTTTACCCTCAAAACCTGTGTAGAATGATAATAACATAACACAACTGAAGGGTGCACTAAAAGTATTTTTTTTCCTGTTCTTCATCTTCTCATTTTAAGGAACCCCACACCTGACATGCAAGATTTTTTCCATCAAGAGGTGCATACATTTTTGGTCAAGATCTTGTGTTGCCAATGCAAGAGTCCAGCACTCTGTAAAGTCTCCTCCAGCACATCCCAAAGACTTTCAGTGAATTTAAGGTCTGGACTCAGAGGTGCCGATTCATGTGTGAAAATGATTCTTCATGTTCCTCCCAACCATTATTACACAATCTGATCCTGATGAATCATTGTCATCCTAGAATATGGCCATGATGTGTCTTCCTACATGGTTGTTTAAGAAATGAAAAGCTACACACTCCATCACTTAGGGTTAGAAGAACTGATGCCAAACATATAACATGTTAGAAACATAATAATCACTGCAATACTGATTCAATCACTGACTCTTAAGCATTTGCCTATTTAAATCCAAACAGTGAATTTTTTTTTTTTTTTTTTGGCCGGTCAGTGTACTGTATAATGCGCACAATTTATTTAAAGCGAGGGAACAAATTGATAAAGCTTGCTGATGTAAGTTGTGGGAACAAATTGTTAATTCAAGGGCACGATATACATATTTTTCCTGACATAATGTGAGGCCTAGATGTAAGTAAAACCTGGAAATATTCATGATCTTTCACCATTGTGTCCTTTTGACTGTCCCTCTAAAATATGTACATTAGTTGCATTAGTTTTATCTCTAATTTTGTCATGAAATTCACTACTTTATTAGGTTATATATGCATATCAATGTATGTAATGGTTTGCATTATTTTTATATGGACCCCAGGAAGCTTTGTGGAAAGTAATGTTTAAATACTTGATTTAAGTTTCCCTCCAAATGCGTTTTGTGGAAAATTTATAAAGAAATACAACAAAACTAAAAGTAAAAAAAAAACTATAGAACAACAAAAAACAATAGAACATATAAATCAAATTAAATAACTTTGTTGAAAATCCACAATATAAAATAAAACAAAAAACAATTTAAGATATATAAACAATAATTTTAAAATATACAATTAAAACAAAATAGAAAGCAATAAAAATATAAATAAAATTGTTTTATTGAAAATCTACAATATAAAAAAAGAAAAGAAATAAAAAAATACACAAAATGTGCCACCTTGCCTATTACTAGATGAAACATTTTTATTCCTTTTAAAAAAAAAAAATCCTTACATCTTTTGTACCCGTACTCCACAGTACAAATCAACAAGACAAAGTGAATCTAAAAAAAATGATTTTCATTACGAGAGCAATACATTACTATCTACCAAAGTCAACTAAAAGGCAAACACATTACATCATAGATTTTTTCCCAGAAACCCCAGTTGCTCCCAGTTAGTGGACTGTTATGGCCTATTGATTATAGATTTAGGCTTGCAATTAAAAGGTTGTATATAGGTTCAAGGGTAAAGCATGGGCAGTCACCTCAACCACGTGTTGCTCCAAGAGAATTGTAAATCACTTTGTATAAAATTACTAAATGACCAATTATTAATGAATCACTCACCTAATGAACTTATCAAAGACAGCTGCACAGTCTGGCGTCTCTCTGAGGACCATCGCAGTGGAGTTACGGGTCTGTAGGAGCTCTTCAAACACGTCGCTCTGTAGGGTCAGCACCAGCGAGTGGACCTGGATCACCTTCACCTCGTCCGTGTTCAAGGTCTGCACGCGCAGGCTCACGTCACTGCCGTTTCCCTGGGTCAGCAGGGCCTCCATGCGCTGCACCAGCACCATTGAATGGTTCAGTGTGGTAGCACTGTTCTCCAACACCACATCTGGCTTCAACGCTGCTGAAGGACAGAAATGTGACAATTGTGAGCCGATTGAGGCAACGAAAGAAGAAGCAGCATAAAGTGTGTTCAGAAGAGTAACAAACCGTTTTTGTTCCTGCATGCATTTGCACTCCATATTTTATCAGTTTTTTAATAATGTATGAATAAATCTCTCATAGATTCACAATTGTGGCAATTCCTTCTTGTATGTCATTTATGTACTTGGGACTGGTGTTATAAATTTGAAACACACCCCAGAAATTGGTTTTCCATCCAGCTCTTTTTGGCTGTGAATTTTCCTCCTTTCAAAATCATAAAAATAATTTGTCATATAATATTAAGTATGAGAGCAATTATATTGCGTTTCAAGAGCCCAAGCCCAAGAAAAGGAGGAAAAACATCCAAGCCTGAATACAAAATCACAAGCAAGACCTTGTTAATGAAAGGCTTTGACTGCTGCTCGCTGCTCTTGAAGTCATGTGACACATTCACTCGCGCCTGACACTTTGATCAGTTCAGTCGTTTGAAAGCTTCTGCATTTCCTGTAAAGATGGTGACTTCTCTTATAACTGCAATGGAACTGTGCAACATTTCTTTCTATAAAGAAATATTTTACAGATATTTAGAAGCTTTTTGTGTTAAATACTAAAAACATGGCTAGGAAAAAGTAAAAATTGTCATAAAGTATCTTATCTCATATAACATATATGAAAAATATATGGCTATTCCAAGGACTACAAAAAAAAAAAATCCATGCTCTTACCTCCTACACATAGTGCAACACAAAGGTTGGCCAGGCAAACCACGGCTGGAACGCTTCCTCCAGAGTTCACCATGTCTCTTCCTGTATTAATGTCGTCCTTCTTTCTTCTGGATGCCTTTTTTTCACCCCAATCTCTCTCTCTCAGTATGTGCTGCCCAGGCTCCCTGTCCCACACTCTTTATGTAGGACGCTGGCACATCGCTGAGCATCTCTCAGCCTCACGAAGCCCATTGATTGGTGGAACCCGGCTGGGCCGTTGCCATGACGACCGCTTTGATTGTGAGTTTCTCCTCTTTCAATGTTACATGATATCGATCTGTGGCACTGGGCCGCGTGTTTGGACTGAAGTGGGCGTCTGGAGTGGGATGCGGTCTACACATGGGGACTATTGCTACTGTATTAGCTCAAATAAAGGAATATATTGGAAGATGAATATTATTGCACATTGGTCACAATGTTGGATTGCACAGAGGATATCTATTCAGTAACATCTTAAAACACATAAATGCATTCGCAGATCACTGATTGGGTGGCTAAGCACCCATTCTATGCAATTTAATAGATTTATACAATTAAAATCAAAAGGTAAAGCATGAAAAGGAAATAACAAATTCCAAAATTCTGTAACAAACTAAAATGTTGTAGCTTTATAATAAAAAATGACATAAAAATTCCCACCATGATGCCAGGATTTTGCTATGGGGTTCCTTACTGTTAATTACTGGCAAAAAAGCACATCCAGGCCTTTAAAGTAAATATATGGGATTATTTCACCCTTGTTTTACCATTCTCTATAGGTTAATTAATATTATGCATGTGGAAATATGTGGAGAATTACACTGTTTATATGTGCTTTAAATGATAAAGTACTGTCAAAGATGACACCCAAACTTTTAAACTGTTTAGAAACGGACACTGTAAAATTATTAATATCCACCGAGGAACATTTAGATTTGGCCAGATTGGTTTTTGAACTATCAAGAAGAATTTCAGCTTTACTGCTGATAAGTTTAAGAAGATTTTATGTAAACCACTCTTTAATTTCAGCTGAACAATCTGAGAGGAAAGATGGAGGAAAAGTAGAGGTAGGTTTGGAGGACAGGTAAAGTTGGGTCTCATTGGCGTAGCAGTGGAACTGAACACCAAATTTCCAAAAAAATATTACCAACAGGTAAAGAATAAATAATAAATAAAAGAGGACCCAAAACAGAGCCCTGCAGAACACCTGTATTGACGTATGAAGGCTTTGATCTAAACGGCTTCAGCTGTACAAACCGAGTACGACCTGTAAAATAAGATCAAAATCCAGTCAAGGGGATACCAATGATTCAAATAGACTCCAATCTAACAGAATGCTGTGCGCCGAGAGCACTATGATATGGACAGAATCCAGATTGAAATTGATTATACAAACTATTATCAGAAAGATGATCCCAGAGCTGGGCTGCAACAATCCATTCCAGTATTTTAGAAAGAAACGGTAGATTTGAAATGGGGTGAAAATGATTAAAGTTACTTGAATCAGCCTCCAGTTTCTTAAGTATATGAGTTATCACAGCAGTTTTGAGTGAAGATGGAACAATACCAGAAACAAGTGACAAGTGTATAATATCAGTAATTAAAGAGAAGGTAAGCAGGCTTTAACCAAGTACACTGGAATAGGATCCAACTGACAAGTGGTAGATTTATATTTTGAATAATACAGACTACTTCCTCTGTGCTTGGAAGTGTAAATGTGGAAAGAGTAGAAATTAGAGGTTGATTAGAACAAGAGTATTAAGGGAACAAATGCATATGAATTCACTGTGCACTATATAAAAGTGTGAACATTTATTTTTATTTTGCCTTTTATACAGTCCTGTTACATCCACTTGTAAATATTTCACAGCAAAATTCATCAATATGGCATTGTTGATCAGCAGAGGTAGCAAAAATGTATAGAATAACGAAATATACAATATAGATATGATAGAACACTATACAATACAAAGAGTAGAGTATCATGTGGAGGTCCTGGTGGCCCTGTCCTGCTCATATTTGTCTCTCTGCTGCTGTTTCATCTGTCTGTACAGCTGCACCGCTCTCTCCCGCTCCTCCTCCATCATCCTCTTTCTCGCCATAGAGGGTTTGGCAACCGACACAGGACTGTGACCCAGGAGGGAGTTCAGGAGAAGACCTTTGGGTGCCCCCTTGAGGTCAAATCACAATGGGAATTATGAATTATGACCAAAATGCATTTTAATTAGCATCTCAAAAGGGAGTAGATGCACAAAAATAGCTTACCTGGGGTTTGACTGTGGCTTTCCTTGGTTTAACACTCAGTAATGGAGGCGCCATGGCAACCTCTCCAAACGGTACCTCATCTAAGAGGAAGAGACATGATGCTCGGGGTACATTCGGACATTTGATGAAAATGCTGAATTTACATTTATATATATATATATACCTTTAAACATCTCCTCCTCTTCACGCTCCTCTTGCTGGTTTAACTTCTTTCTCTGCTGCCGAAGTTTCTCTTTATTGAGCCTAAAATAAAGCTAAGTAAACTTTAACACACTATGGCAGTATTTGAAATGACTATAATCTTTATTTATAGAGAAACTTTGCAACAAGCAAGTCAAGGGTGTGCAGACACAAGCGTTTTGCATGATTATTTAATGCATTTGTTGTCAAATTGATTGGACTGACAAGCTTAATCAATTTAGCAATAAACGCCATGATCACACAAAGACCATGGTGAAAATAAAAATGATATGTCCATGTTTTTGTGTTCCCCTGAGAAACTTTGTGTTCTCGCAAGACTTTCAAGCTCTGCTTGTTTGCAAGTGAAAGCAAAAAGTATTGTGAGCAAACAAAGTTTTTCTGGGGAACACAAAGGTTCCGTAAGCAAAATGCAAAAGCTTTTGCAAGCGAACGTAAAGTTTCTCAGGGAAACAAAAATATTTGGGTAACACTTTACTTACAGCCTTTATGTACAGTATGATGCAGTATAAAGGATATTCATAATATATGTTATAATGCATCATAAACTTTCATAAAAGTTAACATGCATTATAATTAATATTTGCTGAATCTGTAATTGGTTGTCTGTCTTGTTATTTTTTCCATCACTATGTCCTTTTAAGGACTCTGTATTAACGTCCCTACTTTGCAGTTTGAGTGTTAATCAGTAATGCAAGTCAAACTAACCAATTCTTTTTAGTAGATTTCTTTTCCTCCGTCTTCTCTTCTTCCTTTAGCTCGACCTCCGGCTGTCGCTCTAGCTGGTTGTTCGTGAGGAAGAGGACGTGCTCAGTCGCTTGGGTCATGCGGTTGATGTAAGCTTTCTCTGACTCCTGTCGTCCTCTGCGAAAGTGTGGGACAGGAATATCTCCTGAGAGCAGCTTTGGCTTAGAGGCTAAAACAAGAGATATATATGAACACACAGCAAGATGTTCCCACTTGCCACTGGTCGTGTCCTTGAGCAATATTTGTGGGTCACTAGCTTGACCCACATCGCCCACATGAAGCACCTAAATCAATTTTCAACCAACGGGCAACTTGCATGTAATTGTTTTAAAAGAATTCTAATCTTGCATAAATGGGTAACAATTTTGTGCAGTGACAAAAATATATACAGTGAGGAAAATAAGTATTTGAACACCCTGCTATTTTGCAAGTTCTCCCACTTGGAAATCATGGAGGGGTCTGAAATTGTCATCGTAGGTGCATGTCCACTGTGAGAGACATAATCTAAAAAAAATATCCAGAAATCACAATATATGATTTTTTAACTATTTATTTGTATGATACAGCTGCAAATAAGTATTTGAACACCTGTCTATCAGCTAGAATTCTGACCCTCAAAGACCTGTTAGTCTGCCTTTAAAATGTCCACCTCCACTCCATTTATTATCCTAAATTAGATGCACCTGTTTGAGGTCGTTAGCTGCATAAAGACACCTGTCCACCCCATACAATCAGTAAGAATCCAACTACTAACATGGCCAAGACCAAAGAGCTGTCCAAAGACACTAGAGACAAAATTGTACACCTCCACAAGGCTGGAAAGGGCTACGGGGAAATTGCCAAGCAGCTTGGTGAAAAAAGGTCCACTGTTGGAGCAATCATTAGAAAATGGAAGAAGCTAAACATGACTGTCAATCTCCCTCGGACTGGGGCTCCATGCAAGATCTCACCTCGTGGGGTCTCAATGATCCTAAGAAAGGTGAGAAATCAGCCCAGAACTACACGGGAGGAGCTGGTCAATGACCTGAAAAGAGCTGGGACCACCGTTTCCAAGGTTACTGTTGGTAATACACCAAGACGTCATGGTTTGATATCATGCATGGCACGGAAGGTTCCCCTGCTTAAACCAGCACATGTCAAGGCCCGTCTTAAGTTTGCAAATGACCATTTGGATGATCCAGAGGAGTCATGGGAGAAAGTCATGTGGTCAGATGAGACCAAAATAGAACTTTTTGGTCATAATTCCACTAAACGTGTTTGGAGGAAGAAGAATGATGAGTACCATCCCAAGAACACCATCCCTACTGTGAAGCATGGGGGTGGTAGCATCATGCTTTGGGGGTGTTTTTCTGCACATGGGACAGGGCGACTGCACTGTATTAAGGAGAGGATGACCGGGGCCATGTATTGCGAGATTTTGGGGAACAACCTCCTTCCCTCAGTTAGAGCATTGAAGATGGGTCGAGGCTGGGTCTTCCAACATGACAATGACCCGAAGCACACAGCCAGGATAACCAAGGAGTGGCTCTGTAAGAAGCATATCAAGGTTCTGGCGTGGCCTAGCCAGTCTCCAGACCTAAACCCAATAGAGAATCTTTGGAGGGAGCTCAAACTCCGTGTTTCTCAGCGACAGCCCAGAAACCTGACTGATCTAGAGAAGATCTGTGTGGAGGAGTGGGCCAAAATCCCTCCTGCAGTGTGTGCAAACCTGGTGAAAAACTACAGGAAACGTTTGACCTCTGTAATTGCAAACAAAGGCTACTGTACCAAATATTAACATTGATTTTCTCAGGTGTTCAAATACTTATTTGCAGCTGTATCATACAAATAAATAGTTAAAAAATCATACATTGTGATTTCTGGATTTTTTTTTTAGATTATGTCTCTCACAGTGGACATGCACCTACGATGACAATTTCAGACCCCTCCATGATTTCTAAGTGGGAGAACTTGCAAAATAGCAGGGTGTTCAAATACTTATTTTCCTCACTGTATATTGCATGTTTGAAAGTTCAGTGTGAGATTATTTGAAACCACTGCTTCAAAAAAACAAAAACACTATTGGTCCTCTAGGCGTACTGACGACATTTGATATTGACATTAACAATAACATCATTACCAATCTTCAAGCTTCTAATGAATGATGTCATGTATTAATTTGAAAGAATGTCATGTTTTAACAGCTTATATGAATAAATGATTAACCAGTGACAGATTTAACCCAGCTCCTGACAGATTTTAAGCAGTAAATATTTGTTTAATAAGTGATCTACATTTATATTAAGTTACAGAGTCTTATTCTGAATGATTTTTAACTCAAAATTGTATAATCTACAGTAAGTATATGGGTCTGCTTTTTGTGTAGTACAAGCTGCAGCATTTATTTACCCCCCTTCCATTATAATTAATTTTTTGAAAATTGTGTAAGACAGGCACTACCTTTTCCTCTTTTCTTTGAGCCTTGATTCATCATCTCTTTACTCTTCATGATTTCACGCAAACGACGAGGAATCTGCTGGAGGTGATCGTCTGATGCAGGGTCAGCATGTTTATTTGACTTCTTTGCACTAATAAAAGACAAGAAACTTAGATTAGATATATGAACACCAATCAAATGAGTACATTTGTATCTTACAAAATCAATGATGTTTCATAAAAACTGGAATTTTGAAGGAAAACAATGGGGCTATTAAAACGTCAAAGGAACAAAATAGTTTTCGATGATAATGCTTGGTCATTGAGATTTGATTAAAAGCAAAAAATATAAGTTTTTTTATGTTTAAGAAATACCTACAATTGATATTTAAATCATTTAGAATATAAGATGAATATAATTTCAGAACTATGCTTATATACAAGGGTCCCACAACCCAAATACATTTATTTTAGCCATTCATATTAATGAATACACTGTATGAAGATGGCATTTTCAGGTTTTGGACACAGCCTTTTCAAAACACACAGTGGATATTAATACATTTTGCTGTGACGTTCAGCCAGTGTAATAAGAAATCATAAAAGATGCAAAGTTACCCAAGTATACCAGAATTAATTACGTTATGTACTAGGAAATGTTTTCACCATTTTCTGTCAATCCATATGATATATATGGTTTAAATTAAGCAATATTTCTACATTCTACTTGTTAATGTTGGTTATGTTTACCAGTTGAAATTAATATCCAGACATAGCCACAAATCTCTCTGAAACGCCGTTACTAATGAAGAATTAAACCTCTGATTTAACGTTACCTGAAATGCTTCTCATTCTTCTGTTGTTTGAGTTGTTTTTCTGGTTTCATTGTGTATTTTTATGTAAACAGCGTTTTTCTCTCAGTTGACTGTAAACTCATGTGGTGTGTTCTTCCTCCTGCTCGTCTTCCTCTGCGCTGCGGAGATCAGCGGCACATCAGCGCGTTACTGCCACTCACTGGAGGATGTGTGAACTACTCACTCCGTCCGCGAGGGTTCTGACTCCTGAGGTAAATCATATTTGAGAGTTAGATAGTCAAAAACACCATTTTTGCGGGATTATTACCATTAGTTATACCATTATACCTTTACTAACTTCCAAAGTAAGTATCTAAAGTTCATGAACGCATTTCTCCTACGTTTATTTCCTTTGTGTTCCCCTGTTTACATGTAGACAAGGCCTACTACTCAGGACGGCCACTGTTATTAATTTATTCTCATAATTATTCACATAATGTTACAGTTAACATAAATTTCACTATTTCATGTACAAAACTTTACAATAATAGACACCTCTGTTTTAGTCCCTTCTGAATCAGTAAAGTTGTGGGCTAGAAGTTAACGTCGTGGGGGAAACAAATATCATTTAGTTTTAGTTATTGTTAGTTCCATACTGTTCCTGACTTTGTTGACCTATCTTTCTGGACTTCTCCAAATCACTTATTTTCTCTTTCCTTTATTACTGCTAGGGGAGGGCCGGGACAGTTGAAACACTTTTCAGATAGCCTAAATGTCGTTTTCTAAGATAAGGTTAGAGATTTTTTTGTGATTAACAACTTAGTATCATGTGTTATTCGGTACAAATATAGAATGATTTAAGTAAAATTTGACTTTGAACGGTAGTTGTGCTTTGTTTCAATTGCAACACGGGTGGGACGGATGAAACATAACAGTTTAAACAGCAACTATTCATCTAATGCTTGTTTTTATGAACAATACTTGACAAGTAACTTACAGTATGTACATATTGTTACAAACATATTTTGTCATTTATTTTAATTTAAAGGTTCATATTAACCATTTTTGTTATGTCACCCAATAAACAATAGGCGATAAGCCTATGCACATTTTGTAATCTTTCTAATAGGCTATTTTGATGAAGATAGACAAATCCGTTTACAATTAATTTTCTTACATTTCTTCCTTGAGTCATATTGAGTGTTTGCTAGTTGAATAGCCTGTTATTATCGAAGAAAACGACCTCGAAGAAAACGAGGTCAACCAGAAGACGATAAATGAAATTTATTGAAGATTGGACAATTGATGATTATTACAGAGATAGCATGTGTTGCATAATTGAAAATTAATTTGCATTAAAAGAAACACAAGTCTAGGAACACTATATGAATCTATGAACAGTATAGGCTATGACCAGGTTTAACGGTCGGGACGGTTGAAACACTTGTTTCAACCGTCCTGACAGCGCCTTCTGTCATTTAAACCTCTTTTGCCCTTAAACTAAAAAACTCTGATATTGGTGTGTTTCAGTACTAATACACCTGCCGTATTATCATTACAATGGCACATGAAACAATAAATCCAACTTGTCAGTCAAAAAAAAGTACCGCACGAAATAATTCACTTACCGCACTCAAAAACAGCTTTGCGGCTTTAACTCCAAAACAGCACGACGTAAAGAAGAAATGTTTTCGCGGGTATGGTAGGCATTGCGTGCTGTACGTGCTAACGAAATTTGACGTACATGACGTGAGTGGTTTTCAAGGAAATCTCAGTGTTTCAGCCGTCCCACATTTCAATCGTCCCGGCTCTCCCCTACTGTTGGTTCAAAACCTTTTCTTTATTCTTGCCTTTCCTTCTGTAGTTCAAACACGTCAGTTAGAAATTCTGATTCTTATAGTTTCAGATGAGGTGCTCTCTTGGTGAAGTTTGAATGTGATGTGGGTTCATGACCAACTAAAGACAAGCTCACACTACATAACTGAGACTACATGAGTCGCCATGATGCTCACACTACACAACAATTTTTATTTTCGTCTGTCGTAGTCTTGTCTTAGCAGCACTCATATTACACAACACAACAGCAATAAGGTGTACAAACTAGCCTACAAGATCTTTGGCCAAGCGGCAGCCCTAGGCCAACAAGGAAAAAACGTTTTCTCACATGAGACTTTAGAGAGCCGCTCATGCTTGCTGCCATGAGTCAAGTCATATGTACATAAAAAAGATGAGACAAAAAAAAATATATATTTGTCAGAAATATATACTGTCCATGTCTGTTCAGCAAAAACTGATGGTAAATAAAATATATCAATGTCATTAGAGCAAAGACCACTTTTTTACTTTTAAAAATATATATTTCTTGTTAGTTTATTAGTATAAAACAGTTATGGTCAAATTATCGCCTTGCATTCATGTATATTAAAACAGGTTTGAAAATATTGCAGCGTCTTTGACTGCTTGAGACGAGCATCAGCGACCGCAATGAGCACCGATTTGGCCATGATCTGGGGGTTTTGTCAATGACCTTGAAAATCTGTCTGCGACAGCAAAATCCAACCAAAAGTCATGTAGTGTAAGCCTGCTTTAGGAGTACAAAGCTTTGGAATATACAATGATATATTTAAGTGATCTGGGAAAACTTGGACAACTTCTTTTATATAGGCTTTATCCTTAAGTTTTCACCTAAAACAAGCTTGTACTTTCAGCTTCTGAGTTTAAATATAGGGGTAATAAATAAGCAAATAAATGACTGAAACTCTGTAATTGTAAATATTGGATATAAAACAAAGTGTTTTTCAGGCAATGTTATATGAAGGGACATAAAAGCTGAATTTTGCAAAGTTGGATCACCACAAAATTGGTTTAATAAACCGGGTTCCACTTTTACCGTTACATTAGTTTTATTTTCCAAAGCCTATACACTCAAAACTCAGGCTCATTTTAACAGCCTCTCAAAACCAGCTGACTAAACCTTTCCATGAGCTGGGGACACCCGGATGACCCTCAGTCTCTACCTGAGGGAACAACACGCTCTTTGAGTCCAGAGAGCGGACAGACGGATTGTTGACACATTCAGAATGGCCTGACTCACCGTTTCCTGAGAAAGCTCCACTCCCAGGTACCCACAGTGACCTGCCAGCATAGCAGCCTCTTTGTGACCTGTTTACATGCTTGTTCCCCAAATATATGTATTTTTATACTGTATTTAAAAATGCATAACACTGATTTCCTGGATTTTCTTTCAGCGCTGAACTGGCTGACGTTCAGAAAAGGTCACGTCTTTGTGGTCAGGTGGTGCTGAGAAGAAACAAATGCTTCAATAACACGTGAATAGACCTAAATAGGGATTATCCTATGCTCTCTTCAAAATAATTTATGACATAACTCTGGGGCACATTCCAGGAGAGGTCACCCATCTCGTTGGGAAGCACCGGTGAGGAAGAGGACACAAACACCATAAGGGATCATCCAGTTTCACCCATGCTAATCCAAGTTTGGCATGGGTTTTTATGACTGGCGGAGCACTTGTGAGAGTGATATGTCTGGGTGGTGGTGTATTTAGACATACTGGTGTATGGTTTTAAACATTAGCTCAGAGCTCATTCAGAACGTATATTATGTGACTAACATTGTTATCCATACGCAGAGACCTGCTGAGGAAACCCTGAAGGAGAGGTGCTCACTACCCTACGTCGGTGGATGATGAGCTAATGTTTGTGCCAAAGAGAAAGATTCCTCCACAAATTTTTCTGAAATGGACATCTGATGATTGTTTAAGAGGTCTATTGAAGGCACATTTCTAAACGAAAGAAAAAAAACTGGAGAAAGATGCTCCATGACATCACCTGGGCCCGGTTTTTCAAAAGGTTTAATCCGGATAAAATTGATCCGGATTTAGTAATCCTTTTTTTTGCGATCCGTGATCACGTAATCCACCTTACTTTTGAGCCAGTTTTTCAAAGCAACATCGGATTGGATCAATCTGATCCGGATAGGAACTTTTCAGGATCACCAAATCCTGTTTACTAGAGCCTTAAATGGAACCAACAGTAGAACAGCAGTTGGCAAAATACCGGTGGCCACAAATAACCGTTGTTTATTTTAATTTTAAGAAACAGAAACACTGTAATAAACAGAAACATTTTACTTTCCTTATTTTGTTATAATGTTAAATTGTAGATTTTGTTGTTTTACCATATCTCATTAGATGTGACATGCTTCATATATGCTTCAAATATGAAGAAATGTATATATCATCAGTAAACATTGATTTTGTGATCATTCACTTAAAAAAAAAAAACCTCTCTGGTTTTATTTGGTTCGAAAAATCACAACTGAATCCACCCTTCTGATGGGATCAGGATAATCCTGTTTTTTTGGATCAAATAGATCCTAATCCGAGTTCAAAATTCTGAAAAACCCAAAGGGCAGGTTTGATCCAGATCAAATTTAAGATCGGATTACATGATCTGATCTTAGTTCAGAATCCCTCTTTTGCTTTTGAAAAACCCATTTCCAAGATTTGATCCAATCCGTGATCCGAAATCCCACTGGATTACTTTTGAAAAACTGGGCCCTGTCTCTTAACGTAATCTTAATCTCTATCCCTTTCAGACAGCATTGAGTCATGGACAGCAAGGTACTTGCACAGTGACTTACACAGTGATAGAATGAGTCACTGTTAACAGTAAATCAAGAAAAAGGAAGTTTTGTCTAAAAATATACATGTGAACATTCCACTTCACTGAACAATCTTAGCTCAAACAAAACTGTTGGATATTTACTGCCAACTCAGCGTCTCCACTCTCCACTGGGAATCACAGAAGTCCTCTGGAAATTAACCTTTAGGAACAAGAAGATAGAATCTAGCATGAGTATATATTTAGTCACACACAGAAAAAACATCAGTCCACATTTTCCAGTTTTTAGACAAAGGAAAATATGTTTTAAGAGCTACTATAGATATTGTTACTAGTTTATAATGAGTATAAAAGTATACAAACATGAAACAAATCAAATCCACTAGAGCCCATTATTTTGCAATTTAGACTAGGGCCTCTAGAGGTGCAGAATTTGCTCACTTCACCTTTAACTTCTGAAGGACTTCATGTCCGTTCTGAATTTAGATATCCACAGGAATGCTTTAGCCGAGTCAGTTTTGCTTGCTGCGCAAATAATAAATAAACCCCAATGCCAGCAGCTATACATTTAAATAGATTCCTTATCACTGGCAGTGGCTTCCTTTCATAAAATTATTTTATTTCTAAAATAATCTTGAGCTAATATTTACAGATTCTAAAGAAGGCACTTGTGGTGAATGAGAGCACAAGATGAGCCTTAGCTCAGGATTAAGCCTCCAGATACCACACGGCTCCAAAACGGATGAAACTGGCCACTGACGCAAATCCTGAGAGACAGTGTGCAATCCAAGACATCGCCACATATTTCCCTCCTCCACTTTTTCTGTCTCTTTTAACAGGACTTCTCAGAAGTGAATGCAATGTGTCATTATGTTACAATACAGCTTCCTTAAATAGCATCATCATGCAACTTTGTATGTGTACGGATACAGTGGCCCCAAAAAGTGGACATTAAAGTCACAATTAAGAATGATTAAATGTCATTGCATTATTATACAAAATATCAAAACAAGGGGCTTTTTTTTTTTCAAAATGCATTGCACAAACACATTTTTTCAGTGGAAAAATGTCACAAAATGGAGATATGCATATGCAGATGTTCAAAATAAAGATTAAAAAAAATCTTGGATACTTTGGTTGTCAAAGTTTGTGGAACATGTTCATGTGAACTTAAGGGGGACTGACATAAAATTATCCACACACACACACACAAAATGACTTAGAGACCAGTTGGTTAAAAAATGTTTGGACAAAAGGGAAAAAAAGTTCAACAACAAAAAAAAAATCTCTAGCGTAATTTGTTTGCACAAGCCATTTGGTTTGAAAATGTGTGTCTAATGCAGTAAAATTGAGACTTTTTTTAGTGTGGTTTACCAGTAAGTGTCTAAAAGTGTCCAAATACTTTTTGTGGCCACTGTATGCTGTTGATTTACATGTAATACACGTCTTTAAGAGGAAGTGATGATTACCAACATAGGAGGCTGACATTGTCATTGACTGATCATCTTGCTATAAAGGTAATACATTCACCACTCCATTATTCAGCATTCTCAGAGGCACCAGGAAGGTTATTGGTAATAAATAGTTGTTGTCACTGTGTGAGGTCTTGGGGAAATGATACCTCTGTGTGTGTCCTCTCACATTTACATGCACTCATATTCACATTCCAGGTTTCATACAGACTGTGCAGAGGCCCTGGAGCCAGGATGTCTTGACCAGAGTCTCATGTCCACTGTCCAGTGTCCACTGTTCCTGTCTAGGATAGGCCAAAGCCAACCGCAGGGAGAGAGAAAAAAAAAAAAAGTGTATCAGCAGAATGAAAAGAGATGCAATGAAAGTGGGAGGATTTACACAACATCACCATAGAATCACAGCAAAAATTATACACTTCACCCTCAAGTGTGTAATTTCTGTGCCGCACCAAACAGAATTGTAAAAACAATGACAGTTTTGAAACAGTTTTCCCTGTCTGCCCCTCAAATTGCCTAGAAAATACCTGTGCCTTTGTATTATTTGATGTTAAAGTGATGTTTAAAATGTACAAAATAGAGTCACTTGCTTGTTTGGGTTTTACCTCTTGGCAACCTTTATATACTCAAGGTTCCCATGATTTGTCAGCAGGAGGAAGGGGCTTTGAGCTTCTTCCAGCTAGTGTCTACAATTCCTGAATGCATCTTCACAGTGAGCATTGCCCAATTCACCACCTCACAATTATGGTCTGTAGGAACAAGTTTCTTAAAATTCAACAAGTGTAATTTGACCAGGTCAGATAGTACACTTCGGTCTCTGAAGCTCCCATTTCCACAATGAACATATACAGTATTGGGATATTCTGAACTCAAATACCTGTTCAAACCTCAATAATCAGTATATGGGGTGAATGCCGACAGTGATGTGGAAAGCCTGACTTCGGCCTTATGAGGGGATGTGCCAGAGTGAATTAGTAGTGGCACGTTTCCATGAGCAAATTGGACATAACTTAAAAGGCTTTTTGTCTTACAGAATGCTTCCTTTAATGCCATCTAGATATTGCTTTAACCTCCGGGCTGCCGCCGTGATTGCATGGCAAGTAATTCTCGTACAATTTTCTAGATACAATGGACTCCGCTAACAAATCTTACCCAGCTTCGAACAAATTATAGGATTAATGGTAGTTGTCCATGGGTAACGTGATGCTACAGGAGTGGTTGGGATAGAGTAAGAAGTCAAATGTATTCAGTGTAGAACAATCAGACTTATTGTCCTATGTGCTTGCAGGGGTGGGAACATTTCTTGTTTAACTAACCTTATTATCTAAATTATTTATTTAAGGGGGTTGTTGATTATGATTTCACTTTTTTAACTTTAGTTAGTGTGTAATGTTGCTGTTTGAGCATAAACAACATCTGCAAAGTTACAATGCTCAAAGTCCAAAGCAAAGGGAGATATTTGCTTTTAAAGAAATTGCTTTTTAAGGACTACAACAAACGGCTGGCAGGGACTAAATTACATTCCTTCCGGGTTAGTGACATCACCAACCCTAGAATTTACATAAACCCCACCCCCTGAACACGATTTATAGATTATCAAGACAGAATATGCTAATCAATGACTAGAAGATAACTACACATAAGCTACATAAATTCATCAACTAACCATTCAGAAATGTCCTGTTGCATTCTACATGTCGTCACTTCTTCTTGAGTCTCTCCATCATCGTCTGAATCCGATTTGAACATAAAAGGCTAAAAGTTTTTGAAATTTTCAGTGCATGTCCATGTGAGTAGTGCAAGCTCTTGAAGCTCCACCCTCTGTGCCACGAGCATCAGCTCATTTGCATTTAAAGGAACAGACACAGAACGGTGCGTTTTTGCCCTCAAAAAGTGACAATTTTAACATGCTATATAAAAATATCTATGGGGTATTTTGAGCTAAAACTTTACATACACACTCTGGGGACATCAAAGACTTATTTTACATCTTGTAAAAAGGGCATTACCACCCCTTTAAAGTATACCCTGAGTTTCAAGTAATGTTCCAACCTGTCAATAACAATAATTCATTTATAATTTATAATAAACATAACTTGTATTTAAGATCAGAATAATGTGATTATTTTAATTGTAAACATTCCCATATTCATTATTTATTTCATTCGTTTGTACATAAGCATTTTAATCACAATCTTACCAGCCACCTGTAGTTCCATCATACACCCCTAGAGGCTCATAAACCTCAGGTGGGCAAACCCTGACCTAGAAATTGGTTATCTATAATGAGCAGGGAGTCATTGTTATATTTGTATAGCTAGAATGACTCCGGAAATATTGTCATCCTTGTTCTTACACTTGCTCACTAAACAGACTACTTTTCCATATAAAGTTTCTGTATTTCACACATGATTGCCCATGATCCTACGTCCTGTTATTGTACAACTCCAGACATGCAAGATGTCATGTAGGAATGCACTTTACAAAAAAAAAAAAGAAAAAAAAGAAGAGAGAGGTGGAAAAGACTACGGTCGGGATGTACTTCCTATTGGGACAACGGGAGAATGTGCGTGTGACCAGAGAATGCCACAGTTTAAGCAGTTGACAGAAGTGAATTGCATCGTCAAAACTTACAAGCAGTTCAGTATAGAAACACTGAACAGACTTGCAGGTTCCAGCACCTGAACATAACAATCTAAATCACCCATCTGCCAAAGCGAGAGAGTGCCACGGAACAATAACAAAACCGCAGTAGCTAAAGAGCTAAATCAGGACACTCTCCACTAGACAAACAAATATACCACCAGCCCTACAAATTCGGTTAATCATGTTGTAATTGAAACCACAAAATAGCAACTTCAGCCCAACTGTATATATTTCAGTCAAACACCCATGATGTTGTAGAAAGTGAATATGGGTTGTACCAGACAGACTGCTGCATGACTCACGGTAACAAATACAAAACAAAAATTAAGGCACAAGAATAAAACAAGTCAAAGCTTTGCTCCACCCCCTCAACCGTCTCCACAGATTGTTGGTGTTACTCACAGTGAATCAGACATCCAGGTGCTCTTTAGATGGCCAGACATGCCACTTGGGGGTCAGGAGTGTGACAAAGTGCCAAACTTTGTTATAGAGGCAGTGCCAGGACTGCTCCATCTGTCTGGCATGTGTCAAAAATGACAAGAACCAGTGGAGTCTCTGCAGAAAGACACGACTCAAGCCAGAGTCAACAACCGGCCTGGAAGAACATGAAAGCTCCTACTTGAGCACTTTTGCAACAGACTGTAAATGTCATAAATACAGCCCTCTGAGATCTCAGTGCACAAACTCATCTCTTAGAGTGCTGATTGCACAGAAGTTTCTGTTAAACACCATCTAACATTTTTGCTGCCCAAGAAACATTGTGTTTGTTTACATGCACAACAAACCCCATTTATGATATTAAAGGATTTTTCTCCTTTTATGACATCAAAATGTAAACAGACCCGAGCACAAAATGAGTCGCCAGACGAGCGTTAGAGGTGTTTAAATGCAGTTGTGAAAACAGAGTCTTAGGCAAAAATCTAGATATGACAATCAGGTTTTTCTTAAACTCAGTTCTTCTATTGGGAAAGGACTGTTTGAGGTATTTACATGATCGTACGCATTGTCTGATTATTAATAATAATCAGTTTAAGTTTGTGCATGTAAACACACTCGGTTTAATGGTGTAATCCATACAAAACATTTTTCATAGCCAACAGTCTTCATTCACAAGCAGTGAGTGCATTTCTGTGTATATCGACGGCAAAATAATTACATTTCTACATACACATTCAGTTATAATTTAAATTTAGGATATATGAATGAACAATTTACACAGAAATTGGGAATTTGAGGTCCAATGTGAATGGTGTGTCCTTCAGAAATCAAATGACCAGGATCTGAAATTTCTGGTGTCTTCAGTGTGTGAATATGATAAAGATGTACTCTGTATTTTTTTTTTCAATCTGTTTATTTATTACAAAGCTTCATACCTAAGGTAAGTGTTTATTGGTTATTTGAATGACCTTTGTCTATGTTTGTATGTTAGCATTAACTATTGAGTTACGGCGAGTAAAGGAGGAAATTATGAACTAACATCTTATGACTAATGATGCCATCAGTCATGTGTGATGGCCAACCTGTTGATACCGAGTAGCTTAGGGTCATCTCGTCCCATCATACAACCATTACACCACAATAACTGAATACATAAACATACTTCCTGCTTGATTCTACATTAGCATTATAAATATATTTTAACAAAAATAAAGCATCTTTCCACAACTATCTCTTGCACATGTCTTCCCATGACACATATTTCCAGGACAAAAACCTAGTTTTGAGATATGCTGTAAATTATAAGCAAGATTGAAATGATACATTGAGAAAATGATACTGCTAATACTTGCAGATCAAAGAAGATGAGCTCCTCTCACATTGGACTGAGAAACAGAGAGGGTGAGAAGGAGAGATCGCATACATAAATACTTTATTCTGGCATAATGACTGCAAACACTGCCTTCTGTAAGTCTTTGTTCATGGACAGGCAGTTGAACTCTTCAGAAGGACAGAACTTTCTAGAGGCACATTGGAAATAGCAGTTCAAATGTTCTGGACCCAAGAGGACAAAGGTAGAGAATAACAGAAAATAGCGTCTTCCACTTTAGCAAGGTTATATGACAGTACATCCCTTATGTTCTTCCTCTTTTTGAATGACTGGAGTCCACTGAGTTAGTTCATCCTTCGAGGACTCCTGCTTGAGTGCATCCAAACCCAAGCATGTGAAGTTCATGGTCTCTACAAACTTAGTGTTCTCCAAAAGACTTTCTCCTCATCTTTGACCTTTACGAGAGTTGTGTACATAAACAACAGAGAGACGACACAAACATCGTCCTTTTCAGTTTCAGTTCCGCCCAGTGTTTGACCACTTAATAATTAACTGAATACCAATCTTGTTTGTCTTCAGTGTTTGACAGAGTACATAGAAAGCACCTTTGGTGTTGTGTTTGTGTACAATGTTCCTCTGGAAACAGTATCTTTTTTTGAACAGCAATGGGGTCAGTAGGGTCAGAATTCAGAGGTCGAAGTCCCAGTGCTGCTGGAGCTTTACGTAGCCACTGTTGTCTTTCAATCGCTCGTATGATGTGGTTTCACCTCATGTCCACTGGAGGGAGAGAAAGAAAACAAAACGGCTGTCAACAAGCAATTCCTTTTTTATTTATTTTTTTGAATCTGGTGCAAATTTAAAGTTATTTGACTGTGATTTTTTTCCTTAGTAAGTCATGCGGTTTGTGTTTGGGTGACAAATCCACCACACAGTGATTTTAATGTGGGTTATCAGGCAGTCTGTGCACATTTAAGAAAGAAAGACCAATGTGAAAGACACAATCTTTGTGATCAAGTTCAACAAACCATCAATCCACACATTTTCACACTCAAAAACGCAAACTCTTTTCCAAAAACCTAGTGAGCTGCCTAGCTAGACAGCATTTTTAGGCATCATAGACACACTGCTGAAATAAGGCTGTTTCAAAAGGTATGAAAATGGTTTCAAAAACCATATGACGCTTTCTTTGATCCTTCACAAAGAAAGCAATCCTAAACAAAGCAAAGTACTTTTATTTAATTAACTGCTAATGTGTCTTTAAAAATTAGCTATGATTAAATTGAAGTCGAGTTTCTGCATAGTTGCTGTCTATGAAAAGCTTTCCAAAAGAAGTCACTTCCATTTCAGTTACGATGTCGCCTTAGAAGGTAGCTGCCTAAGTAGGCAGTAGACAGCAAGGCAGCTCACTTGGTTTTAGAACAGAGCTAAATTATACAGATGGTGAACACAATTTGATTTCATGAAATAAGTTGCATCAAACAGACAAACCCGTGACACATGCAGCAAAGCGAAAACAGCACAGTGCAAACGTCTCTCTAGTTCAGTGTTGCGTGACTCTGATTGGACGTCTCTCTCTTTCTCCTGATTGGATCATGCCAATTATTGGTTGAGAAGTGGCAGCGGTTCTGCCTACAGCTGTCCTACCTGCAGGAAATTTTGGTCCGCTGAGTGTAAGGAAATGTTTGCCTTTTATTGAATATCCTTGTTGATCTGTGCTGCCACTGCATGCTTTCTGTGTTTCCGTTTTTTACCGTTTTTAACTGTGAGTGGGCCTGGAAACACAAGTTTGGGGAAGAGTGCAAGCAGATGATGGACAGAGTTTGGTTGAGTAGAAAAAAAAGAAAGCAAGTAAGAAAGAAAAAAGTAACAAAGAAAGAAAGAAAGCAAGAAAGAAAGAATTTATGGCCTCGGGGAGGTGTAAAACAGACTGTAATTGCACTTCATAAATATTTTAGCCTTATGAGCTTCCAACCCTTTTATCTCGGCACACGAAAGCAGAAACCTGTTGAACCTGAAGGAGAACCCTCAGACACACGTCTACGTGCTTCAGCATTCGCACACACCTGTTGCCTTTCTTATCCATTCAGTTGCATTATTGGCCAGCACAGTAAAACACAAGCTCACGCAAACATTGACGTTTAGCAATAGCAGACTGACCAACAGGTGTGTTTGTCTGTGGTGACAGCACAATGCCACAGGCCACTGAGTGCACACTTCATCGCCAAATAGTCATTCAAAGATCAGGCTAAACATTCTGGTGTATGTATGCATGACATGTATACCTGTGTCTGCTTCCACGTGCTCCATCACATGATGCTGTGACGTGCACACGCATTCCAGGTGATCCTCTAACCGGACAAGCACCTCCTTCAATTTCGCTTTCTTACGCGATGAAAACTCTACCTTCGCCACCTAGAAGAAGAGAGAAAAAAACAGGTTATCATGACAGTTCTGTATGTCAATTTTTGTTTTAGCAGCACAGATTCTTCACTGACAGGGTACTACATGACCAGTTAGCTCAGCTAACACTGCCAAATGGCGGAAACAGTGAAAAAATATGTAGAGCAATTCCTGGGCAATAAGCCCAAAACAGTTCCATGTTCCATAGTTAATGCCCCACTGCAACACAATAAAATCAAAATAACCACACAGCCTTACACAGGGGTCGACTCGTGTCTTTTGTTGTGCTAATTTTAACGCTTAGGCCTATATTCCGTTTCATTGTTCTGCTAATGCTTGGCTGTCTATATTCATGGTGGGTGGGTATATGTTTAGACTGGGGGTGTCCAATCCTGCTTCTGGAAGGCCACTGTCCTGCAAAGTTTAGCTCCAACCCCAATTAAACACACCTGAACCAGCTAATCAAGGTCTTACAAGGTATACTAGAAACTTCAAGACAGGTGTGTTGAGGCAAGTTGGAGCTAAACTCAGCAGGACAGTGACCCTCCAGGAACGAGTTTGAACACCCCAGGTTTAGACCTATTCTGCTAGTTTTTTTAATCAATGCTGGTCTAAGGTGACGTTTACACAGAACGTGTTTCTGCATTCCACTGCGCTGCTTTTCCATTTTACAAAACGTGGCACTCAAGTTAAAAGAAGTTCAGTTTCATTGTGTTTTTTTCCCATTACGCTGCCCACACCTCTTTAAAAAACAAAACAAACAAAAAACACAAATTCACGTTCTGTGTGAATCACCTCTAAGCTAATCTTTTTTAGTAGGGAATTCCCCTTAATTTGGTAGAAGTTCAGTTTTATGGGTTGCTAAAGAGGTTCTGTAGTGCGGTGAGGAATGGTACTCCTTTCCTCTCTTGCTCCATCAGGAACGACCTAGGAAGTGGCCGAACTACCACAGTAACGCACATTAGTTCTGTTTATATAAACCCCAAACCAGGGTTCCTCAAATCCAATCCTAGAGCGCCACTGCCCTACAGAGTTTATCCCAAAACCTGATTAAACTCACCTACATGTAGTATCTCTGAAGACCTTGATTAGCTTGCTTAGGTGTATTTGATTAGGGTTAGATCTAAACTCTGCAGGGCGGTGGCACTCCAGGGCTGGATTTGAGGAACCCTGCCCTAAATGTTGCAATCTGGCTGACATATTCGTTTCCATGCACATTACATGTATTCTGAACCAGGCTTCAGCTCATGCACACTGCCCGGTTGGCGCATTCAGAACTGGAGAAAGCCACCATGATAATCTCATCAGAGCTACTACGAGCTTATTTGCTGACATATCTAAAAAGAAAGCTGACATATATGTAAGAAGAGCTTTTTAGCAAAGAGCTTCTTCAATGACCAGTTTGTAAGAAGTGAGACATAAATGAACGCACATTTGGTAAAAATAAAAGGTAATGTATCCACATACACATCGTGTGTGCAGAACAGGACAGAGCATTTGCAACGGGTTGGCCAAGCATTCAAGTATGCATTTGTGTGTGTATTTTTATGGCTTCAAACACAATCACTAAATGCATGACGCTCCGAGTGCAAATAAAAACTCAGTCTACCGTGCAAGTGCAATTGGTTTAACGTCATGGAACAAATTACGCAATACTTGGAAACTCCTACAAACCTATAGAGAAAGGTTGGGAGCGAGAGACAGTGAGACAGGCCAGTTTCAGTCACTCTGTCCACCGGGTTACTGGTTGATGCCTCTTTCCCTCTGTCTGCTGCCCACCTCTCCCTCCTCTTGGACATTCTTGCGCTTGGTTATATTTACAGAGCCAAGTCTAAAACAGCCCGTGGCGTGCAAGAATGTTCTGCGACGGAGGATGATGGGTGAGACAGACACTGAGGGGCTTGAGAACCAGTCGGGGGGTTGGGTAAGGGGTTCAAGAAAGGGTCATAACAAGAAAAAAAAGAGTCCCCACATCATCCTTTGCTGCCCCCGCCCCAATATTTCCATTCAAATTCAATTTATCATTGCCTTTGCATCTCGGTTTGAAGTCCACAGTGACTATTGCCTGAACTTCACACATGCGCTCGCCCACATACTCGAATGTGCTTTATAAAAAGCCCCAAGTTTCTCAGGAGGCCCTTCCAAGCTCTATTTATAAACCACTGTGCTTTACGCCGCAATGAAAGCCCTGCGAAATCCCAGCGCAGCGCACTAATGGTGTGACATCTGATCCGGCCCCGGCTCCAGCAACCCCAACCCCCTCTGACTCGCTCCTGAGCTCTGTGAGGACTATTGTCCAGGGTCCGGATAATTGGCATTGGGATTTCCCCGCAAGAAAGGTCGATAAAGAAAGGGTGAGAGAAAGAACGGGCATCAGGAGAGGTGCATCATGGGTAATTAGCATGAGAACAAAGGGAAATGGACAACGTAGCCAGGGGACAGGCAGTTTTGCTGCACATCTGTCAGTGGGTAAATCTGACGACAAAACGCTGCGGATAAAGCGAAACCGAGAGCCGCGGAAAGAGCGGGGGTCCGATGGCAGGCAGTCGACTGGTGGGGCGACCCGAAAAGAAAGAGGGGTGTGGGGAGCAATCGTTCTTATTGAGTGAGTGACAAAGAGAGGCCTGAACAGGAACAAGGGATGCTGGGAGGGGGGGGGGATAAGGGAAACTTTTATCTCATGACCTGCATGTCTAGAATTACAGAAAGAGTGGGTGAAATCTCTGCTGTAAAACACACACACTGGCACTCAGACAATCACGAAGATAAGGAGAAAAGGTGATCTAATCTGTGCACTTCCTGTCATAACCCTTTAAAATCGTCCCTAAACACCAGCAGAAAGGCAGAGAGTGAAAAGATGGAAAGAACACTATAGATGTGACAGCAATTACAGCCCACATGCAAACAAAAACAAACGAGAGAGAGAGAGAGAGAGAGAGAGAGAGAGAGAGAGAGAGAGAATTGTATATGTATATGTAGTTATATCCTATATTTTAACTTCATGACAATATATTTAACTTTACATGACCATGTAAAGTTGGTAAACAACATTCACATGATATGCACATGGATATGCCAGAATGGCCAGTTTACATAGAGAAAATATGTATAAATGGAGAAAAATTGAATCTGTGACATAACCTAAGGGTCCACCACTAAAAGTAAAATTTACATATTTTATGGAATAATTAATTTAAGTATTTCAGTAATCTTTTTCAAACCCTCCACAATGTCCATAGACTTTCATTGCACTGTAAGTGCATTACTGTAAACGTGATTTTGCATCTTACATTTTTACAATGCAAAGAAATGGACTTTAAAATCAAAGACTACATGCTTTTGTCAATTTATAGATGATATATTATTACATAACTTAACAGACAGATGTATGAAACACTGTTAACATGAGCTTACTGTAAATGTTTCCCTGAAAACAGAGCTGTGTTGTTCAGTCTTTGTCAGATACATCAACCTTTCCACTCTGATACAACAGGGTCTTTTGGAATATTCTGCTCTTTTCATTTTCTATATTAATACCACGTTCATTCGAATTAGCACTATTTGCGTTTCCTCTGCGTTTGCGTCAGAGATGGGGCCCGTATCCTCACTAACCTGGGCCATTTGAGGCTCTTTAATACCCAAAATCAACACTCGGAACACACCTCATGCTTCCACTGCCAGAATAAACCATGTATGATTTCCCTTCATACCAACCTCTGAAGGAGGAATCCAAATCCGGCTCATCCAAACACATAAACACTCACCTTTTGAACCACATCACATGCTGTATTCTTGCACTCACTTGCAAACATTCCAAATCAGGAATATCCTCACTTAGTCTCTTGATTAGGAAAGAACAGCGGTGTGCTGGATTTAGTAACTTCACCAGTCTGATTAACCAGCGATGAAAATAAAATAAACAGCACCCATGCGCTCTCAGATGCCTATCTAGATATTCCTACTTCAAGGAAACTACCGCTGCCTTTTTCATTGCTGATAGATGAGGATACGTTTTCCAATTTGCTCAGTTTGAGTTCAGGTATGCTGATTTAGAGATGGATTGATACGAAACCTCAAAACCTCCCAGAAAACCACGTAAAGACACACCAAGAAGAGACTAAAAGGACAATGAAATAACAAAACTTCTGTCATCTTTAACTCACGCTCATGTCATTCAAAGTTTTCCTGACCTAAAATCACCATAAAACTCATAATTTTGTTTTTAACAACCATTTTTATCACCCACTGTGTTTGCTACTGTATCTTAAAAATATATATAATTCAGCGACAAAACAATTGGAAAAATTAAGGCATTCGTTGCTTGCTAATTTGTGGCAACATGACCATTGAGCAGAGGTCAACTTCATGCAAATGAGCAGCGATGTGATGTGGCGCCTCTGGGAGTGGAGACAGTGAGTGTGTTTACAGTGCATGAACTGTAACAGTTTGATTTCAGTGGGACTAAAACAATATTTTGTTGTTTAAAAAAGATCCTTCTAGGGCCACTGAAATTGTGGCAGTACTTTTTATAGTACTAGTTATAGTACATACTATAGTCTACACACTAGTCTACATCAAATATCAATCCTGTTTTTCATGATATGTCCCTTTCAGCTTTCTGCTGTGTTAACCGATGTTTAAATGTGGCCTTTCTCTCACACTGCAGGTCTGATCAGTATGGAAGCTTGTTTCCGCCACAGAATAAAGCATTTTCAAAGATAATTGCGACTTTTTATCTCAGAATTGCGAGATATAAAGTCAGAATTGTGTGATAAAGTCGCAATTGCGTGTTATGAAGTCAGAATTGCGAGATATAAACTCGCAATTGCAAGAAATAAACTTGCAATTCGGACTTTTTTTCTCTGATTGTGAGTTTATATCTCGCAATTCTGACATCTTTTCTCGAAATTGTGTGATATAAAGTCCAATTCTAAGGAAAAAATACTGTTGTTTTTTATTTTAACACACAATTCCGACTTTATATCACACAATTCTGACTTTATATCTCCCAATTGCGTATTATAATGTCAAAATTGCGAGATATAAACATTCAATTCTGAGGGAAAAAAAATCAGAATTGTGAGTTTATTTCTCATAATTACCAGTTTATATCTCACAATTCAGACTTTATAACACGCAATTCGGACTTTATAACACACAATTCTGACTTTATAACTTGCAATTGCGACTTTATATCACACAATTCTGAACGCAAGTCAGAATTGAGAGATGTAAACTCGCAATTGTGAGAAAAAAACTCTGAATTGTGAGATAAAAAGTCGCAATTCCCTTTTTTATTTTTTATTCTGTGGCGGAAACAAGCTTCCATAGATCTGAGTCTCCTCAATATAAAATGAGGTTTATTCTGTCTAGGCTTCAGCTCCTCTCCCCTCCCCCAGTACTCCACTGCAGCACCTGTTATAGTAATGTGTGATGATGTTTGCATGCGAGTGTGTTAGAGTGTGTGTGTGTGTGTGTGTGTGTGTGTGTGTGTGTGTGTGTGTTTTAGAAAGGCTAAAGACACAAACTGCAACACAGCAGCTCTGGGAAAACCATTAGTAGTGTAACACCAGGACTGTAGCAAGAGAGAGAGGAGGGTAAATGAGGTGAAAGAGACTGTACAGAACAAGGAAATGGACAACTGAACAGGAGGAAACATATTACTTAATATTTCGCCAGATTGGAACTCCTGATTTTAGTTAAAAGGTCCAAATGTCTTTTTGATAGAAGCATGTGCTGAAGATCCACCTATAACCTAACAATTTTAGCCTGATTTGAACTAAAGCTGAAATACGCATGTCATATTTTATTGCTGTTTTGACATTTGTTACTGAAACAAAATCTTTGCCAACAGGTTTGGAGATTTCAGTTCCAACTCAAGCAGATAGGAGCTGTACTAGCATGACAAGAATGGCTGATGAGTGAACCGACTTGCCTTAAAGCAACTTTAGGTGAAAGAACTGAACAGAATCCATCAGAAGAATATGCTGTGCTGGTAAGAAGAAGAAAGAGCAGCTATCAACTCCTGTTACACTTTACGTAACAGCTCAATCACTACTGTGAAAGAGAGAGGGAGACGGGCTAAATGCCAGAGAAAACATGAAGAAAGATAAAAGGATTGCAAAAGAGAAGAACATGCAGCAAGAAAAAAAAGAGTAGCAAAAGACAGACAGACAGACAGACAGACTAGGTAAAGTTTAACTTCAGTAAGTGTTGATAGACTCATTATCTGGTGTTATGTTCCACACCCAGCAGTGTTTCCTTTGAAACAAGCTTATCACTGCAATGAACCAAAGTACAGCAGAAATGTGGCAAAGCACACACACACACACACACACAGTGAGGCCTATTTACAGTCTGTCTTTTTTATATCACGGCTCTGAACAGCAGGAGCTTGTGCAGACCTGCTCCTTTTTTAGGATGAGAAGGAAAAAGTAAGAGAAGGGTAAATATATCTCTTAAGGGCATTTGCTCAAATATATACAGCCATAGCTGGAAAGAAACACACATAATATATTCTCGACCCATCCCTGTGCTAGGTGCTGGAAAAAAGACTTACAAGACTAACATCTGTATTCATTTTATGTGGAAAGAAAATGGATAGTGCTATACAATCAACTGAACCTCCATTCAGAAGATTGTGAATGTTTCAAAACATTTTCACCACCATTCAAAAGCACTTTGGTAAGAATTTTGCAATGTTTTTTAAAGAAGTCTCTTCTGCTCACCAGGCTGCAATTACTTGATGAAAAATACAGTAAAAACAGTAAAATTGTGAAATATTATTACAATTTAAAATAACTATGTCCTATTTTTATGTTTTGAAATGTCATTTATTCCTGCAATGGCAAAGCTGAATTTTCAGCATCATTACTCCAGTCTTCAGTGTCACATGATCCTTCAGAAATCATTCTGAAATGATGATTTGATGCTCAAGAAACTCACTTCACTGATGATGTGTTTACTGACGCGAGGGCGGAGCAACCTGTCACTCACATGAGATCCACCAATAGCAAACCACAACCATCCAACCAATTCCACATGGACAAAATCGAGTCCCGCCCTACATGTTTTCTTGTGCGAGAAGCGGTTTCATTAATTTATACGTCACAATAGGGAAGAAAAGACTATAGCAACTGCCGTTTCATGCTGACTTTAAGTGGGACTAAAAGGGGTGTGGCTTGGAGTGGGTGTGTCCTGATATTTAAACTGCTGTGGGTGATGTGTTGTACCACTTGTCCTGCATCTAAGATGGTTGTAGTTTGACCAAATATACAGTTGTCTAATAATTAAACAACAAATAAAATATTTTATTGCACATCTGGAGCCTTGGTGCTTAAAGGAATAGTTCACTTCAAAATGATTTACTCACCCTCAAGTTGAAAAAAAAAAAATACTATGGAAGTCAATGGGGTACATCAACTGTCTGGTTACCGACAATCTTCAAAATATCTTCTTTTGTGTTCAGCAGAAGAAAGAAACTCATACAGGTTTGGAACAACTTTGAGGGTGAGTAAGTGATGACAGAAATGTTCATTTTGAAATGTGAAACTAATCCTTTAAGATATAATGTCGACACTGAAATGACTTCCCAGGACTTTGGATGCAGTGCTTTTACCTTGACAGTACGGTGCTGTTTTTTGGAGGGGTGACAGCGCATGTTGCCTGTGTTGCAGCAGCCTGTGCAGCGTTTCACCTCCACGCACGGAGGCCATATTAGGAAGTTTGCAGCGGTGGGATCCACTTGACTGCGGGGGATCTCGTAGATCACTGTCCGTGTCTTGCACATGGCGGGTACCGCCTCCTCTACTGAACACAAGAAATGAGGATGCATGGAGAAATTAATATCCTACAATAAAGATATTACTTTATCAATTAGCTCAAGCACAATCACAGCAAACTAAAAAAAAAAAAATAATAATAATAATAAAGAAAATGGTATTCAGTAACATGGCATTATCATTTTTTTTCAGTTATATAATATATATAACTGATAACTTGTATATAATATATACAAGACTAACATTTGTATTCATTCTATGTGGAAAACATGGATAGTGCTATACAATCAACTGAACGTCCATTCAGAAGATTGTGAAATATGAATAAATACATTTATAAAGTATACACCACCAAAGCTTCTCTGTAACTGATGCCATTTAGCTAAACAAAAAGGCCCCTTAAAACTGCAAGAGTGGCACATTTTTAAGAGGGTTTTTAATATTTACCTAACCCAAAATTAGACCAGAGCACTGAGATCGGCGTTCGATCTAGAGGTTTAGACTCAGAGCAACTGTTGTAACAAAAATGGCACACAGCTATTCTGAGGCCTTACCAGTTTTTTTGTGCGTTTGACTGAGTGATTGGGAGGTACAGAGGGGCCGAAATATCCCGGCACACAAAGGCACACACACACACACACACCGCTGCACTCCACGATTGATGTGAAAGGGAAGGAAGAGTGGATGTCAGAGCTCTATGTGCCAGTGTGAACTCTGTTCAGTTCAGCGAGCTGTGACATGAACTCTGAATGTTTGGAATTTCCTGGCTCGGATACGTTTGTGTACCACCAATCAAAATACTCTCACGTACAATCAAATAAAGAGCTGCCCTCCAATCATTATGATTTCCTGAATAAAACTGACATGCTCTGCCTTCTATGCGCTCAAAATTGGAATTGCACCAATCAAAAGCATTAAACCATCTTCATGACCTCAAACTTTTGAATGTTTTGCATGTGTAGTAATACACTTTCCCATGCAACGTTTGCTGCCACGATGCTAGGACGTTTGTTGCCAGATTGTTGTTCCCAGGCTGTCGGTTGATAAGCTGTTTTTAATAGGTTTTAGCTAATTGCTTTGCACAAATGCAAGGCCTGCTAAAGTTGTACAATGACAATAGTAAAACCATATATCAACAAACTTTCTGCCAAGTAATGAAGTTCATGAACTGTTTATGGATGCCAAGCAACTGCAGAATTGATTATTTCCGATGACAGAGCAAGAACTAGGCCTACTAATTCATGAAATACTTCTTAAACTGAAGGTTTGCCTTACCGACACTCCTCTTCCGTCTGTGGGACAGCTGCAGACTCTTGAGATCTGAGGAACCGGCCTTATATGAGTGATGGTTCTTCTGGTGGTGCTTCTGTTTGACCTCCTCGATCACCTCATTTCCAGGACCTCATCAAAACACAGGTTATCCATATTAACTTTCATGTTACTCAGCCAAAAAGACAAATCACTTTTCCCCTCTTTTAAAGCCAAGATCAATCCACAATGAGGCTATTGAAAGTCTCCAGTAGATGCCCTGCAGCCTTTCGAGGCGAAATGGCACTGCCGTGAGTGGCACCAAAGCATGAAATAATTTTCTTCTTCAGAAACTCATTTTTCCACAAACAATGGCTGCTTTATTCGCGAGCTTAATTGGAAATTCATCACGATGGATTTCTGGAGGAACGATGTCATATTGGCCCTGAATGTGGTTGCCAAGTTTATTATAATGTCTTATGTACCACTGACAAGCCCAAAGAACAAATCTGAACTCCTGACAACCTCAGTGGTTTAGCCACTGGTACGAATGAGTAAGACAGCCATTTTACGCTATTTAAAGAAGAGGCGGGACTGTGGGACTCCTGAATACAAAATAAGTTCAGTTATTAAGTGCTGTTTAAGCGGTTCATTATGCTTATGAAAGGTTCACATTAATAATAAGGTTTAAAATCATGCGTGACAAAACGATTAAGAGATTGGTACATTAAAAAATAAACGATTTCAAAATCGTTTGAGCGTCAAGCGTGTCCTCTGAAACATGACATCATTTCCTTTATTCCTATAGATCTAAACTAGTTGCACTTTGAGGGGACATTCAGGGACAGTAAGCATATTTATGATATGATACATGTTATATGATATATTATGTCAAAAGAACAACTCAACAAAAAGTGACCGTCTGATTGACATGTAAAGCAAATAACGACAGTTCACTGGTTGCATTTTATGATAAAGTGTCATAAGCAGATGGAATATATATATATATATATATATATATATATATATATATATATATATATATATATATATATATATATATATATATATATATATATATATATATAAAATGAGATTTACGATATATATTAAGAATAAAAGTGTGTAATTTATATTTATAGAAATTTTGCATACAAAGCATAAATTATTTGTGAACAAAAAAAAACAAAAAAAAAAACGTATATACATACTGTAAAATTATTGCACATATAGATTAAAAGTGCTATTTATATTTATATAATGCATAAATTATTTGTGAAAATTAAAACTTATTTTAACTATATATATATATATATATATATATATATATATATATATATATATATATTATATATACTGTTATATATACAGTTATTAACAATACACTACAGAAAACTATAATAACCCTGGTTGATCGTTATCTGATATTGTTCTATAGCTATTTTAGCTTGGTTTAGTTTAGCCAAGCATGTAGTGCAGTTAAACATCAAACTGACTAATGTGTGACCGGCAGAAGGACTGCGCCCAGCTCTGAGCGACGAGGGTGGGACCGTCAGGAATGCTGAGAGAGCAAAGCACCCAAACACACTCTCTGAACTTAAAAGACTGCATGACCACACACACAGTCCTGAAGCAGGAAACACAAGTGACATGTCAACAAAAGCCCCACTCTGTTCTGTGTCTCAGTCCGTCTCATCTTTCCTACCAAATGGAAGGCCATTGTTTTTAAGTTGTTTTTCAGACTCACTCAAAGAGTAAGCGCTGACCCGCAGAGAGAGAGAGTTCAGCATTTGATCCTGCACAACACACCTTATCTCATGTTCAGATCAAAACTCAGTGTTATGATGTCAAACTCAAGAACTTTGTTCTCTCAAACTCAAAAACACAAAACGGACGAATGGAAGAAAGTACTACTGTCCAAGTACGCTCAAAGGAATAGTTCACCCAAAAATGAACATTTTGTGAAATGTTGTGGAGGAAGTAAATGGAACAATGTTGCTTCATGTTGTTTCAAACCCGTATGTGAATGAGCAAATGAGATTGGAGATCCAGGCTGGAGGGATTTTCAGTGAATATTGACTTCATCTTGAAATTTATTCATGCATTTTTACCTTTTGATATGGACTTCTTGGTTTATTTGAATTTGTCAGTGGTGAATACAAAGATATACATTTTTATTAATGCAATTCAAATCTTGTAGATAGATAGATAGATAGATAGATAGATAGATAGATAGATAGATAGATAGATAGATAGATAGATAGATAGATAGATAGATAGATAGATAGATAGATAGATAGATACTATTAGTAATTATTATTTATTTAATAATTTATTAATTATTTAATGATATCAAATATGGAATTTTATCTTAAAATTTGCAATTTAATAATATATTTATCATTTATTTACTATATAATATATTTAATAATACATTTAATATATATTCTCTCTCTATATATATATATCCCTCTTTTTCAAATGTTTTTTTCATCACTTATTCTTCCATAAAAGTAAGTCATACAGGTTTGGAAAGACAAATGTGTGGTTAAATGATGACAGAAGTATGACTTAATTCATAAGTCTATTATTCCTTCAACTCCTCTCCAATCTAACCCTGTAAAACTGACACATTTTCATCAAGTATCATTTGCCAAGTGATTTTTATCCACATTAGCTTGAAGCGCAATAATTACAGGGACGATCTGCCAGCAGCGAGACACTTTTGTGTGCCCTCCTCACGACTGCACAATGCTGATGAAAGCATTCTTCCAGTAACTGTGGAAATTGCAGGTTCTGAACTTATAATCTTTGCATTACCAGCGTAGATCTTTAACCACTAGGCCTCTATCATCAAACCCCTCTGCTTCTAACTCTCTCTCTCTCTCTCTCTCTCTCTCTGTGTGTGCTTTCTCTGAATGAATTACAAAGGACAACATCAGCCCTTCTTCACGGATTGACAGCTGTCCTTTCATCAAACTAAAGTGCGTCCCTCCATCTGTGGCGCTTTCTTCTGGATGTGAAAGCGCTAGCGACAGGAGAGGCGGACAGATGGATGTTGAGAAGTTAAAAGTCTGCTGGGAGGCGCAGAACAAGTGCAGTCTGTTCCAGGTGAGCGGAGGGGTCACGCGCCATGACCTCACCGAGAGAGAGACACCGTTTCCTCCCTAAATCACTGTCACTGCTTTCACGACCTCTAATTATCCGTCCATTAGCGGGAGATGCCTATCTCTGCCTTCCTCCTCTCATCATTCGCTCCTCGCATGGACAGTTGATAAGGTTAGCGCTCTGATTTGAGGGATAACAGCCCGCCACTGCTTCCTAAATGAGACTAATCATGAACCGAAAACAGGAAAACACTCACAGCAACAATATCGATAATCAGACACAATGCGTTTTATAATGATTTTGCATGTGGTTCCTGAGTGGTTAAGGTTAAGATTTCAGTGAACATCAAAACAACCTATTCCAAGTCCTTCTACTTCTCTTTGACTGACATGTGACGGCTTTGAACAGTCTTGACTTTAAAAAGATCTGAAAATATACCATGACTGGCGTCAGGCATCTTTTACTAGTCTTTGGGTGTCTGTCAGACTGCCTGATTTATGTCGAATGTAGATTACTAGAGTACTAAATCTAAAAACCTGAATGTTTTAAGGTACCGATTAAGATAGATAGATAGATAGATAGATAGATAGATAGATAGATAGATAGATAGATAGATAGATAGATAGATAGATAGATAGATAGATAGATCAGTAATTATTATTTAATAAATAATTAATTAATTATTTAATGATAGCAAAGAGGAATTTTATCTTACAATTAATTTTATAAAATATTTATTACATATTTAATATATCATTTATTTCATTATATTACATTTCACCCAAAAAAAAATAAAAAAAAATAATAATAAACTTAGAAATTGGCCTAGACATGATAATTTTTCAGCACAAATTTTCATTAGCATATTGCATCTCAAAATTGTACAGTTCCCATATTCTAAATGGTGATTCTCATTATATTTTCATTACATGATTTTTTTTCCAACTGTGCTTAACCAAGGGTTTTTTCCGAAAGTGACATGAATGCATGCAAAATTCTTAAAACAAATAATATATATATATAAAAAAAAATATATATATATATATATTATAATAAAATGTATATATATATATATTTTTTTTTTTAAGCAAATTAATCCTTTTTTTCTTTTTTTTCTTTTTTCCATTTCGGAATGAAATATGAGCCGGACATGTTCTCGACAGGTGTGGTGAGATTAACCCAGATAGCATGTAAAAAACTTGCAATGCACACTAACTCAAACCAACAGTGGAGCCAAAAAACCCAAATAGACAAAAAGTTTTTAAAAGCTGATATTTTCTATCAAACTTCAAAGGAGCCGCTCCATTTGATATATATTACGAGTGCCTGTGTAAATACCAGCTCAAGTGAACTCAGAGACGGCTCGTGTTAGTGATCACTGTAATATTATCCAAACTAAAAGAGGCTGAAGAAGACACAGAAGAGGGAGGAAAACAAGTAGCAGAACATGAGATTTCAACCCTGCGTAAAGCATATTTCTCTCATGTGTTTTACTGTTACTGTTGCAACATTAAATGCCTGGAGGGCATGTATTTATGACCTGTTATCATTATTCCCCCCTCCTCCCCCCTGCACACCTACGGTCTCACCGCAGAAACCAGACTGGTTACACTCACACCCCAAATTATACTGTCTTGGGTTTTTTTTTTTTTGTGTAATTACCGGTAACTCGCCTGTAAATGAAATTATAGTGGGCAAATGAAACCACTTGCGGACAGCTTAAGTATAGGAAAACTTGGCTTCCCATTCGCCGTGACATAAGCCCGGACGTATGCGTTGCTCTAAAAACAGAAGCAATCTGTAAAGAACTATTTATGACTCTCCACCCATTGGCCAGTATAAACGATACCTTTAAATTGTTTTGTGCCACTCATAAAATACAGCTTCACGGCTTTGTCACATGTGCCCGATACACTTAAACCACACAGCAACTACAGCAAACACCTGTAAATAGACCCTGCCATCGAGCCCAGGAGATTAGCTACTGAACAAAGTCCACTGAGGTGTCAAGAATACAATGAGCAGAATTTACCTGGGGAATTTACCTCCAGTAGCCGCTGGAGGTCGCTGATGCTGTTGATTTCGCTGTGGGACAGTCTGTCGATGAAATCTTGAGGGATTGCAAACTCCTTCTGCCGGCATAAAGAGAGATCAGATGCGGCATTTGATTTTGACTAATCTGTTTCTACGCGTTGCACTGACAAACATGCATCAGTAGCATAAAATGAAAGGCTTCAAAGTTGATAAATCATTCGGAAAAGGCATTTCTTATCACATCAACAAAAATCAAGTAGCCTACACGCATTGCATTTTATACATTTTTATATAGCCTACATGGAAATAAAAATGAAAAAAACATTCTCCTTACATCTATATTTTTTCTTCAGAATTTGGTTGACAATATACATTAGGCTATATAAATTATCCCTCATTAAAATGTTGCACAATGCCATAAAAAAGCATGAGTTATAATGACAGCATCTTGAATAAATTACGAACAAGCGTCTCCTCTTTGTATAATTTCATCGGATTTTTTTGTTATTTTTGTCAGTAGGGGGCGATCTTCAATAGTCAACCCTGTTACCATGATTTTGTGTAGTAAATCAGTCGTTTACTGAAAAGTGGACATTTGTATTAATATCAGCTTGTCCACAAGGTCAGTAATGGCTAAATGAACTAGAAAAGCCCTCGGAAATGGTCAACCCTGTTACTTCTTTTTTTTTTTTCTTTTTTTTTTTTACAGGCATATCTATATCCCAATAATCGTATATAAAAAATAAATATAAAAATGGCAAAAAGCAATTCTTTTTGTATGATGTAAATGTTTTATAAAGATCTTAAACAGGCACTCAGTTTTTACAATTACTCTCAAAGACTCTAATAAAAATAAACGCTTTACATATTCCAGAGAACAGCTGATCTGCTTATCACATGTTCACCCGCAACCACAATTGTTGAGTTGATACCATAAAAAAATAAAGAATGATATGGAGCTGAGATTCATTAAAACTGAAATCATTATTAACCCCATTAGGAAAAATACTGTAAAAAAAAATATATATATAAGCCTATATATATATATATATATAAATGACATCGATTTAAAGCTATCTATGCCAATATATAGGCTATTAGGTGCATGGATTATATAAACTCTGACCTGCCCCAGTGTGGCAAGAACTTTGCAGTGGATATAACAAGTGTCCGTTTTAGTGAGATCTTTGGCACTTTACCTCAGCAGTTGCCAGCAGAAGGTGCGAGGTGAGGAGCAGAAAGCAGCAGAATAAGGTTCTCATCTCCTTCCAATGTCAATTTTCCACCCGATAAGAAAGATGAAGACTGTAGGAGCCTTAGAACCGCTCCTGAGCGCAAAGAGTCCAGAACCATACCTTGAAGAGATCTCCCTTTAAATGACCCGAAGCACCAGCTCAAGTCTATAGAGGAGAATCCAAACTGTCCTGGTACTCCAGGTGCTGGTCCAAATACGTCCTGTGAGGAATCTCAAAAGTGATTTAGCTTGCAAAAGGTCGTCATGGCTGTCCAAGCCTGAACAATCCAAAGACAGAAACCCTTTTGCATTGCCTAGGTCAATTTATAGAATAAAACTCTGAGAGAAATTCTTCACAAAAGTTAATAAGCGAGTCCATGCACCTCATGTAAGAGCTCAACACTGAATCTTCAAGAAGTAGCCTAGGTCGTCATGCAGTGAAAGTACAATCCCAGGTTAGTATCCATGAATAATGAGCTCAGATTTGGTCTTGTTCTCTGGAGCTCGTGCACTGAATGCCGTCTCGAGCTCGTCTGATCTGCGGAATATATGCGCCTCCCCTCGCGCTCCGGTAATCACCGAGGAGCGCTCGAGGAGGCGGTTGGCTGGATCTTTATGTGAAATTTAACCCTTTAACCCCTTATTGAAGCAATCCAATCTCAAATTTGTTGACGGGCCCTCGTTAGAAACTTAATAGCCGCGCTTGCAACCTCTTTAGCTGGAACAAGCATTGATTTAATCAAACTCTTCATTGATAATAGCCTACGACAAAAATATGAAGTAAATAGACATTAATTAGTTGTTGTATGAACCAAATTCATTAAGCGTCATTCATCCTCTAGTTATGCTGACACGTAAAAAATAATAGAACGTTATTTTTTAGATTCTGGAACTCTGTTTTGCGTCGTAGGCTAACTGGGTCATTATGTGCATTAAAAATAACGGTAACACTTTACAGTAAGGTTTTATTTGTTAATATTAGTTAATGTATTAACTAACATGCACTAACCAATAGATTTGTTCCTGTATTTGTTCATCTTTGTTAACGTTAGTTAATAAAAATCCAGCTGTTAATTAATTGTTTGTTCATGTTAGTTCACAGTAACTAATGCTAACAAACACAACTTTTGATTTTAATAATGTATTAGTTAATGTTAAGAGCAACATTTACAAATATTAATAAATGCTGTAAAAGTGCAGTTCATTATAAGTTCATTTTAACTAATGTTGTTAAATAATGCTAACTAATGAAACCTTATTGTAAAGTGTTACCAAAATATCAATAGGTCGGATCCTGCATTGTGATTGGTTAATACAGCTAATAGCAACTATATTATCTACGATGAAACGTTGAAACACCTGTTTACCAAGTCGAATCACTGCAGCCCACACCGGATGGCTTTTTGCATAGCAACATTCTGTCAAATCAGGGACTATATCTTCTAGCGGAAGGATACCACTGAATATTTAATAGCCTATATATTATAGATTGATATAAAGTTATTCTGTGAAGAAGCTAAATATTTCAGGAAAAACAAAAACAAATGTAATTTCTACCTAAATAAGTTAGTTCAGGCATATAGGCTATATTAGAACTCAATTTAAACTTGAAGCATAGAAATATAAATTAAGTGAAACCTACTCAACTTCCTGATAGGCCTACTTGTGTTCCCATCATGCACTGGGGCATGAAAAATTAATAAGGTTGCATTTTTCATTTTCATAAATAAAATAGTGTGTGTGCAATCTAAAACAAAAATATAAGTAGGTAATAGTCTACTTTAAAATGTCTATTATTATTACATTTACACCACAATGGGTAATATAAATAGGCCTATATGATACAATAGAGCATAACTAATATTTTTCTTCAGAAGTCACTTGCTTGTTTTATATTTACACAACAGTTTCTATTCATTACGGACTGATGAAATCTTTCCTGCATTACTGCATTTTCACTTGTGCTTTCAGCAGAATTTCTATTTTATGACGTGAGAAAAAACTCCAGTTGTAAGATTTACTCAACACCTTCTCAAAGAGAAAAGAGAAGAGGAGCAGAACTTGAAGATCTGAAGGAGGAACAAAGACCAGAGGAAATGAAACTTGAAAGATGCAAGGAGAGGAACGCCAATTGTGAAGTTTTGGAAAATGAAAACCGGAAAAACAGAAAACATTAGACTGAATGAAAGACAACTTTGTACTCGTTTCTCTGCTGCTTTTCTTTCTAACCTTCTGCTTGTTTTCCCTTAGGCCTACATGTTTCACTTTCTTTTATCTGTCATGCATCATAAAGCCACCTTAACTTTTATAAAAGCACTTTAATACATACATAAACCCTTTTATTATATTATTAGCAGAAAGTATGATCAACTAAAGAAAGTGAGAAAGTAATCCAATGAGCTGTCTGGCACCTGAGAGGGATTCCCCCTTAAAAAGCCCTTTCACTGGCAGCTGAGCAGTGTGTTCCTACAAGAACACCATGCCCAATAAAGACTTCCACAGACGCTGGCATGCAGTAAATACAGCCATAAAGTTCTGGAATATGTTCCAGAAGTGGATGTCTGTTTGTTTCCACAGATTAGTATCTGTGCAGGCGTAGAAAGAAGAGTGACAGAAACCTACTGTAACTTTTTAAAAAAAGTGAACGTTAACATAAATTAAAGTCACACAGTTCAGTTAGTAACAGAACCCAAGAGTATACTAAAAATACAAATAAAGTGCAGGAGAGAAAAAATGAGGCAAGAAAAAAGATAGTGAAACATCTAGAAAGATAGAAGGTAATCGTGACTGGATGGATGGATGGATGGATGGATGGATGGATGGATGGATGGATGGATGGATGGATGGATGGATGGATGGATGGATGGATGGATGGATGGATGGATGGATGGATGGATGGATGGATGGATGGATGGATGGATGGATGGATGGATGGATGGATGGATGGATGGATGGATGGATGGATGGATGGATGGATGGATGGTCTGACTGACTGACTGATTGATTGATTGATTGATTGATTGATTGATTGATTGATTGATTGATTGATTGATTGATTGACAGACAGATAGTAGATAGACAGACAGACATAGATAGATAAATAGACAGTAGACAGACAGACGGACGGACAGACGGACAGACAGACAGACAGACATATGGGATGTAAAAAATGTTAACTTAGTAGGTAAATCTAGTGAATGTTGCAGTCAGGACACAATCACAGTTCATAACACTCCCGTCGACTGCTTGAGATACAGCAGAAAGAGGAGGGCGCCTCCTCCATCATTAAACCCCTCTCTTAAGCTATTTTTAGATTTACGTTTTATTATTATGGCCAAACCACGCAACCAGTAAACAAAACAAAACCCATAACCTCCAGACAAACTCAAACACTCATCAGAGAGTCTGCTCCTGTACTGACATCACTGTGAGTCAGAGCTGAAGGAAACTCTCCCTTTTTCTGTCCGTCTCATTCTGTGATGACACAGCACATCTGACAACTTACCTGAGAAGCACAGACACCTTACATGAGATGAGAGTGCTGCACACACAAACACACACGCAGACAGTTTATTCAGCGGTAATTAAAAGATTCTTGTCCAAAGGTATATTACGTTACTCCACCAAGGAATCTGACCTCTATCCAGTGTGTACAACACACTCCAGCCAATCACCTTTCTGCACAGTCATTTGCTCTCAGACATTATGACAGGGAAAGAATGCATGCATGGAGTTATTGCTTTCTGTCAGCCCCGCTTATCGCTCGGTTTCGTTTCTTTACTTTACAAGAACATTTACTGAGTCAACCGCTCTACATCAGCAATACCAGAAGTAGGATGTTTTATGAAACTATTTTTTATATTTATCTGACCTTTGAATTCAGTGTTTTGTTTTCTGCTCATACTTCAGGTTAAGGGTTTGTTTGTGTGGCGAATTGCGGAGAAATAAAAACTAGTCATATCTCAACACCTTGACAACCACATAGCAAAATCCTAACAACCTATTACAACACCCTAGAGTTGATTCTGGAAACTTTGTTCCACTCACATCTTTTATACTATATGGTTTCTAAGTAAATATGGCGACCTTTTCTCTTCTTCTTGCATTCGGTCCTGTAATTGTGCTTCAAAAATAAATAAAAATGATGTTTAGCAGAATTAATAATATCCCTGCTTTAAAAAATAAATAAAAACCAGTGTGGTTGCTAGAATATGACATTTTTTGGATGCTGGTCGCTCAGTTTAAAAATAAGGAACAAATAATAACTATCTAGACTGCATTTATGTTAATGGTGCCTGCCTGTGCTAAACTCACCAGCTCAATGCCAGGGTTTTCTGGGTGGTTGCTAACTGGCCGAAGTCAAAAGAGCCCACCCACCTCGGGTCACTCTAGTGTAAATCTTTTTTTTTTTTTTTCTTGCATGTTTTATTGTCTGCCAGGCCAAGGTCTGATTGCTTAGATAAAATAGCTCCTCTACAAGGGGCCATTTAATGCAATGAAATGAACCTCTGGTGCTCTTTGGTCATTTTTGACCAAAAATGTTTACATTTGTTTTGTTATTTTTTTCTTCATCGGAATGGTACGGAACTTGGTAAACACACACACACAAAAAAATCATGGACATGATTTGAACAGGTTAAATGGTCCTGAAAAAAAAATAGTCACACTTGTGCTCCTCGAGGTAAAAAAAATTACCGCATTGGAAATGAATGGGAGACGAATTTCATCTAGTGAAAACTTTTGGTACTGCGGCCAAACAAAATCTTACTGAAATCTCATTTCAGGTTCAAATTTTGAACATTAGTTGTTTAGCTTTGATTTTCTCATAGTTTTAGAGTAAAACATGTTTTTGAAAATATCTATTTCATATGAAAATTGAAAATAGTATTTTTGCTAATTTTTCATAACAATAAACGTAAAATTCTGTAACTTATTTTAAATTCACTTTTTAAAACTTTTTTCACTTCAGCAATAATCTGCCAAGTGTCATTTTTGAAAAGAGATCAAACTTAAGTGTGTGCTCCAGATTTACGACAGTTTAAGTAAGAAATGGGAATTTTATGCTCAAAAAGGGAATAAATGGATTATAAATACAGCGTAAATATAATTTAGTACCATTAAATCCCCAAAAATACAAAATATTAAATAAAAAATATTATCAAAATAAAATCTAGTAGCCTACATTCATTTCATTGAAATAAAAAATATATATATTTCGGTCATTTTTGACCGACATGTGAAGAGCACCAGATGGTTAAATGAAATGAAATGCAATGAGTGTGTATCTATAGTATATATATATATATATATATATATATATATATATATATATATATGTATATATGTATATATGTATATATATATATATATATATATAGTATATATATATATATATATATATATATATATATATATATATATATAGTATGTTTTTGGTTTGTTGTCTGCCAGGCCAAGGTCAAGGTGTCATTTGCAGTGCAATGCAATGAAATAAATAACATAAAATAGTGACACTTACCTCAGCAAAAAACCCCTAATAAATCAAAAACACAAAGAAAACATTGTCATAAAGGAATGTGAGCACATATAGTATCCACTGAGCTTTACAATTTGACTAAGCCTGCATGTCCCATATAGTTCCTTGGAAATCTTCACTTTTTTTTTTTTTTTTTTTGAAGAGCACAGCTTCATCCAGAAGTGTAGTGGACCTGAACACAAGAAACACAGCATCACATCAAACAACTCAACCAAATCACACACACACACACACACATGCACTCAGGGAGATGGGATCTAATGGTTATAAGCTCCTGGGATCTTAACTTACAGTTATAGGTGTATTCAAACATTGAGGTGGCCCCGGAACTTGAGTTTTATTGAGATCTCATCTTTGTGCCTATAGGATGAGGCTCGGTAAGGAGAGCCAAGTTGCTTTGTATTAAAAATGTCTGCAGAACGTCACTGAACTCACATCCACACAAACCGTGGACCAGTCTGAACACGCAGCACTCGAACAGATTTGTTGTAAAACAGTGGCTCTTTATTTTCCCTCTTTAAAACAGCGGATGAAGTGGGGAATTCAGGGGAGGAGGTGTGCTTGGGTAATTGCCGCTGCTCTGCTGCCTATCATATGCTGGACTTCTTAACGTGTGAGAGCAGCGTGGAATGTGGGAAAGGAAAAAGAGGAAGACAGGGGTCTTACCGCGTCGTGGTGGTCTGACCTTGGCCCCGCCGGAGGCCAAACACTGTCAGGGTCCTCCATTTTAAATCAATCCACAAAATATACGATTTCGGAGCTTCATGTCTCTGAATGGACGAACATGTTTGAGATGCATTTAGCTATGAAACAACAGAGTATGAAAAGGAAGGTCAGTCTTTTCCCTGCCATTACATTGAGCTGAATGACTTCTTGAAGGAGTGCAACAAGCTGTCTTCAGATTTCTATTAGAGCCTTAAGCCCTTGATTGTGGAAATTGGCATGTCAAATTCGGCTTTCACCTCGTCTCTCTGGTCATTTGTCTGGGAGGACAACGGATGGAGGCGAGGGAGGAAGAGGAGAAGAAGCAGGCGATGGTGAAATCTGTTGGATTTCTGCGTTTCATCTGAGCTCAACCTGCAGTCCTGACAGCACTATGCCCAGGGGTGAGGAGTTGGAGAAAACAAAGGATTACTCAGAAAAGAAATCTGCAGGGGAAACCCGAGGGAGAAAGTGTTTCATTTCAATTTATCAGTTTACTTTCAGTTGTCAAATTGTCAACATCATAGAACTTTATTAGCATGACTGTTGCATAAATATGCAATGCAATGCAATAAAATAAAAATGCAATGCAATGCAATGAAAAAATGCAATGCAATAGAAATTTTTTTAATAAATCAATGTGACGCAATACAAAACAATGCAATGCAACATAAACATAAAGCAATGCAATGCAGTGTTAACAAATAAAACAATGCAATGCAAAAAAAAATCTAACAAATCATTGCAATGCAATTAAAAAACAAACAAAAAACACGGTAATAGAATGCAATGCAAAATAAAATAAAATCACCATTTGGTTCCTAGTATTGAAGGTGGCTCTGATGCGACTTTAATTCTGTGTATATGAAAAAGAGCTTCAATGCATAGTGACATTGTCATTATTATTTTACTTAATTTATCATTTCATTTTGTGGCTCATAGTTTCAATAAAATAAAATATTCAAGAAGACATATGCACAAAATAAACAGACACACAGACTAGCATATATGACAGTGGACTTTGAATTGTGCTGCAGTGAATGTGTAACTTCCTCAGTGGCACTTGCATGTTCTTGCACTCACTTTTCCCCCCATTTACTAGCCACATTCCTTAATTTGTAGAAAAACTAACCACTCATCTCACTATAAACATGGTAATAAAAACAGAACACTCCAAAACAGACACTAACAATCACAAACAGGTGTTTCATGGCTGTAAGACTTGTGGAAATTTATAAGGCCCTTATAAACATCCTTGGCTCTTGTTGAGTTCACAGTTTGAATGGGGAGCTCCGGCTCTTTTTGATTTAGCTGTAGTAATTGAGTATGTGTGTGTGTGTGGTACAAGAATATTAGAGTCTGCCACACCCGATGTAAGCGATCCACAATAACTGTTCACACACATCGAGGCATTCATGAAATGTTGTTAAAACCCCCCTCCCATGATGCATAGCAGCTCCTCTGGAAGCCACAGGCTGGCCGCCAGCTTTTAAAAGAAAATTAGAGGAGTTTGGCTCTTTACAGTTATATGAAAGCAATAAAGCGACAGGCCCAGAAGTGGTTGAGGAATTCATGAGTCAGTGAGGAGAGAAAGAGACAGAGACAGAGAGAGAGAGTCCCATTCACCATTATTGTACAGAAGAAGAGATCAGATCAGACATTCTGCTAAACATCTCAAAGAAAGAACATTGTTTAGATAACCTGACAATCTCTTTACATTGCATACACCAACTGCAAAGGTCAAAACTAAAATTAGCATCTAGAATTTTTTTCTTTTTTGCAGTGTATTTTAGCAAAACGTTAACTTTTTTTAACTTAAAACTGAGCACTTCTTTAGAATATCACACTATAAAACAAATGTTATACTCTCGTGAAAAAGAAGTGTGCTTAATTGCAGTGAATGTAAAAACTGTACTTGCTGATAAAATTAATGAAATAAAAGGCCACTTAAGTGTACTTTCAGAGTCCAATTTTTAAAAGTGCACTGTAATAGTGTCAAATTAAAAGTTCTACTTTAAAATGCATGTTAATTCATTACATTTTAATTATCTTCTTACATGCTTAAAAGTACACTTATTTTGATGTGTTGACTATCCCATTAAAGCACATGTAATGTACTTAATTATAATTTTAACTGAAGTGTGTTATTCAATACTACATTTAAAGTTAATCTATTTTAAAAGCACTAAATTACAACTTCATCACTATACATGTGTATTTTTAAATGCATGACATGCAATTTCAATGTTAATGATATTAAAGTATATTTTAGTTTACCATAAACGCTTGTCAGTACATTCGGCAGTAAATTTCAAAGACAATCATGAAATAACATAAAGATGTGCACAAGTGGGTAAAAAACCCCCTCTAAATTTCAGCCAATTAAATTTAATATGAATTTAAACTATAATACATTTTAGTTTGATTGCAAATAACATGCAATTAAGTGTCCAAAAACATTACTTTTAGTTCACACTTAAAGTACATTATTTTACTTCTTAAAAGTATGCTGTAAGTGTATTTCTTTTTCACAAGAGTACAAATAAATTGGAATAAAATGTGTGTGTTTATGTTTTGGTCTAAGTGGCCTCAATGAGCCCTGTCACACGCAGCGGCTGACGGAAAGGCCGTCCTGCATACCACAAATCACACAAGCCCCATGGGGTCAGAATTATCTTGTGACCTTAAGTATGGGTCGGATGTGATTGAGGACAGCGAGCCATCGATCAGTGAATTCAGGAGTCATTTAGCTGAAGTAATAATGGACTGTTCATTTCTCATCCTTGTGTTACCGCACAATACTGTCTGAGTGCCTGTTATTGGTTAATGACACCCTTGAGACTCTTCCATCCTTCCAGCAGATTAAAGTGTTTGTGTGTGTGTGTCAGTAGCTCTATTGAAGTGCATGTCTACTTAACACCGACTACGCTTGGAATGCAGCAGTAGCGCAATGCTTAGCAATGTACTTACTGCATACGTCAACAATCAAATAAATAAATAAAAATCAACCCTTTACCCCCAAGTATGTTTTTTTTTTTTGCCAGTCAGTGTCAGCATTTTTGATAATTTTCACAAAACTGTCCCCCCAGAATATTTTGCTGTATGAATATCTGAACATACAATATATCAAAAGAATGAACAGAGCCTCATTGTAGCTTCATGCGTTCTTACCAACACTTGAATGTGGGTACGTTTCATTTAAAAAAAAGCAACATTTTGAACAGAAAGCTGAGAAAATTACAGATCAGATTCATGTCTGATGAAAACAGAGTAGATGGAGGGCATCAAAACCCCAAAAGCTTCATAGTCCTATAGCTCATCCTGGGTTGACATTTCATTCGCTAACGTTAGGCAGTTTTGATTTATATGCAGTTTAATGTTTGGCGATCGTGTTAGCTTGCATGCACATAAGCAATGCTTCTATAGCTGCGTCCCAATTCAGAGGCTGCATCCTTCGAAGGCCACTAAGGTCGCACTGAGTGTTATTAAACGGAAAGGTCAAACCTACAATGGACTGTTTTTGTCGCCTAGCTCCTCAAGTAACAAGTAACGTTTGTACTGCACTTTTTATATTCAACTGAAACAAAGCAGGGTTCAAAACCTGTCTAAATATGTTCACCTTGGTGCATTTATTTACATAATAAAGAGCAGATAGCCTACTATATAAAATTGCATATTGGTAAGATATGTCAACCACTTTATATATTTGTTTTTATTTTTACAATTGTGTCATAAGATACATAAGATTATTCGAGTAAAGGCAGGTGCACACTGTGTGATTTATAATAGTCCTTTACGACTGTTGCTTGTCAGACTGTACAAGAATGATGAATGCTGTAAGCCATGTCACACTGCGGGATCTCAGTTGTTATTAATGTCAGACTGTACGGCAGTTAAAACACGTGAAAAATGGACGCGCGTAAGAAGACTCGTCTGGAGTTTCACATCATCAAACCCTGACACGTTCGGTGACTGTGAGCTGCATTTACACGTGGGATAGAAATGGTGGATAGCAAACAAAAAAACATCTCTAATGTTAATTTTGATCGTGGCTTCTCTTGAAAAGAAAAATTACAGAAGAAAAGAAGACGTGTGTGTGGAGCAAATGGTGGTTTGTTGTTTTCTCACTAATTGCGTCATCAGGTCCGGCGCTCCTATTGGTTTTTGATTTGACGGTTGACGTCGGAGACGTCACACATACAGGACTGTGGCTCAAATATTCTGACACTGCCAGAATTTCGTCTGAGGCAAATTTGGATCGCAATGGTCATTAATTGGCTGTCAGATATCAAACTAACAATCAAAGATTCACAAAATTTATCTTAGATGGCCCAAACGTGGTCAAAATTGTACAGTGTGACTGTGAACCCAGCTTTAGTTGAAACCCAATACTTACATTTAAAAGTGTAATCCGGCAAAAATAAAAAATAAAAAAAGTCTAATTCAGTCATCACCACTGCGCAATGAATTCTGGAGTAAGGTAGGACGTGAAGGATCCATCTGTTGTCTCCTTCATTGCCTGTGCAACGAAGGATGCATTTCAAGGCCGCATTTGAAGAAGCCTTCGAATTGGGACTGCCTTTGTCGCGCCGCGATGATGCAATCAGCCTCCGAAGGATGAAGCCTCTGAATTTGGACGCAGCTTATCGCTTGTTTCTGTTTCTTCGCCTGTTTTTTGATCCGGAGATTCTGTACTCTTTCAGAAGATGTGTAATAGCATACAACAATTAAGGACCATTCAAACAGAACTCGTTTTTCCATTCCACTATGCTACTCTTCCATTGTTTTTCAATGTAAAAGCGCTAGACGGATGGGTTTGACTGTTGCGTTTGCGTCTTTTGCAGCGTCTCATGCAAAAAAGCACGTTCTAAATGTGTGCTGCGCTCAAGTTAAAAGTAGTTCAACTTTTTTTTAAATGCGTTTCTAGACCTCTAGAATGATTTTTTTTTTTTTTTTTTTGCTGACCTGTGTCTCACATTTTGACCACAAAAGCATGTTTTGTGTGAATCGGCCCTTACTCTGACTTTGCAGTATGTATGTTGTGCAAAGAATGCCAAGTGTCGAATCTATGATATTTTACATTAACACATTTTTAATGTATGCTTGTCAATGCTATGTTTTATTTATGCTAACTACTACTAGCATACTACTAATTAGAAATGATAAATCACTGCACTTAAAAAAAAACAGTAATCAGTATACAGTGAGGAAAATAAGTATTTGAACACCCTGCTATTTTGCAAGTTCTCCCACTTGGAAATCATGGAGGGGTCTGAAATTGTCATCGTAGGTGCATGTCCACTGTGAGAGACATAATAAAAAAAAAAAATCCAGAAATCACAATATATGATTTTTTAACTATTTATTTGTATGATACAGCTGCAAATAAGTATTTGAACACCTGTCTATCAGCTAGAATTCTGACCCTCAAAGACCTGTTAGTCTGCCTTTAAAATGTCCACCTCCACTCCGTTTATTATCCTAAATTAGATGCACCTGTTTGAGGTCGTTAGCTGCATAAAGACACCTGTCCACCCCATACAATCAGTAAGAATCCAACTACTAACATGGCCAAGACCAAAGAGCTGTCCAAAGACACTAGAGACAAAATTGTACACCTCCACAAGGCTGGAAAGGGCTACGGGGAAATGCCAAGCAGCTTGGTGAAAAAAGGTCCACTGCTAGAGCAATCATTAGAAAATGGAAGAAGCTAAACATGACTGTCAATCTCCCTCGGACTGGGGCTCCATGCAAGATCTCACCTCGTGGGGTCTCAATGATCCTAAGAAAGGTGAGAAATCAGCCCAGAACTACACGGGAGGAGCTGGTCAATGACCTGAAAAGAGCTGGGACCACCGTTTCCAAGGTTACTGTTGGTAATACACTAAGACGTCATGGTTTGAAATCATGCATGGCACGGAAGGTTCCCCTGCTTAAACCAGCACATGTCAAGGCCCGTCTTAAGTTTGCCAATGACCATTTGGATGATCCAGAGGAGTCATGGGAGAAAGTCATGTGGTCAGATGAGACCAAAATAGAACTTTTTGGTCATAATTCAACTAAACGTGTTTGGAGGAAGAAGAATGATGAGTACCATCCCAAGAACACCATCCCTACTGTGAAGCATGGGGGTGGTAGCATCATGCTTTGGGGGTGTTTTTCTGCACATGGGACAGGGCGACTGCACTGTATTAAGGAGAGGATGACCGGGGCCATGTATTGCGAGATTTTGGGGAACAACCTCCTTCCCTCAGTTAGAGCATTGAAGATGGGTCGAGGCTGGGTCTTCCAACATGACAATGACCCGAAGCACACAGCCAGGATAACCAAGGAGTGGCTCTGTAAGAAGCATATCAAGGTTCTGGCGTGGCCTAGCCAGTCTCCAGACCTAAACCCAATAGAGAATCTTTGGAGGGAGCTCAAACTCCGTGTTTCTCAGCGACAGCCCAGAAACCTGACTGATCTAGAGAAGATCTGTGTGGAGGAGTGGGCCAAAATCCCTCCTGCAGTGTGTGCAAACCTGGTGAAAAACTACAGGAAACGTTTGACCTCTGTAATTGCAAACAAAGGCTACTGTACCAAATATTAACATTGATTTTCTCAGGTGTTCAAATACTTATTTGCAGCTGTATCATACAAATAAATAGTTAAAAAATCATACATTGTGATTTCTGGATTTTTTTTTTTTAGATTATGTCTCTCACAGTGGACATGCACCTACAATGACAATTTCAGACCCCTCCATGATTTCTAAGTGGGAGAACTTGCAAAATAGCAGGGTGTTCAAATACTTATTTTCCTCACTGTATATTAGTATAATGCATCTTTAAACATTTCCGACTAAACTCAAACTAATAAAAAAGTGGGATATAGTAGTTCATTGTGTCTTGGTAATATACTGCACAAATTTAGTAGGCCATGCATACTGTGTGCACAATGCACACTGCAAAATTAGCATGAGTAGTAAGCCAAAGGAAATATGTTTTCAAAGGGTCAAACGTGAATGACTCATTAGGACAATTGCTTGCGGTGTTCCTCTGGGACTGAACTGCGGTTGGGCTGTTTTTCTTCTTTACATGACAGGTGAATTTTGAATGGACACTACATCACCAAACAGGAAATACAAGTGAATCCTCTAAGGGTCTAATGCCCTATGGGAATTTGGTTGTATTTCTTCTCTGATTAATAGCATATAGTATGTGAAAAAAAGTATATATATAGTTTACTTTAGCTCACAAAAATAATTATAATGACTGAGTATTTTGTTAAATTTTGGACAACATACTTCCCATGATCATATTACTAGTCTAGAATCTTAATCTGTAATTATGGTGAACATGAATTTGAAGCTTAAAGTTCCGTCTGAATTTTAAAAAATTCCAAAAGGCGGAACACTGTTTGAACTGTAATCAGATCGTGGCTTTATTTCCTGTCCCATTAACTCCTTTGAATCTTTGTGGAATTCCATTATTCAGACAGATTTTGATCTCCTGACCTGATCTGGTGCTCTCCTGATTGACCTCTGCACCTCCTTTCCTTCGACTCTGATCCTTTCATTCTTGTCTTCTCATTAGAGCTGGCAGCACACATCACAGCCCATGACCTGAGCGGGTCAGGATTAAACTGTAACGTGGATGTTCATGCAGCGATACTATGGTTAGACAAGGATTAGCTCGAGCCACAAAGACGACAAGTTAGCACATAAACTGATACATTTTAGCTTGAATATCAAAGTGTTCTCACAGTCATGGTAGGGGGCAAATCTGTTAAATGATTCATGACTGGGTGGAGCGGTAAAGGCGGGCCGGTGGTAATGAAATCTACTGAGACTCCAGTTGCATATCTGATCCAAATAAACTGACTGTAAAAACACAAGAAAATAGGAGAATATTAGATAGCGATGCAAAAAAAAAAAAAAAATTAAAGGAACATTGCAGGCAAAATAAATTCAAACGTTTAAACCATGCAAAGAATTAACAAAGGCGTATTAGTAAAGTTAAATTTAAAAAGCTTCATAAGTCAAATAGTTAAAAAAAAAAGAAAATTCAAACATAAAGTTAGTAAAATCAACATTAACACTTAAAATATGCAAAAAATATTACACTTATTAGTAAAATTAAAAAGCATAATTATTAAAAACAGATTGTTGGAAAGTATAATGAAAAGTAATACCTTTACATCATTCAAAAATACAAATCTAGAAAAAAATCTCACAATACTACTAGAAAAAAGTAATAATTCAGAAATGAATTACTTTAAAGCATGCAAAAATAAAAAGTTTCATTTGTAAAATCATAATTTATAAAAAATGATAAAAGCAAAATAATGAAAGCCCTTAAAACATGCAAAACAATTGGTCAGTAAAATAAAAATGTCATTAATAAAAACAGACAATAAATATGAATATGAATACCTCTGAAACATGTAAAAAAAGAAAAAATAAAAAAGAGAGAGAGAGAGAGAGAGAGAAAACTATTGTAAACATAGAGAATTAGTAATGATATAAAGAAAAATAGAGGTTGTCGATCCAGAATAAAGATTCTGTAATCAAGTGTTTTTGTGTGTGTATTTAAAGAGGTTGAGTGGCAGGCTTGAGTACATTCCCCAGTTGATTTAGTGTAGTTAAGATCAGATGGAATGTGTCAAAGCCAAAAGCTCTAGTTTAATCTCGCTGGCCTCCCCTTCCTCTGACAACACAAGCTGACATCTGACTGGCAGTGGGAGTAAAAGAGATCCGGGGTGAACGAGAGTCAAACCGACAGGAAGAATGATAAGGTGATCTACAAAACATCAAAGGAGGATTCCAAGAGACAAACAGATGCATTAAAAAGCGACGAGACATTTAATGGTGTTCAGAAGCTTTTCTTTATTGGCCTGAAGATTAGAGTCACAGAATGTGTGTAAAAGTTGATGTGTGTTTTATTCTGTAAAAACCGAGAAACAAAGCATGCAATCAACAATCGTTCTTTCCAAATTCATTCAAATAAACTCCAACTCATTCATAAACTACGGTATACTGCAAAAAACCCCACCTTTTCCTTAAGTCACTACAAACGAACAATGGCTGTCTCTAAACCTAAAGCATTTTGGAGCATCGGTTGAATTATACAGGTAAATATTTTGAACACACACGATGGCCAAAATGCTGTTGAAGGAACCAACTTTAGCATTTCTGATCTTTTCAGTTTTCAGAACATATCCATTAGTAATTCATAGTAAACTGGTGAATCGCACACAAACATGTCACACTTCACCCCAACATTTAATTATAATTTTTCATAATTTTTAAACCTATTTTGAAGACAATTTTTTTGATTCGATTATTTTCATGACAACTGCATACATTTCTCCCCGTGTTCTCAATACTGTACAACAAACAAGTCTAATTCCAATTTCTTTCCCATAAATGTATTGATATGAATTTTTATTATTCTCAAGTTCATATTTTAAATTTACTGTTTTGCAGTAAAAATATATTTTATGCATTTTTGTATTATAAATCAGCCTAAAATAAGCATCATATATATGAAGCCTATATGATATATAAATATATCTGCATGTGTATAAGTTTATTTGGGGGTGAAATACGACCTGGACATGTTCTTGACGGGTTTTGTGAGATTCACCCAAAAATGTCATGGCCTCAGGATGTAAGAGCATGTGTGTGGATGTGCATTTGTGTGTAATACAATAGCATTTTGAAGGAAAAAAGAAAAAGAAAAGCAACGGCATACAGATTCAACACATTAAGACTTGAGCAAGACTCCCATGAAAACCCCTTTTATAGCTTGTTCTATATTAAAACTTGTGTCTTAAAATGTAACAAACCCCTTCCCATTAATTCCAGCAGCAGAACGAAGGGTGGTTGGAAAAGCCAAGAAAATAAAATCACTATAGAACAGCAAAAAACGCAAAAATAAACAGATTTCGTCAGAGGGTCAGAGCTCTCGAAACAAGAATGCAAAATGACCCATGCGGGGTTAAACACGGCACGCTAAACACGCAGCTAAAAGGCAAAAGCTTAAAAAACACTCTTTCCTCTATGTAAACATATTCATATACTTGTGCCATCTGTAATGTTACCTTCCTCTTCAGTGCTGAATGGCAAGTGTACAAAATGCATCTCTGGTCTGCATGCATCACATATTGTAGGACATTTACACATGCCACATCAAGATGTTTCACATCAGTCTGTTTGGGCACCTCGTTCCCTCTCCTAATCTGGTGAAATAAAGCTTTGTGACAGCATAGGTCAATTCAAAGTGCAGGTAAGAAAAAGAAAATAACAAAGGAAAAAAGCAGAAAAGGTGGAGCACTTGTGCTTCTTGCAAAAAAAAAAAAAAAGAAGTAAAACCTGAATGCTTGGCTGCATAAAAGAAGTTGTTTTTTATTAGTTGCCACATCAGAGCAACTCAACAATAGTTAAGCTAACGATTTAAGCAAAACCGATGAAGTACCACACACACTAATTTATGCAACCAGGCACCCGAGTAAGCTGACGGAGGTCTGTAACCTCTAGACGTGTGTCAGACGGTCGGGTTAGACAGTGAGAGAAATGAAGCTGTTATATCTCTGAATGTTCCTCTTGAGGATCTCAGAGCAGGGCCCGAGGACACGCTCAAAACGTGGCCGGTCCAGCTTCACACACTTCAGCGGCCCCCTGGCCACGACTGTGGCTGCACGGGGTCTGTTCAGCAACAGGGCTATTTCACCTGCACAAATAAAACAAAACACACACACACACACAGGTTAGCTTAATGACTTGATTTTTAGAAATTACAAATTATGGAAATCAATTTAGATTTTTATATACTCTGACACTCAAAACTCAAAATATCACAGGCAATTAACTGATACTAGGTTGTCAAAATAATTCAGATATGTATTTCGCCATCAGGTATGGTGTCCCACAGGGGTCTGTTTTGGTACCGCTTACATTTACATAATCATCAACACCTATTCAGTACTTAGCAACCTGACCCTTCCTAATAAACAAATGTGTGAACTATGCCGTCACACTGAGGTTAGACACCGATCACAACAAAAGTTTATTTACATACAGTATAGAAGTCTTAAAGGTACAGTGACAAAAAACTGTCAGTTTAATTCTAAGGATCAGATAGAGAGAGAGAGAGGAAATGGTCATGAAAAGCTAATAATGACTGTTTGTGTAAGAACATTGAGCTATAAGTAGATATATGTGTAGATTATGACCCCTTTAAAATAAAAAATCTAAAATTGTGATACAATAATACATTATTCTACTAAATGTTTGAAAAAGACTTTTGCAACACTGATTTCAGTTGTTTTAAATTTTATATTCTGCTAAATAAATTCAAACAATAAATAATTTATTAATCAATAAATAATAATAACAGTTATATAATTCACAACATTAAATACTTTTAAGACATTTAAACATACTTTATTTATTTTTTAAATCTTAATATGTATCCTAATCCTCCTTACAATGCAAAGACCAATAAATAATGAAGTCATTTGTAGGTTTGAGCAGCCCAACACTGCAATATTGACTCATCCAATGGCAAAGGTTAGGGGCGGGACTATCTCATTGACCAACCAATGGCAGATGTGGGATTGTTCAGAAAACCTGTTTAAAACAATCACTATTTTTACCATTTTAATTTGGTGATATTAGCTGTGCAGAAATGTCTCATATTTAAGCAGTCATCTGTTAAAAATTGACTGCCTTTGCTGCGTGCTAATAACATAAACACAACCCGTTTAGCTTAAACGGTTATAAAACAAAGAGCAGTAGCTCTCTATATAATGTAAATATGACTATATTCACCACGTAGAGAGACAATCTAAAGATCAGTATGCCTGTGGTGCAGCAGTGTAAACCGCACTGACAGTAAACAAGCACACAGATCTACATTCTGCAAGCTCTGCACATGACGAACTGCCACCTGTTAGGAAAGCTACTCTTCCTGTCTGGCTCAGGCACTTCTGTTCTGTTATTTACAAGTCTCTGGCACAACGCTGCAGGCTCTGCGATCCTTCCAACACTCACCGAAGTAGTCAGATGGACCCAGGCGGCCCACTTCGACATATTCCTCATTATCAGACCTGCGCTGCAGAACAGATGCTGTACCCTGGGAAGAGAAGGAGAGACACAGGTTTAATGTGGAGGAAAAGTACAAAAAGAGGAGCGGAGGGAGGGAGGGAGAAAAGCCTAGCTCATGGTGTCGCCGAGTTTGAGACGCGTCAAAAGGATTAGTGCTTTATATGCCTGCAGGTGTACAGGGTTTAGACAACTCTGCATGCTCGCAACACACACAAGTACGTCATGGACTGACACATGCAAGCACACCTGGGCCTGTCAGTGTTGAGATTTTTCAACAATCATAGAGTTACACTGCATGCGGCGCCCCACACTGCAATGCAAAAACTCATTTAGAAAGATAAACAAGGAGACAGGCAAACGGTCTGTCACATTTGTCACATCAAGGACAAACACTACCCACAATACAACAGTAAAACGAGGAAGGCTGACAGGACAGGGCTTCTCTCTATTCATAGTCACTTTACACAAGTTGAAAAGACTAATAGCTGTTATACAGTACAAAATATAGTACGTAAAAATGCACACAAAAAAAAGCATGTAAAACAATAATTAGAATAAAGTGATGTAAATGTTAAATAAAAAAATTAAACTAAAACAAATCTGTAATATAAAAGGGAAATTAAACAATTGGGCTCAAATAATTTAAAAATAATAGTTAAATTATTTAGCAATAATTAATATAAGGATAGGCCTATTTAAATATAACAAATATTAATTCATTAATTTAATTATTATTGAATTGTTGGATTATTACTGTTGAATCAAATAACAAAAAAAAAAAAAAAAAAAAACGTAACTACAATACCCTCTTTCATTACTCTCCAGACTGTAAGTAAACTAGTATCTTGTGAGCAAATGTGGGGGTTGGAAGCAGGTCATCTACAGGCTCTTTTGCTGGGTCACTTAGGGCTTTGCACGTCAACGGCAACAATTTGTAAGAAAAGCAAAAAATATGGACTACTTTTTAAACATAACTGAGGAACTTTATGATTAAATGACATTACATAGGTGGGAGAAAGTAGTTCTACCAATACTGCTGATGTAACAGTCCAGTTACAACCACATCTTAGATAGCAGCCATAGCTATTAAAGCTATTCCATAAACATCTAATAAAAAATAAATCAACAAGCTGTTACTAAGAGAGACCACATACAGTGAGAAGAGGCCCAACCCTTGAGGGATGCCAGACCTGACCTGTTTGCTCTCAAAGGAGTTGTTGTCTTCACTCAAACTGCTAGTGGACACTGACATATGATTTGAACCAGTTCTAATCCACAGCACTTGTCGAAGTAGTCAATACCATATCACTGTCCACCGCCCATGGCTGTATCTCACATGTAGCACTACTGGATCTCTTTGGAGCTTTCAACACACAGTTGACCCCATTGACCTTAACATCCTGGTAGAAGACTTGAAAATCACAGGTCAAGTATGAAAATCAAGGGTCAAGGATAGTGTCCATCAAAGTTGTGTACTGGAGTTAATACTAGTATCATTGTAAACACTGCGTTAACTTCCACTGCTACACTGACGAAAAACAATTATGCATCAACAAGACTAAAAGCTTCTTTTGTAATGTTTGCGGCAACTAAAGATTTATTTAGGTGTTAATATGTGTTATCTTTGACTTTTTAAACGTAGAACGTATACATTGCATTACAACAGCTGAAGCAAACAACCACCCAAAACACTTTAGCAACAACATACTGTAGAAGTTGCTAAAACTACTAAGAAACTGCATAGCAACACCCTAGCAAACCACCCATAACACTCTAGCAAACACATCTGGGTGCTAAAACCACTTTAAACAACTTAGTTGTTGCACATCAACACCATTTCCAACTACATAACAAGGTGCTAAAATTAATTAGAACATCTTAAAATTGCATAGCAACATCCTAGCAACCACCCACAAGTCTCTAGCAAATACATAGCAAGATGCTAAAACCACACATCAAACACACTACAGCAACTGTATAGCAACAAACTAGCAACCACCCATAACCCTCCAGCAATCACATAACAAGGTGTTAAAATCACTTAAAACACTTTAGAACCTGCAACACTCTAGAAACCCCTTAACAGTGCTAAAACCAGTTAAAACATTGAACGGCATAGCAACAACTTAGCAACCACCCACGATGTTCTAGCAACCACATAACAGTGTAAACCATTCAGACCACTTTAGGAATTGCATAGCAACACCATAAAAACCACACATTCTAGCAACTAGTTCAGGTGCAACATCCACTTGAAACACCTGGAAATTGCATAGCAGCACCTAACAACTACCCGTAACAATCTAGCAACCACATAGCAAGGTGCTAAAACCACTTAAAACACTTCAGAAATTGCATAGCAACACCTTAGCAACCACATAATGTGCTAAAACCACTCAGAGCACTTAAGGAATTGCATAGCAACACACTAGAAACCACACATAACATTCTAGCAAGTAGCAACTACTTAAGGTGCAAAAACAACTTGAAACACATAGGAATTGCATAGCAACACCTAGCAACTACCCATAACATTCTAGCAACCACATAACAAGGTACTAAAACCACTTAGAACACTTGAAATTGCATAGCAACACCTTAGCAACCACATAATGTACTAAAACCACCCCTGGAAACCACCCATGTGCTTTCAGTAACTTTGCATAGTTTAGCACTAGTCACATATTCTTAAGAAAATATAATTCAGACATCTGCTATAGACCAGACTAAATGCCATTTTACTTCTAACTTACCAAGTGATATTGCCTATAAGACTACCTCAAAGATCTCCAAACACCCTACTGCCTTCTACAGTACTCTATGTCTCCTTCAATCTCAGGATGCATGCCTCTTCAAAGTACAGTTCGAACATCTGCTGATGGAAAGGCATTATGTTACAGAGCTCCACAGCTGTGGGACTGCGTTGTTGGCTGCCAATATGAATAATCAGACAAGCTGCCAATATCTCATTCAGCATCTAGAATACAAACATTCCTGTTCAGTCAAGCATATAGCTAAGGTAACTCATGCATACAGGCTACCATTTTCACCTGAAGGCATCAAGCCCAATTGAAAATCTAAGAGTTTGGGTTAACTGAGATACCAATGTTTGTTGACTTGCTGTTTACTCACGTTCAGTAAAGTCTGGTGCTGGCGTCTGGGCGGGCGGCTCTCCACCTCTCAGTCTCTTTTAGGAATACCAAACCATCTAATTTGCCTTGATGCATAAATACTGACGTATTTTCTCCTCCACTTCTCCTGCATTGATGTGTGCATAGTTAGATATGCATATTTTTATACCATTTCATGGGATAAAGTAGGCAGAACTATCGTTAACCTTTTATTTTCTCACGCTCTATCAAACATACCACACTAACACTTTTTAATCTTAAGTAAGTTACAAATGATTGATTAGGATAGTTGAAGGTGATACCAAAATATACTGCGACAAGCTGCATCTTAAACAGCAGATGAAGCCAAAAAGTGTAAATTATAAATAAACATTTCATATATGCTGTACCATTAAAAATGTTGGGGTCAGTAAGATTTTTCATAAAGAAACAAATACTTTTAATAAGCAAAGTTGATCAAGAGTGATATGTCTTTTAATTTTCTAATCACTCTGGTCAAAATGGTGATATAAGGGCATGTCATATGTATACAGAAAAATTAATGCAAAAGAGCTAACCCTGTGAGAAAATGTAGAAACAAGTCAGAACATTGCATTTTTAATATGTCAGGGATGGCTTTCATCTCATACTGATTTGAATGTGCCTATAATTATGTGGTATATAATGACAGATTTGACTTTTTCTTTAAAAAAGCTCTTTGGCCAAGTTTTAAGCTTTGAATGTTTCGGCGTGACCCTAGTGGATCAGCGTTCTGGTATTTGCAGGATCTTGGCTTGGGACGTGCTCTCCAGAGGTATGACATCATGGGGATGCCCTGGAGCTGTTGGTTTTGCATTACTATCAAATTAAAAGTCTCACAATGGGCAACAAATTGTATCAGCATCTGTGGGAAAACCTATTTAACACAAACAAATTGAGGCAGAGAAAATATAAAACACAAACACCCAAATGCAAACAATTTAGCAGAGTTGTCTAATTGGTCGTCTGCTCTCACACGATTAAGACAGCCTGACAGCAGCTGTACGGGTAATAAACCACACCGCGAATCATCACATTTAGCACGGCCCAAATTAAGATGATGGAACGTCATACATGCGAAATCAGTTAATGTGTGACGCATCAAATCATAGTTGATCTGTGACTCAATCTAACAAACAACAAATGTGTCTCAAACCAGGGTTATTACAGTTAAATAAAACTAAAACCATTTCATTTAAACTATCTACCAAGCCTACATTTCTTATTTTCATTTTAATTTCATCACTTGATTTCCCTAAAATAACTTCTTTCTTTCTTTCTTTCTTTCTTTCTTTTATAAGGACAACACACATTAATCAACATTTCTGTAAATGTGCCAGTGTTAGCCAGCTGGCTAATTTTCAACTGCAGTCCTTTGGCAAGATGGTTTTGAAACCTAAAACTGAAATAACAATTAAAACAACATTTGTACACATAAAAAAAAATAAAAACTACAATAGTGTCTAAATGATACTAAAATAACACTGTCGATGGGACAGAGGATGTTAACATGAGAGACTAAATATTTTTTCCTTCATATTTTTGAGTAAATTGAAGAACCCTAACCCTAACAGTATCTGTCAAGACAAAGAAGAAGCTAAAAGCAAGAACTATGGAACCAGAGCTGGACAATGACACCCACACAGCTCTTCCTTCCTTCCCAAGCCTGTGTCCGTAAAGCCGTCCCTCTGGTTCCCTCGCTCAGGTCTGGAGTCTGGGCCTGACCCTGTGTGAAAGTCTGCAGCCTACATTCCATCACTGAACCGCTGGCCACCCCGTGCTGGGAATCAGGCAGAGACGGGAGGAAGAGAGAGAGAGACAAACAAGCAGCGAGACAGACCCATGTCTCATGCTAAAGTCCTCTTCATTTATTTGTATCTGTCTCTCTGCCCTGCTATACTCTGACCCAGATGAACAGAAGTTGATGGAAATGCAAACTGGGGTAAGGATGAGCAAAATAAAACAAAAAAGCACAGAGCAAATTTTCTGTTCTGTTCTAATCTATTGTATGTGTTCTATTCGGTTTACTGTGTTCTGTTCCATTCTGTTCTCTGTTCTGAGTAAACAGAATAGAAAACATACAATAAATGTAGAACAGAATAGAACACAGAATAGAGTGGAACAGAACAGAGTAAACAGAATAGAACATACAACTGGTTAGAACAAAACAGAACACAAAATAGATTAGAATAGAATAGAATACAAAATAATAGAAAAGAACTGAAAAGAAAGGAATGGAATAAAAATGGAATTGTGCAGAGTGAATAGAGGAGAATAAAACAACTAAAATAGAACTCAAAAGGACACAATAAATGGATCAAAAGTGAGAGTAAAGACATTCATAATATTACAAAAGATTTCCATTAAAAAAATCGGGTCTTTTGAACTTTCTATGATAAAATGTTTCACAATTTCCCAAAAAATATTAAGCAGCACAACTGTTTTCAACATTGATACTAATAAGAAATGTTCAGTGAGCATCAAGTCAGCATATTAGAATGATTTTCACTAGGATCAACACATAAAACAGGAGTAATGATGCTGAAAATCCAGCTTTGACCTTTCTCTTGGAAACTACATTTGTGAGTGCTTCGGTCTATCTGAAGCCACACACACACACACACACACGGACACAGCAGCAGGTTTCCTACACTCAGTCAGTCGCACTCGCACAGACTCAATACTGGCACACATCTCCTTCCATTGTTCAGAAATGAAGAACTAACCTTTCAGCAACACATGTGTGTACTTTACATGGCTCATCAATCTCTGATTTATAACATTTCCCAAAGGAACAATCCTTACAAGAGTCCTTTCCAAACGCACATACTTGTTACATAACCTGAGCATCACCAATCTCAAATCTACAATTAATCTAACAGACAGTAATGCAAAGCTCCACCTGTGTGATTTGGCTCCTCAACATCAGGAACGTTTCATCAAAATTATGAGCAGGCCAGCCAAAAATCTATTAAAATGGGATTTTTGTCTTCCAGGCATAAATCAATAGAGTAAAGCCATATACTGTATATCCTCAACATGCTTTATGATTTGAGGAATCATTCATGTCAATCGCACCAACGGTACAGAATAAGTTGCGCACCAAAGTTTAATAGTGTTAAGGGTTGGCTTAAATTCCTAACCCTAATCATAAGCAATAATAAGGCAATAATCAGGTGGATGCGTGGAGAGCACAGCATCAATAGAGCACTACTTCACTCAACAGCCTGATTATATTAGCACTGCAACCTTCATGGAGGAGAAAATGAAAATGAAGAAAAGAGAGGAGCTGAAAATATGAGAACAGACACAGACGGTAAAAAGAGCCCCCTCCAGACTTCACAACATCTTCATAAATGTGGAGTTAATCAAAATATTGTTCAAAGATCTGGCAGAGGAGGAGAAGAATGCTGAATCAGCACCACCAGGGGTTTCAGAACTGTAAATGTGTTTGGTGGTGTTGACAGCACAAAGCAAGAGTATCAGCTAACGCAAGAAAGGATAGAGAAATCTAGCAGGACTAGATGTGTGTGCACACACACAACCAATATAAACTGATCCTCATTCAATACATGTCCATTCTTCATCAAGCCACACTGAGGATCGTCTGAAAACAACTTTAGGGTGCTTACACACAAGAGAAAGTGCAGTTTGATCGGTTTTGAGAGTGTGGAAAAAGTCAGATCAGTATGAAATCAAGCGAGAATATCACAAATTAGATTTCCAAAAGTACTGGGAATCCAACAGGATGGTCTAAAACTCTCTTCGGCTCTCTTTTACTTCGGCCCACACTGGATTGCATTGCAGTAAAAGTTAAAATATTGATTTAGTTTAGTGCATAAGCACCTTTTGAAAGTGTCAGGCCAAAACGCCTGAAGCAACCTCGGGAGGAACCAAGGAGAGCCGTTCTCCTCTGGTCAACCTGGAGGAACTGGTGCTTAAACGACAACCACAAAAGTAGGATTGTTCTTCACTAGCTGTTGTGAACAAACACGCAGATGGTCATTTGAACACACACCTCTGTTATAATGAAGAAATCATCTCCCGGTTCTCCCTGCACTACGATCTTCTCTCCATCTTCAGACTGCACAGGCTCCAGGGCATCGGCCACAGTCAACCTCTCCCACTTATCAAGGGATTCTGCAAGACACAACAAGTTTGATGTTAATCTGGATCTAAGTGGACCTGACCAACTTCACTTCAAGTTCAACCCTTGAACTTTAATGTTATTAGGGGTGTGAATCTTTGGGTGGACAGTCAATTGATTCAAATTACGATTTATAGGATCTCAATTTGATTCAGGAAGGATTTTTGCTAATTTAAAACAATTCAATTCGATCTGATTCAGAATGAGATTTGTTTTGGATTAATGATTCAACTGTATTTTTTTTTTTGGTAAAGTTTATTCACAGGATGACGTAAATGCATCTACTGATGTGTCTTGGGTAAAAAAAAACAAAAACAAGAAAAAGACAAACTACTTAAAGTCCCCCTGTAGTCAAACATTTTATTTGTCCTTGAAAAAAAATATTTCATGCCTTAAAATAGCTTAACTCTACACCTGAATATGCAAATTAGCCCCGCCTCCACTCACTCACTCCAGCTCAGGGATCCACTCGTTGACAATCACACGCTGACCTGATTGGTTACAAGGTAGTTTGTGACGTCAGAATATGCCAATAAATGTGCCAATAAAATATTTTAGAGTTGAGTGCAATTTCTTTTTGCAAAGAGTTTTCTTTGTCTGGAAAAAACAATTTTAAAATTCCCTATTATTTCCAGTCACTAAACAAATCCAAATATCAAAATATTACCTGATTCAGTTTCATATGCAAATAAAGTCTCCTTAAATGTTTTCATCTCACCCAAATAAACAATTATACCCATAAAATGGCAGTGTTTTATCTAATAGAAAAAAGTTTTATTTCAGTAGTAGTGTACATGCAATAAGTTGGCAGCTTATCAATGGTTTGTGTGCATTCGAGGGCATGAATGATGCCACGGTACACCTACATTAATACACATGTAAGTAATTTAATGTTTATATATTTAAAAATATTGAATGATACATTACCTAATCACGATTCATTAAACCGATTCTTAACCAAAACAAACAATTAACGTTTCAATCCGTTTAAAGATTTATATACATATACAAAGCCAGTATCTGTAATTGAATCGTTACACCCCTAGATGTTATAAATCAGAATAAATGATACTGCGATAACGTCATGGTGCAACAAAGCGCCAATGCTTTGAAACGAAAGGCACAGAAGTTATAGTTCAATTTTGATCCATCCAAAAGTAACAAGCAGCCTAGACTGATATTTTTAGAGACAATTTTGAGAAAGCCGTGCTATTTTGTGTGTGCGATGAGCATCCGGTGGTCCGCGAGTGACCCGTGGGTGTGTCATCAGAGGCTCAGACTAATGCTTTTATAAATAAACTGACTAATCAGAAAGACACCAAGGCTTATCACGAACTTCCTGCAGAATGCGAAGACTGGATCTTGACCTAGAAGAGCTTCTGTTGCTCGTGGACTACTGAAGCCGTGGCCGTGAGAAAAGAAACCGCCGAAGCCATCATTCAATACCCACCACATTCCAGAAACACTTCCCACCTTCCAGCATCCATCACACGGGCGTACCACACACGAACACGACCACACTAAAACCCTCTGGACTTCAGCAGCGCTGATCCATCCTCCAGCTGCAAATAATAACCAACGCCTCTGCCCTTTGCTGTTTCCTCACTCTGTCATTCTTCATTTCCCATTATCCCATCAGAATGCATTTCCCATCATCCCAACGCTGGACAGTAGCAGACGATCATTCTCAGATTAGACCGTCATAATAGTGTTAATATTTAAATAGTTAAAAGGAGACGATGTGTGTGTGGCTTAGGTGTGTGTTTGTGTGTTGGGGCCAGCCTGTCTGCATGCCCCAGACTAATGGTCACTTTATCAGGCTGGCTAAGACATCCTCACGCCCGGGCAGACGTCCACCTGCTTCAGTCGTAACATGAGCCGTCGGTGAGGGAAAAATCAACACCGCATGCTTCAGCTAAGAAAAAACAGTGTGTCTGTGTGTGTCTATATTAGCACCTCACTCTTTTAGGATATTGTAACATAGCATAGAAAAAAATCATAACCAAGTCTTTCCGATAAAGCACTAGAAAAATGTAGGCTTTTAGTGATATTGAATAATATATATATATTATATATTTTATTTTTAAATCAGAGGAATCACACATAAAAAATCCTCTTCAAATGAATAATAAAGGTATGTTTTCCACACTATTATCTGTTTGTTTTAATGAAGCCAAAGGTTTTCATTTTATAATATATATATATATGTGTGTGTGTGTGTGTGAATATATTTCATTTAAAAGCACCATTATGACATTAAAAAGAAATATTTGCTTATTATTGCATTTTTTTTTTAATTAGGACAAGACAGCATATTTTCTATTTTCTTATCTAATTTAATATTAAATATATGTTATATATGTTTATTTATATACACACATTTTTACTAAAACATTTAAAATATGAAAATGTCAGATGGGGACTTCCAAGAACAATTGTGAAAGACGACGCAAAAGAAAATGTTTATTGTGTTTATTGTGTGTATATATATATATATATATAAAATTGTTTAATTTAAAATATATAATATTGTGTTTATTGTGTGTGTATGTATGTATATATATATATATATATATATATATATATATATATATAAAATTGTTTAATTTAAAAACACCATTATGACAATAAAAATAAATATTTGCTAATTATTGCATATTATGAATGGCTGTTAGCACATTGAAGGTGACTGCTTACTAGTCAAAGTCAAAAGTACATCACAAAGTTGCTAAGATATTCTGATCACGTAACGTGGCGTAACGAGAGAATGTTAAAATATGACTCTTATTTTTTGAAGCAGTTTTTTGCGCAAGACCTCACAAGTGTCAGGACCTCACAAACCATGGTAAAACGTGCCAAGACTCCACAAAACAGTACCGATTTCACCGCAATCTCAAAAGAATCTTGCGCAAACAAAAACATGCCCCCCTCAAAGGCGAGAAGACGAGCGAAGAAAAGAGGTTTGAAGAGCGAGAGAGCTGGGTGTTTGAAGACAGGCCGTGACAGGGCTGTGAAACGGAGAACACAGAGAGAAAGAAAAATAGAGGAAACCGAGAGGAGGAGTGTGTTTGTTCAGCCATTTAATAACCCCATTTAGAGCGACGAGTGACCTCAGGGTGCTGAAGGACGAGGGGTCACCGCAGAACTGACCATCTTAATGTTCCTCTTTCTCGCTCCTCTTTGTCTCTCTCTCACCAAACAAAACCGCTGGAATGCAAGTCCGGGTAGAATCTGGCAGTGGTGTCTGTCAATCAAAGCTACACTCTTAGAAATAAGGGCTCTTCAGAAATAGAAGGTTCTTCAAATTCTGCATAGAACCTTCAGCTTCTAAAGAACCATTTTTGTCCACATAAGAGTTGCTATTTGGAGATTAAGAAAAAGCTCTTGAGCTCATTTACAGGTTCTTCAGATCAGAGTTATTCAATTTAAATCACCAGCACACAATGTTTTTTCTAATGAACCAGAGATTAATTCTCTGTGGGGTTATACTTTATTTTAAGGTGACCTAGTTACATTGTAATTTACTCAAATAAGTACTGAGTAATATTAATTAACTACATGTACTTACTATAGAGTTACGTTTAGGGTTAGTTACTTGTAATTATGCATCATTTACTGTTAATAATATAGTATGTACATGTAGTAATGTGTAATTATGTCACCTTAAAGGGATAGTTCACTTTGAAATTAATTTTTGATATGTTTTAGCTTACCTCAAGGGCATCCAAGATGTAGGTGTCTTTGTTTCCGCTGTAGTTTCAATTTTGATACTTTTAGGTCAAACCGTTCTTGTCTGTCAGTCATATAATGCATGTCGATGGTCACTGGCTCAAAACACAAGCACAGAGTCCAAATTAAAACAATTCCCCATCGTCCAAATGAAACAATTCCCCATCATAAGTACACATTGATGGACGAACAGTATTTATATCGTTGTTATCTCTTGAAAACTGCACACGTCCAAATGATCTGACGGCGCGGGCGGGTATAGATATATACATAGATGTCGCCTTGGCTACTGCAGTTCATTGGAACGAAACCGTAGCCAAGGCGAAATCTATGTATACATCTATACCCGCCCACGCCGTCAGATCATTTGGACGTGTGCAGTTTTCAAGAGATAACAACGATATAAATACTGTTCGTTTTCTCACACAAACCGCTCGTTTCGTGTCTTAAGCCATCAATGTGTACTTATGATGGGGAATTGTTTCATTTGGACGATGGGGAATTGTTTAATTTGGACTCTGTGCTTGTGTTTTGAGACAGTGACCGCAGACCTGCATTATATGACTGACAGACAAGAACGGTTTGACCTAAAAATATCAAAATTGAAACTACTGCGGAAACAAAGACACCTACAACTTGGATGCCCTTGAGGTAAGCTAAAACATATCAAAAATTAATTTCAAAGTGAACTATCCCTTTAAAATAGTGTTAAGATCCTTGCACACTGAGTCCGAAGTTTTCGTATGCGTTTCTTCGTAATCGTCATTCGGTGGCTCCGATTTGTCAAAACACCTCTCAAAATGCGAAAAACGCAGAAAATCGAACGCGATCCGATTCTTTTTCTGTATTCATTTTTTAACGTGCGGAAATTTCGAACGATTTTTTTGGAAGGACCTTTACCCTCTGTGGAAATAAAAAAATGCTCTCCTCTGTCACTTGACTGTAAAACTCTTTGTGGTTATAATTTGAAAATGTATTTTCATGCATACTTGAAGTTCTTAGATCATAAACCCATAAAAAATTGCATTGAGGTGGTCACATGGACACGTCAATTTACAAATGAGACCTTATTGTAAAGTTGTTACTGAAAACTTTTGCAAACAACCAACATTACACTAATTTACTCTGCATTTAATGCAATGCAAGATTAGTTTCATGGACGATTTACAAAATCCTGGTTTTCTCATGTTTAATAAACAAGGGGTTCGAATTTAATCAAACAATTTATGCAAGATTGATATGACAGATAAAAATCATTCTCATTACTGTACTTACCAAGTATAGACACCTTACTAAGGAACTCTTCATACATCTTCCTCTTCCTCAACGTGCTTCCCTAAAAAAAACATTGAAGCGGCAGTTAGAAGACACATTGAGGACATCAGGTAACAGAATCTCCTGCCCTCTAATCAGTCTCTACGGAGCAAGAATAAGAAACACAGCGCTGAGAACAAAGCCGGGGGACTTTCCTCAAACACGCTGCTGAAGAAGAACTATAAACATACAGATTAAAGCAAAGTTTTGGCTTCCTTCTCTTTTGTTCCTAGTGATGTCTTTTTCAGCTCTGCCTCTCTCTAATACTCAGATAAAACACACAGAAACACATTAAGTGGAGACGGTCCCATGGTTAAGAAAAATCACAAATGATCTTCTTTTTTGTCTCTATTGTTTCTCCTAGACCGGAATGAGATTAAATGGAGGAGAAATGGAGACTGAAGTCTATGAGTTATAAACTAAACCACCTTCATATTTTGAGACAACGAAATGCAAACTTCTAGCCACTGACTGGCCGTGAAGATCTTCTCTTTTACGAGGTCAGTGACCTCTCCACCCCTGGTGTTTGAGAAGAAGATACAAAAACATCAGAAGAACATCTAAGATGGCCTGCAGACACTAAAGTGAGGCATGACAACGTGATCTACAGCGTTCCGGCAAGTGTTGGTCAAGCTTAATGGATTAGTTCACCCACATATCCCAAATAAACAGTATATATTTTCTAAAGACAGACTCTGTGTAGCTTAAATAAGTGTCTGTAGAGATCCTTTTACTTGAGCAAACAAGAAATATTATCCATAGAAAAGTGAACTAAAGCTGCATTCTAGACTAGTGCATATTCATGTAAATGTAAATGTCTACTTAAATAACTGACCAAAATTCAGTGTTTAGCTTGCAATTAATTGGGCAATATATTTAATAATTTACTATTATATTTGGTATTATTTAATTGGAGGATTAGGGATGAAAAAAATTAAGTAAGATAATAATAATAATAATAATCCATAATAAAAATAAAAGATTTAAAAAATACTAAAATTAAATGATTTTAAAGGCTTTTTATTAAAATGATGTTTAAAAAAAAAAAAAAAGTATATATATATATATTTTTTTTAAACATCATTTTAATAAAAAGCCTTTAAAATCATTTAATTGGAGAATTAGGGATAAAATAGATAATAATATTATTAATAATAATAATAATAATAATAATAAATAAATACATACGTAATAAAAATCAAATTAGAGATGCACCGATATGAATTTTCTCAGCTGATACCAATAGCCGATTATTCGGAATGATATCGGCTGATACCGATAGTTTGGTTTTCATAAGCACTTGTCTTCATGGCAAATTTATTCAAACATATATAATTAACAGTAAATAAGCTCCTCTCTAGTTTTTTTAAAGCTAACTAACAAACAGATGACTTTCCTGAGGTAAATGCAACATTAAGTGATATTGTTCACAAGCTGTTTTATTGACATCTTTCCACAGCTGAAACACTGATTGAGTGATTACATGAGACATGATACGGATTTCGGTAAGTTGTACTGTATCTTTCAACTTAACTTCAGATATTCATGCTTGTTTTTCTAGATATAATTTGTATTAAAGTGGCAGAAAAGACTCGCGCTCCTGCTTGAACTGAGGAGCTACAGCGATCTGCCACATTTAAGAGTGTCAAAAAGCCATTTATTGTTTGGCCATTTATTGTTGAAAGATGACACTTTGTTTCTTTTTAGAAGTCACACAGCACAAAGCTATTTGCAATTATTGGATGAGAGGCACGTATAGGGAAGTATAGGGGAAACTGCAGATCTGGCAACCCTGGCTTGAACTACGGGTGATTCATAGGGTCAAACAGAGCCTGCTTTTATGTAGCTGTGTTTAGCTGTTAATGCATTATTGTTGCATGAACTTGCCCTAACTAACTCAACACGAGAGATTTTCTTCACACACAGTTTGAGTTGCAGTCGGTCATGTTTTACCGCACCATTTTGATTGACAGGATATCATCGGCACTGATCATCGGCTGCTTTTAAACCGTTTCAAAACCAACATGAGTGTAGGTCATTTCACAGGTTCTCTCACACACATTATCAAACACACCGTGAAATATGACATTTTATAAACAGCTTTATGAATTTTTGACTTATCTCTAATTGACTACAGCCACACACACACACACACAAAAACACAAACACAAATCTTTTACTGGTTTAATTAAGAGCAGCTCAGCATAGCTGAAATCTTGACAGTCTGTCTCTCTTCTCACAGAACTCGGTGTGTGTGTTGTTAAGAGTAAGTCTGCATGGTGAGAGCGTGTTTGCATAAGAAAGTGAGGAAGACACTAAAGAGAAAGAAAAGCGAAACGATGGCCTGACAGAAAAATCTAAATTGGTCCCTTGTCAGGCTCTGTTGAGAACAGTTTCCACGGAGGCTTGCAGGGCATTAGAAATATTCATTTATTCATTCCCACAACACACACACACACACAGACAAATACACACACTCTACAAACACAAACACTGCTACAGATGGAGCACTTGATGCAGATTACACTGTTTAGTGAGACAGAAAGTATTTAGTTCAAGAATACCAAAGGGTGGAAAGTTTGGTTTAGTTTTGAGAACGCCAACAGCACAATGGTCAAGAGTTTCAATCTGGAAAGTCATGACATCCAATTGGCTCGTCATTTAAAGGGGTCATGAACTGGCTTTTTAAAAACATTTTTATTGTTGTTTGAGGTCAGCTTATGACATTCGCTTGGTTTTTACATTCAAAAACATCAAAAAACGTTTTTTATGGGCATGCAGCATTGAAGACTTGGAAGTAAACGCCCACTGCTATGATTGGATAACAGTTTTGCATATTATAATGAGTTTCATGTAATGTGTGAATCGGTGGGTGGGGCTAAACAGGCAGTGTTGAAGATGGCGTTGATCTTCTTCCGCGGAGGCGGCGTTTGACACCCTTTGACGTCATAGATCCCCACTTTGAAAAACCTGTCGTTCGCTGTGCCTAGTGTCAATAAAAGCTTTTATTGGACTAACAAGGACGTTTTCAGTTCTGAAACTTACAGGATATTCTTATAGTATGATGACCTCTTCTTACTAGGGGTGTAAAAATGTATCGTTTCTACGGTGCATCGCGATGCAGACGAGGACGATTCGGTATCGGTTCAGTAATAGACCATAACCGATTATAATGTACTGGTGCTTTTCTGACGTCATTTGTCGCGTACGTGCTTTGTTGCGGTAGCATACAATGGCAGAGGGAGGTGAGACGCGAGTGCGAGATAATTAAAAATGCTCCAACTACTTTAAAAGCCTACATCTGGGTACATTTCGGCTTTTATGAACAACCTGGTAAGCTCAACCTGCAGAAGACGTGCTGTGTGCGCTCATGTCACGCACAAATAGAATATGCAGGAGGTAATACGGTACCACTAACTTGATAAACCACGTTAGCCGTTTTCACCCCGAGCTGTTAACAACTGGCAGAGTCTGACTGCTTTAGAGATGCGCGGATGAGCTCCAACGCCGAATCCGCAGCCAAAAATAAATCATCCACCCGCCCCAATAATTTATTTAAGTATCCGCACCCGATGGTCAAATTACAATTATTCTGTTGTTACGCGTGGTTATAAATGGATGATCGTCACCTTCAACAGTGGATTCGGCGACGGTTGATGCGCGCATCCTTAATGGTAACATAATACACTGATTAATGAGCGCTGCTTTTAAATGAACATTTCTTTAAAACAAAATTTATTTGACAGATTTTCCTTTTCTTAATGGCATAAACAAGCTTTACTCCCTTGAAACTTAAACTGTCTGGAATGTCACTGTTTCTGTCACTGCGACTTCCCGAACAGGCGAGCACACGCACACACACGTGCGCACACATCACTTTTGAAGTAAAATTTAAAATTGAGGATGCGGTGCATTGTGATATCGAATTGAACTGAATCGATGACATGATAATCGTAATCGAACCGAACCGTGAGACCAGTGTCGGTTCACACCCCTACCTCTTATATGTCAAAAGCTCAAGGAAAATTTGATTTCTCAGTTCATCACCCCTTTACAGCCTAAAATGAATATTCTGAGTGTGTGAGTGTGTTTCTACCATAAGGATGCGTCGGTAGCTGTCTCGGTCTATGCCCCACAGCTTCAGGTCAGTCTTGGCTTTCACAGTAGCAGCTCGAGGAGTTCCATATATCAGAGCCAATTCTCCAAAACTACCACCCTCTCCGATACTGGTCACCCATTCACCGTTTACATACACCTGCGAACAGGAGGAGAAAGATCATTACATATTTCTGTATATCATACACATGAATATGAATAACTTGTATGGTTAATTGAAGACAACAGCATTAACTTCCATAATAAATTGGGGCCATTTTTAGGAATATTATGATTGTCATGACAGTTAAGTTCCCCAAAATTTTCATTACTGGAATGTAAAATAAAATCTAATTTGCATTATAATAGATGTATTCTAAGGGATGGATTTTTCAATCCTGCTCCCGCAAGAGTATGTACTGCTCCAACTTGCTTCCGCCAAAAATATGTTAGATTATATGTTAGAAAATACCTAGAATATGCTAGAAACATTTTCATATCTCTGTGTCATTCTTATCTGTGAAATTCACCAATTGCACTTTGATTAAGATGATAAAAACAAACACTTGTTTTAGAATATGCACTGATGACCTATACACAAAAAAAGGGACATTTAAACAAAAAGTAGAAAGGAACTGTTTCAATTTCATGTAATCTGAAAGGACTGACTGAACTCTCGTTTCATACTAATGCTAGTCAAGGGCATTCACAGTGAAGCAGGTGATCTGATAACACACAGCTCGCACCTTCTATCTTCCCAACCTTGGATCCTCTAGGGTGCCTTACGAGGAATTAGATAACACCTTGAGACTCTTTCCCCTGTTTTGTCTTTCATTTTGGCATAACGGTAAGATGCTACCGAAGAGAATATCTCACTGAATCTGTGTGTCAGCGTGTGGTTTTCAACAGCCACACGCATAGAAGAGCACAAAGAGCCTCTTTCTCACTTTCCACAGAGACTGATTGGGTTTCACCTGTGGACACACAATCCACTTGTTGATTTTATGAGGGGAGATAATAAAAATAAAAAAAACGCTAACACACGGGGCAGAAATAAACGCTGGTCCTGCTCGGGCCAGGCGTTCTGCCAGCCATCTAAGACACATTCCACAGGTATCTCTGCTCTCCAGACCGGCCACTCGAGCAGGTTTGGGTCAAAGCCTCCTCAGAGATGGCCAACATGTCACTTAAGGTGAGAACTTCTTTGCAATAACCCTTCTATCTTCTATATTTCAGTCATTTTATTGGAACAACAGACCAAAATAATGGCAAACATTTAAGGCTGCCGCAACCAAAGACTTTTCTAGCCGACTGGTAGTTGTTCATTTAAGGCATTATTTGACTAGTCGCAAGTTTATGATATTAATTCAATTATTTAATTGGGGGGGCTTTAAAATATAAATTTAAAAAGCTTGCTCAGCATACCGGCAAAAGTTATGATTATAATTGTGTCGGGAAAAAAAGAAAGAAGACGGTCTGAACATTTGTATTTATTACTATACTAGTGTTTTCTGAGTTAGTATCGGCTGCAAAGATGAAGTTGACGACGCTGACTCGTCATCTCCACAGTATAGATGCACCTACAGTATAGGGAGAAATGCATGTTACGTTAAACATCTTGCAGCAAGCGCTGTAGTAATTTAGCTTCCACACTCCACATGAACATTTGGATATGTGGCTAATAATAGCTCATTTATCTATGTTAACCTTAAAGCGAGTGGCCATGTAAAGTGCCTAACATTAGGCTACTACTCACATGTTTCAAATGATAATTAATGTATGAAGTCGATAATTCATTTGGATTTCTTGCTCGACATAATTACCACATGGAACAGCCATGTTAACCATCTGTCCGTCATGGACTGCATGACTCCACAGAATGCCGATTCCTGAGGAGTTTGTTTTTCTGCTAATTTTGTTGGCCAAGCCTCTTCTCATCGACTAAAGTTTGGTTGACTATTAGGGGGCAGTCCTAGAAATATGACTTTAAGTGACTGAAAGTGCTTTTTTTTCTTCATGAGAGCGTAAGCGAGCGTTAATGAATTCCAAATTTGAACACACTCTCGATTAGCATGCAGTACTAAGTGCTCCAAAGTCACAGGAGATTTATCCTTTCTGCTAATGAGAGACATCACGTCGTAAGACGCATCTTGACATTCCAGCACATTTGCGTAATAGTCTGGGAGGATTATGGAGCTGAACGTGCTCATGAGAAGACCGTCTGTAAACATGCATTTTGCATGCGTTTGTCAGCACTAGTGTGGCGTACAGTGGATTGAGCGAGCGTGGCTCTGTGCTCGGGCTCTCGGCGCTCTGGCTCTGACCCAAGAGCTCGATACGACTCAATCTGATGTGGCAGGGACCCAGTGCTGACTCAACGCGCCCTCGGAGCTCATCCAGAGCAGAGGAGAAATATTAGCACTGATATTTCACACAGCCGATCACTAAGCACATACACAAGGAGAAGAGTCTCGAGACAAACAAGACTGGTAATAACATGAAGAATATTAAGATACAGTGTTCAGATTCAGTCTGGGTAGGAAAAACAGGGTTTTTCTTACTATTTTAAAACAAAACAGCTTGACCATTCAAAATGGGCCAATTAAAAACTGTCAATGTTAAGTCACAACCATATGACTTCCCACTTTTATCAGGGTCAGTAAGATTTTTCTTTACGAAAAATGCATCACCAAATTAGCATATCAAAATGACTTCTGAAGGATCATGTGACACTGAAGACTGGAGTAATGATGCTGACAATTCTGCTTTGATCACAGGAATAAATTACATTTTAAAATATATTCATGTAGAAATCAGTTATTTTACATCGTAATAATATGTCACAATATTACTGTATTTTTGATTACATAAATGCAGTTTTGGTGAGCATAAAAGACTTCTTTCGCAAAAAAAAGGATAGTTTCTATTCATATTCATTCATGGTGACTATTCACTATTCAGCAACTTGGCATGGCGGTTGTTAGTCTGTTCACATGTAAAGAGATAATTTACATATAGTAGAAAAATTCTAAGAGTCAAAGAGAGCGTGGAAAATGCTCATAAAAACTAATTTATGACTTCAAGAAGCCATAAATGACATTATAAATGGACTCAAGGGAAAAAATAAAATGCTAGAAAAGTGTGGAAAAGGTCCCTTTTAAATAAACAATCATATTTACTGATAAACCAAGAATGGGGGAAGGAAAACACTACAGATTCCCAGGGTGATAAAAGCAAATTCTCAATAAATCATATGCTTCAAAGAAAATCTACTTTAAAGCTTCTTTAAAACAAAACAGGGAAATGGATTCTCTGAGGAGATAATGACACATCACTTCTCTTGAATTTTATCCATGCCATCTTTGGGATGGAAAGACAATGGCAGTCAGTGTTCCAGTTTTCTTTAGTGTTAAAAGAGGCCAGTGGGTAAGATTGTTTTTTTTTTTTTATCATACAGACCTACTATAATATGTAGGTCTATATGATAAGATGTTTCAGAAATTTTCATATCCTAATTGTGCGAACGTCACAGGGTTACATTCCCAGGTTACATTTCAACGCAAAGTCAAAGTCAATAGTCAATCATCATTTTAAATCTTGCACATAAGAGTAAATTGGCACATTTACCATCTCAAACTAACTGTACTGATTTTTTACAGATATTTTTTTTATATTTATGAATTAGCATAAAATACAAAATATCAATATGTATAAATATATAAGTTGAAAAAAGAAAAAATAATTTTTTTACACTAATAAGAATATGGGGGGCTTAATTGTCATTGCAACAATTATTTTTTAATTTTTTTTGTGGTGATTCACCCCATTACATGTGTTATACTGATAAATAATATTGCAGATGTAGATGAATCAATCCCAGAGTATCTGCTCACTGCTGTGGCGGGCCTTAAAGTGTCCCTATTATGATATTTTAAAGGTTCCTAATTTTCTGTTGGAGGTCTCCTATAATATGTCTACATGGATCCAACGTCAAAAAAACACTTTAATTTTCACATAATATACATTCCAGCATAACCTCTTTTCTCACAGTGTCTGAAACGGTTCGATAAATGATTGACCCCTAAACCCCTCCTTTCCGAGAGTCTACTCTGCTCTGATTGGTCAGATGGCCCAGTCTGTTGTGATTGGTCTACTGCTTACAGCACGTGTCTGAAAACAAAACGGCCATTACCGTAATATGAATTTCAGCTCTGGATCTTCCTCAGCACTTGATATACAGTGATACGTAAAAGTAACGATGGCGTCAGTTTTAACGTATCAATTCACGCCCAGATTCTCATCCTTTGGAAGTGCATCAAAGTGCATTTACTTTCGCAGCACAGAAAACAGCGTCTTCTCGACATGTCGACAAAAACTCTTCTAGGTCTCAGCTACAACTACAGTGTTTGAGGGTCAAAGGCAGCCAATATAGACCATAGGTGGGCTCGAGCAGGAAGTGAGACTGGAATTACTGACAACTCGTTTCAGGCAGTTCAGAATCTGTTCTTTCTTTTGGGAAACAGTAAGTCCATTTATCGTGCACTTTGATCTTTAAAACTTTGCAGACCTTTCACACTCACAAACAGCTGTATTATACACCGCATGAAAGGTAAAATCAGAAAAAGTATTATAGGGGCACTTCAGTGAAGTCAGTTTCATGCGTCTATCCTGATAAGCTGCATATACAAGTACATATATGAGTTTGACTGTAGAAACAGGTATGAAATACTGAACTCACATCAACTTCTCCTTGATCAATCACATAGAAGTTGTCTCCTTCATCACCTGAGAAAGAAATGAGAAAGTCGTGAGTTTATTCCAATCAACCAACTTCAGGGAGAAGCCTACAGATACAGAACATTAACCTTTTCCCCTCCTGTTTTTTTTTTTGCTCAGTAGTGAAAATCTACATAAAAAACTGAACATACTCTATCATTCAATACTTTGGCGTCGGTAAGATTTTTCAATGTTTTTGAAAGAAGTCTCTTATCTATTTTAAATCCATTAGTATATGAGCTAAAAGTTAATTCTGCAACCTTTTAAGAGTCCCCACAGATAACAAAAATGGACTAAAACCCACAAAACTCCCATTTTAATTTCATGGGACCTTTAAATTCAGGATGGAAAGGAGGAAAAGATAAATAATTTTGTCTCTTTCCCAGTTTCCATCCCTTTCCAACTCCCAATTTCCCAAGAACACATCCGTGCATATCAAAGATAAAAGATGGTACACCACTTTAAAAACGTCACCACCTCCCAGGACAGTGTCATCTAAATGATTCCCAGGCTTCATCTTCTACACCCCATTTGAGAGTTTAATGGACGGTTGGGCGTGCCAGAAGCCACAGGCTCTGATCAACATTTCCAAGTTAAAGGCCATACATAAAGCATTTCTTTAGGTTCAGAGGGTCTTTGAGGTTTAAGTGTGTGTTGAAGTTGGTGTTTGGGATCCTGGTAGCAAGTGTGTGTGTGTTTGTGTGAGCCGAAGAGTTAAAAGAGTCCGTGATCCGTGCGCTGCCGAGTTCACGCGGGTTCACGGGGCTAATTAACACCGAACACACTAAGCGCTCGTAAATCAAACAAGCAATTTATCTTAACACACTCACCGATCGCTAGTGCCCTCTCCCTCTCTTACTCGCCGTCTCTCTCTCTTTCAACCCATTCAGCTCATTTTTCTTAGTATTGTTCCTGTCTTCCTGTCTTTTATCACCTCTGCTCTGAAGTTTCTGTTTTTTGGCCAACAGATCCTTGAGTCACAGAGTGCAGTCAAATATTTGACAAGAACAAAAACACACACATGCACACTTCTACACACACACACACAAACTTTGTACATTCCTAGATCTACTTTTATGGGCAATCTGTCCATGTTAGATAAATGCTTTGAAACTGGGTTTCAAGGATTGCATTGCACAGAGTGCAATCTCAATTGCTTTATGAACTCCACATGAAACCAAAAAGAGCTCATTGTTTGACTATAGAAAAAAAACGCTCATCACCCACCGCTCCTTCTAACTAAAACAATCTGCAATGCATTTGCTCTTTTGATAATGATTTCCTTAGGTTTGCACTCTTGCATTCTGCACTGCATATGCACTGAAAACACAGGTACACAAGTACATGACCACAGTCACCTTTAGCTACGCAAGCTCGGTTTCATGTGCCGTTATGTTCCAAAATACTACAATATTAAGAACAATTGGAGTGTATCATAATAGGACCATTTAGATTGTAGTAAAATGATTCCCCGGATGTTATCATTACTTAACCTTAACCATACATTATCCTCCATTTAGAGGATAAAAATTAAAAAAATGTTTAACTTAGCTTTATTTATTTATTAGCTTTAATTCCTTTGAAGGCCTGCCAATGTCCAACACAATATTTAATATTCAACCACTATAAGGTAAACTATTTCCACCAGCATTCCTGCTGTAATTATGGCAAAGTTGCTTGTTTTCCACAGTTTTTATTAATTGGAAACTCTGAGTGTTGATATATTAAAGCGGGGCTCAGTAGTTTCGGGATTTCTTCGCTGTATTCTCGCTTTTTGCTCGCAGGTTTCTCTCTAGAGCTCCCCCACAGCTTCGGAATAGATATTTGACAACACTGTTGTAAAAACTCGTTGGTGATTCTCAGACACCAGAGGCTAGTAGATCAACGACATCAAAGCAGATGGGACATACTTTAAAACGTCTTCTTCCTTCGGGTTCGGACAGCGTGAGGGAGCGCAATAATGACGGCATTTTAGCAGATTTCTTTTAGCCGTAAAGCAATTGTTTACATCGCGAGACCTGATATCACGCAAGACTTCCTGACGCGGCGGCCGGCGGCCCGCCGGCTCAAAGTTGCAAGTGCGTATTTTCCACTCACGGGCACCAGGGGGGTGCGAAACGACCACCATTCAACCCGAAATAAGTAATGTAACCATTCCAATGACTCCGAAGCTGTTCAGTTAAGGTAAAAAAGTTACTTAGTTCACCTTTAATTGACAATTCATTTTGTGATTCCAGAAATGTAAAAAATGTAAATAATGATATTATTTAATATATAAAATATTTTTATATTATTTATATTTATTTAAAAATATAATAATAAAAAAATTAAATATATATATTTTTAATTAAATATATATTTTGTATAGCATATATATTTTTGGTTTTGTATAGGTGTTTATGAGGGTTATGTTTAGGGCTAGGGTTCCGGTTAGGTGATTGATGTCCTTTGATAAACTACAGGTGCTTCTATATACTGTACCTTGCTGGATTACCGTTTCCCCTGCGATGTGAGTGACCGGGAACATGGCATCAAATATGTCACTGGGGGGAAAAAAGAGATACATTAGATTATTCTATCATTTAATTATTGGCAATTCAAAAACACAAATACAATACTCTGAATTCAGTTCAATAGTAATATCAGTGTTATCTTTACAGCTGGAATAACAAGTGTCAAGTACATGCTGTAGTCACAGAGATCAAACAGCACGGCCATGTCAACGCTACTGTATCACACGCTTCACCTCATGTCACATGGCTTCTTTTCGCCATCGCCACAGAAACACAAGTTTTACAAAACTGTACACAAGACGACAAACAGTAAATGCTCAATATGTGCTCTTCCCGAGGCACACACCCTCGAATAAGAAACAACCGTGCCTGTGTGAAGGCAAAGAGTGTCGTTAGTGTTACAAGTTTATGACCCTGATAATGCACTTCCATTCTTTGTCTTTTTTCGGCAGCTTCTGGAGTGTCAGTCACTACACATGACCCCTGACTCTGTTCCCACAATACACCTCTCCCGTTACTGCTGCCGGCTGTAAGCAGTGTTTATTCGCTTGTGCTGCTGTTGTATTGTCAATGCCTCTGTAGTTGTATTTATGCCATGTTTACATATGTAAACATACTATACATATGTAAATATACTTGACATCTCCTCAACAAGCCGCATGATTCGAGGAATCGTTCATGTCTGTAACACAAACAGTGTGGGATGAGTTACTAACTAGTGTTGTTTAGTATTATTTATAAACTATGATAGTATTCATTAATATTTTGAATTAGCATTTATTGGTATATTTTAATTTTCAGTAATTTTGTTGTGATTATTTTACTTTATTAGTTTTGTTATATTTAGCTTCTTTTTTTAAAACTTTAGCTTGTTTAATTCTTTTTAGCTTAACTTTGATTTCTTTTATTATTTAATACTTCTATATTTATATTATATACCTTCTGTACTTCTATCAAATTTAGTAAGTTAATACTTTATGCTTAAGTAAGTTTTTCATCTATTATTTATACTTTTTTTATTGCAACTTTATTTCAAATATGATTTTTAATAAGTACTTTTAGTTGAACAATAACACTACATGCCAATTATATGCCAATAAATTGAACAAACCCCAAATCCATGTATTACCAATAGTGACATTAGCAAACACCACTAATAATCCAACTAAGGCAGGGCCTAAAATTAACACTCATCAAGCGCCAAATGAGAGTAAAAATTGTGTGTAAAAATGGTGTTGGCGAGTATATGAAACAGTGTCAATTCCCAGTTGGCTGGTAACATTTTTATGAATTCTATCAATGCAATATTGTGATAACATGGACGTGAACAAACATGAAAGATGCTTGGGACAGTTGATGGGCCAGTGACTTTCATCGTCATGAAAGTTTAAGCCTTGCCAATTCAAGCACAAGAAGATGCGAAAGGGAACTCAAAATTTGTTACACGCAGATTTCTGTGCGCAAACATCCGAAAAGCGAGGACAGAAATCCACTCACTGCTCTAGGCTGAACAACTCTTTTAACTTGAAGGATTAATATGTATTTCATGGCTGGTAAAAAATATTTATGGCCGGTAAAGTCACCAGCCATTGGCAGGTGTGGCAAAAAGTTAGTTTTAGATGCTGAACTAAGGCAAACAAAACATGTAGGAACATCAAGCGGTTGTCAAAATAAGTTCCTTTGAGTTCATATTTGTGAATATAAAAGTAATTGCATGCATTGTACTTCAGAGGAAACAGTAATGCAATAATTAGAGGCATTGAAGCTCATATTCCAGTCTTGAGAGCAAATAATGGAGCATCTGGTAGGTGGTCTTCAGTCACAAGCACTTGGTTTTAGAAGTTTACTGAGTGTAAAGGATGTTTATTTAAAATGTTCCTCCACGAGAGCACTCATCAGTTGTCTGGCTGCGGGGATTCCCCGGCACTCAAACCCATTCACAACCCCGCGGCGTTACGAGACTTACGCTTTCAGTGGGAGATGATGATGATGACGGCTCCCTGGAGAACTGAACCGCGGCTATTTCAGCGACGTAAAGTGGTTAAAACAGCGCGGTGAGTGGCTATTAAACGAACCAGGATGGTTAAGCTCAAAGTATGATGTCACGGAGTATGATGTCAGATGGAGGAAAGATCAGAGGAGAAGTCTTGAGGTAAAGGGAGGGGAAAAGGGACTGAGAAGGTGGCCGGTGATAAGCGGTGGTGAGATTGGTCTTGAATTTGAGAAAGGAGTGGGTGGGAAGTGTTTGAGAAGACTGCAAGGTTGGAGGAGGAAAGAAAGCTCTTGAAGCTCAACTAGTGGCGCTAGCAACGACAAGGTCATAGGTTCAATTCTCCAGAAACAAACTACTGGTTCAAAAGTTTGGGGTCAACTTCTTTCTTTTGATCCTGAATTAAATGCATCACTTACCACAATATTTGTACATATCCAATATCTGGACATCTGACCTATGTCTAAACATGTGTAGCGATTGGATCATTCTAGTTAGGGAGGGAGACTGACGTAAACACAGACATCGAATACGAGTCATGTCTTGTGAAAGTAAACAGGAGGGACAAAAAAAAAATTAATAAGGTCAAAAGATTGGATCTATGCATAAAACCTCCACAGTCTTGGAGATAAGCAAGCACATATTTAATAACCAATGCTTATTTCCAAGCCATAAGCTGAGGAAAAAGCCATTTTTATTCTGTTCAACCAACTGTTTGAAATGCACCCACAGGATCGTGGGATATCATAGACAGCATCCTTGTGTTTTGGATGCTGGTGTTCCCACAAGGTTATTTTAACCAGCAAGAGCACCAGGGTCAAAAAGATCATGCTGGATGACTATATTTACAGCTGGGTCCACCGGATATACTGGCACTAATGTGCAAAAACCAGTCTGGACCAACATAAGCTGGTGTTTCGAGCAGGGGAAGGAATTAAAAACTGGAGAGGTAGACAGCAACATGAAAGGGAACAGGGGTTTCGTCTGAACCTGTCTACAAATGTGTGGGAGGAGGAAAAGTTACTGAGTGAAAACATAAGTTTTGGGGAGTTTAGAAGGAGATTAGAGGGCAGTGGGATGCATTGAAGAACACGAGATGTGTCAATGTGGATGTTGAAGACATCAGCGTAGTCTTCTGGGAAAAGCCTGAGTGAGTAAAGTCTTCAAAGTTCACATCCAAAAAACCACAAACTGATAGAGTGAGTGACGTTCACTGCTGTCAATGAATCAGCGGCTGATCAGCTGCTGGGTGTGAGAGAAGATGTTTTGTTTGATGACGTACCGCCAATGCAGCAAAATACACTAGCATTCAAAGCTTTGTTTTTTTTTATAGTTTTATACTTTAATTAATGCATTAAATTGATCAAAAATGACAGTAAAGACATTTATAATGCTATTTCTACTTCAAGAAAACGCTGTGCTTTTGAACTTTCGGATTCATGAGAAATGTTTCCGACCCCAAACTTTTGAACGGTAGCGTAGCTCTAGCAATGTTTTGGGGCGAAATACAAGACAGTCCAAGAATTTGGTCTAGTTTACACCTTATTCTGGTCAATAATCGCTTTAGACAGGAAGAGACTGACCGAAGCTACCAATCAAAGCTTGTGTTGCTTTTACATGCCACTTAGGGCCAATTATATTTTGTTGAAGATACATCATATGAAGGAAGACATGAGATGACATTGAGCGTCTGCACAGCGGTCTGTAAACGACTGTTTTCATGTGCATACGCGTGACCACAAAATCTAATGAGGCTCCTAAATCATCACCCCTTCTTTTCTTCTTTAATTGATTCTCACACTTTCAAAGGGAAAGTGTTAAAAGCACCAACATTAGGTCTCCTTTATTTGTCCACACAAGCCTGAGCCTGCCTTATCCTCGTAAACGTCAAGAGAAAAACACAGCTGAATGTGCAAACTCTTTAACAGATGATATCAAAATTAAAATGTGCACTTTGCTTTAAGGCAGCTGATGTAAAAGGATGTTTTGGAGCCCACTGAGAAAAAGGCATACAGGTTAGAAACAAAATTAGGGTGAGCAAATGATGATAAAATGTTTGTTTTTTTGCGAACTCTTGCTTCAACACTTGATGAATGACGTAATTTTTACTTAATCATCAGTGAAGTTACATCAGAGGAAGAGGAATGTCTGGTTTAGAGCATCTGATTGTGACACTTAAACCCAGAACGTCTGCATGTCCTCTGGGTGTTTATGTTTCATGTGCAAGTTGAAGCTGCTACACACTCAGTGATAGTTCAACCCAACAATGAAAATTCTGTCATCAATTACTCACCATCATATGGAGGCTTGTTTTCTCCACAGAATAAAACAATAATTCTGACTTTATAACATGCAAATGCGACTTTATATCTCGCAATAATTCGGAGAAATAAAGTCAGAATTATTGCGAGATATAAAGTCGCAATTGCATGTTATAAAGTCAGAATTGCGAGATATAAACGTACAATTGCGAGAAGTAAACTCGACTTTATAACACACAATTGCGACTTTATATCATGCAATTCTGAGATAAAGAGATGGAAAGTCGCAATTGTGAGAAAAATAGTCAGAATTGTGAGATAAAAAGTCGCAATTACCTTTTTTACTTTTGATTCTGTGGTGGAAACAAGCTTCCATACCATCATGTCGTTACAAACCCATAAAACTTTTGTTTACCTTCAGAGCACGAATTAAGATATTTTTAATGAAATCTGAGCGATTTCTGTCCCTCCATTTAAAGTCTGTTAAACAAAAACTCTATGTATGTTCATTGATCAATGTTTATATGTGAATATAACTGTTTATATTCCCATATAAACTGTTTATGGCCCGCTCTATAAGACTATTTGCACATGTACTATATTTAGTATTAACAGATATAAAAAAAAAAACACTAACTAAATCACATCTCACTGCAACAAGAGTGAAACTTCAGTGTATAGAAAAAACAAGGACTGAATGGTTCACTTAAAAAAATGGCTTTATGGTAATTTATGGGTGAAACATATTAGGTGCCATGTGTAAGCTGACTAAGTTTGTAGACAAAATGAATGATGCGATACGAACTGCACTATCTAATGATTTCATTACATTTGAATAAACAAAATGTATTTCATGACAGGCTGTGCATTTCAATTATTTTACACAATTTTTATGTTTTTGAAAGAAAAGTCTCTTATTCTCACCAAGACTGCCTTTATTTGATCAAAAATACAGTAAAAATCAATAATAATGTGAAAAAATATTACTATTTAAAATAACTGTTTTCTATTTGAATATATTGTAAAATGTAATTTATTCCTGCGATCAAAGCTGAATTTTCAGCATCATTACAGTGTCACATGATCCTTCAGAAATCATTCTAATATGATGATTTATTCAGAAACATTTCTGATTATTATGAATTATGATTATTATTGTTATTAATGCTAAACATTTTTTTCAGGATTCTTTGATGAACAGAAAGAACACCATTTATTTGCTATATAAATCTTAGAAAATGCACATTTACATTGACACAATGCACTTGGCTTTTGTCTTTCTGTGTTCAAAATACTTTTTAACTGCATTTTGTGCCATACAATTCATCCCACATAAACAACTCGACAATTCTCAGGGCCAAAAACGGCAAAACATCCACATGCGAATGTGTTTATGAAGCGCCGACCCTGTTTCACAACAGATAGAAAGGGACAAAGTCAGACTGATAAAGCGTCATTAACAACTTCGCTCGGGATTATCAGTGATTTCCCTGTATCGGTATCACTGTAGGGTGGAGAAAAGCACATCCACTAACATAAACGTATATAAACACACACACACACACTGCTCTTATCAATCATGAGGAGCAGACGTGTAGATCTGTTTATCCACACTGCAAAGGGTTGCTATGAGGCAGGGAAAACCCAGTTTAATTGGCCACGAGCTACGTGTTTTTATGTGTAACATCGCAGCTGTTTTGGACACACTTTTTCCTATGGGATCCATCTGTCTGTCTGAGCTCGGAGTATGCAGTCTTTCTGTCTAGTCTATACGTCTGTCTATCTCCCAGTCCGTCTGTCTTCCTTCAGTGATGGATGGATTCATCGACAGCAACACCCACCAAGCCAAAGGAGTCAAGCTCGAATGATTGGCTGGCTGTCAGAAGCATCTCTTAGATGTAATTTAATCAGCCTCTTAAAAGCAAAATGAATGAATATTTATAGTGTTGATGAGGCAAGCATCAGCATTACCCAAAGAGTACCAGCCAATGAGGTTTAACGGCGAGTGTGCCGACCTCGTCCTGCACGAAACACACAAAAACACCTCACACGTTGAGGAAAACCAGCTGAAGTAGACAGTGGGCTTTGAGGCAGGAAAAAGAAAGAATGCAGGAATGTTTGGGAGGGAGGAAAGACAGCAGAACAACAGGAGGAAGCCAGAGGAAAAGAGAGACAGACTGGGATGGAGGGAAGGAGAAACAATGGTAATAATTGTCAGTTTAAGACAGTCGAATCCACTGTTAAGCTTCGGCGTACAAACGAAAATCAACACGACACCAGTGAGATTAAAAGTAGAGCAAATGGAGACGTTTATTCAAAGTCTCAATAGAAAACATTGTAGCAGTATTTCACAACATTAGTGTTTTACTGTAGTTTTGATCAAATAAAAATAGAGTCTTGGCGAGCATTAAAGACTAGTTTCAAAATCATTTAAAAATCTTACTGACCCCAAGCTTCTGAACGGTAGTTTCACTCACTGTATGTCAGCAATTGATTGATTTTTGTTTTGTTTTGTTTTTTGTTTGACTGAACAATCGATTTTATTTCTCCTAAGGAATTTAAGACAAATTTAAGTCAATGTTGATACTTGGTCAAACCCACATTAATTCTCCTGAAATATGAAAGATCAACATCTGAGCAATACGGTTTCCTTCCAGGTCAGTACGATATTGCAAAATGGAAAAATTTGATAAATACTAAGCGTTTGTGTATCCTTGCATATTTGGCACACATTATCAAGTTAAAAAGTTACAGATTATGACACTGTCCAAAAAAAGGTCAATAAATCAAACGGAGGAAATCCAAATGTCTCTCCTCACATTTTATTATATGCCAATTTCATGTCTTTGATATAGCAGATTAACAGTATAGTATGAAGCACACATTTCTACCTTTTGGGTTTTTTCTCTTCTATGGTTTAAACCTACAGCAGTTGGGTTATGGATATTCTTTAACCACTTAACCTCTTTCTTCCAAGCAATTACTTCTCTTTCTCTGTCGGTTTAAGTACAAGTGTTTAGAAATAAAATATATATTTAGTGTGTGAATCTCACAAGAAATGTCAAGGTTTTCACCTCAAAATTAAAACAACAGTTCTTTCTTTCTTTTGCTTTTTTTAATTTATTTATTTTGGCTATTTTTGTTGTGAATAAACTTGGTTGATGCTGAAAAAGAAGATGTTCAGACAGGATGATAAGGGGATAGGTTGTCATCAAAATGTCACAATAAATAAATCTTAAAGGCACTTAAAGAGGTCTTGATTTTGGGGTCATGCTTGAATGTTCAAAAAAACACATTATTTTACACATGTTTGACATTGTTGCAGCACCTGTCTAACACAGTCTATCCCTAACGCTTGGGTGTGTTTCCCAAAAGCATTGTTAGCCAACTATGGTCGCAAGTTCCGTCGTTACATAGTTCAACGAGTCAGCGTTTCCCGAAAACATAGTTCCAACAAACATTTGCAAACAGCGTCGCAAAGTTGTGTGGTTGGAACGACAGCCCTCGAGCTGTGGGTAGAAACATAGTTTCTTGTTTGCATGACATGTGGACTTAATAAATCCTTGTCGTAAGCAAAATAAGCAAGCTGACATTCAGTGCACTCTATATCTTTTATTTAGAATACATACAAATGTAATTTACATCTTTTAGTTTGTCAAAAGATTTAAAGCGTTGTTTTTGAAGAGTGCGCATGTGCGAACGTGCTCTACTAGGTAAGAACGAGCCGATGATTGAATCTGGAAATAAAGCAAAATAACTGAGAAAAACGGAGAAATAGTCCTCAGATGTCATGTGCGTAATTTATAGCAAAACATCTAGCATTAATTTGATCTCAAACAGATTCATTAAAGGGATACTCCACTTTTTTTGGAAATAGGCTCATTTTACAACTCCCCCAGAGTTAAACAGTTGAGTTTTACCGTTTTCGTATCCATTCAGCCGATCTCCGGTTCTGGCGGTCCCACTTTTAGCATAGCTTAGCATACATCATTGAAGTGGACAAGACCGTTAGCATTTCTCTAAAAAAAATTACCAAAGAGTTTCGATATTTTTCCTATTTAAAACTTGACTCTTCTGTAGTTACATCGTGCACTAAGACCGACGGAAAATGTAAAGTTGCGATTTTCTAGGCTGATATGGCTAGGAACTATACTCTCATTCCTGCGTAATAATGAAGAAACTTTACTGCCGCAGCACCTGAAAATAGTCCCCAGCTCGGTAACTTCTAACGCTCCCTGTGCAAGCAGGTTGTCACGTTGGTTATGTTGACGGAAGGTAGCCTATTTTCAGGCGCTGCGTCATATTACGCCTGCTGCACTCATGGTACGGCAGTAAAGTTTCTTGATCATTACGCAGGAATGAGAGTATAGTTCCTAGCCATATCAGCCTAGAAAATCGCAACTTTACATTTTCCGTCGGTCTTTGTGCACGATGTAACTACAGAAGAGTCAAGTTTTAAATAGGAAAAATATCGAAACTCTTTGGTCATTTTTTTGAGAGAAATGCTAATGGTCTTGTCCACTTCAATGATGTATGCTAAGCTATGCTAAAAGTGGGACCGCCAGACCCAGAGATCGGCTGAATGGATTCAAAAACGGTAAAACTCAACTGTTTAACTCTGGGGGAGTTGTAAAATGAGCCTATTTCCAAAAAAAGTGGAGTATCCCTTTAAAAGAAGTTATTACTCCACCTCCTGCGTGACATCATTAACCAACGTGGTTGAACGCAGATTCGCGACAGTAAGGTTTCGGGAAATAATGCAGTTTTCTTCAACGATGCATCGTACTATGGTAGTTAAGCAGCGAGTTACGTCGTTGTACGGGAAACGCACCCCTGTTTATTTCCTGTCTCTATGAAGCCCCTTCATAGAAGAACCTTTAAAATAGGCTTACGTTTTCTTATTCAAAATATAATTATTTCTTATTTTTTCTTTTGATTTTGAGGTGAAATGTGACCCCCGGAATTTCTCCATTAGGGTCTCCTTTTTGAACCACAGTGGGAAAAAAAGGAAAAACAAAAAGCGTTGACAGGACAGAGGCTCCGTCTTTCTCACATGTCCAGATCACAAGGATGACCGTCTCACCTACACACACTCAGACAGGAAATAAAAACAATATAAAAAAATTCTAAAGCAAACTAAAGCGTCTGACATTTCACAGGAAGTGCTGCCTGTCTTGGAATCATTTGTTTCTCTATTTCCAGCAGAGGAAAAGGGGAGATGTGTTTGAAGAGGAAAGCTCAGCACAAATATATCACCCCCTTTTGTCCAGTGTTAACGGGAAAGGCTGTTTACACTGCTCGCAGGAGGAGACGAGAGGAAAAGAGGCCTAAAAGTGCTGGAATTGCATTTACTGGAACAAATTTAGAAAGGCAGCAGCAGACAGATCCAGCTTCTACTGATTATTCTGCACACATTGCATGGCATACAGACACCTGGACACTGAAGAAGAGCTTGACTGGAATGGGTGTTTTAACGGCAGATGCCAATCTCTAGAGAACAGGGAGGCCGATGACAGACAAAGTGCTGAATTACAATGTGTAAAACAATTTAATATTAGCAAATAAGAAACTGAACTACATTTTAAAATAAATAAATGTATACACAAGTAAATAAAACAAATTACACTTACAAGTAAATAAATAAATGAATACATAACTGATTAACTAATTAATTAATCATTAATTAATTAATTAACTAATTAAATGAATGAATAAGTAAGTAAATAAATAAAAATAAATAAATAAGTAATCACTTACTGACTATAACTAAATACATACATTTATAAATAATTTTTTTTTAAATAAAAACAAATAAATATAAATTTATAAATAAGAAAAAAGTGAACAAGTAAATAACTAAAATTAAAATAAATTAAAATTAAATGACTAAGTAAATTGATAAAATTGATTTAATTTCAGCAATAATTAAATAAATTTTTTATAAATACATATATGCATTTATCTACAAATGATTTACTTATTTATTTATAAATAAGTAAATTAGTAATAATATAGTAAATAAATAAATGCAAAATTTACCTGAAATGTATTAAAATATATGTCAATACATTTTAATTATTCAATTTAACATTATATTTTCTTTTAAATTTATGCAAAGGTATTTGAAAACAGTACGTGTATCGACCAAGAATTATTAGTTGATTACACAGTTTAGCAGATTATTATTTTTTTTTTTCAGAAACATTTCTAAATCCCTTCAGAAATGTTCACCGATACCGTTCCAGTGAATTCCAGAGGGATCGCAGGGAATGGGTGGGTGGTAGTGGGTCAGGTCAGGGGGCCCAGACGGGCCAAAACAGCCCATTAAACACTCTCACTCGGAAGACATGAGAGTGAGGACGGAAAAGAGGAATATAATAAAAGAAAGCAAACAGGACGAATGTGGAGATAGAAAGAGCTGCTTCTTGCGGCGACTGACCTCATTAGCAGAAACTCCCTTTGTAACAGCACAAAGCTATGCTAAATATTGACCACACACAGACTCGCACTTTACAACAGCACTGGTAACACTCGCGGGGTAAAACTGCCACGGCAATTCTGCACGGGAAGAAAGACGAGTGAAACTTCCAGCTGGGGACAGCCTTCACTGCACTAACACACACACACACACACTTGCTGCATAACTGCCCAGACAAACATCCACGGGTCAAGTCAGTTAAGGCTATTCATTAGCCAGCCACTTTTCCTCCTTCTTCCTGGTGAGAGTGTGTGTTTGTACGAGTGCGATTACGACATCGCTGCTGCCAGAGCAAACACACCTGTGTGGAAGCTGTCAAGTGCCTCCCAAAAGCGGCCCACATCACAGCCAAACATCGCAGCTTCCTGTGGGCCAGAGTTTAACAGCTCACAACAACATAACAGCTTCAAATTATACGGTGTTGATAACCATACAGCACTGCTATATAACGTCATGCGCTCATTTTCTCCGCTCTGCTGTCTGGCACTGCATGAACCGGTCCGATTGTGGATCATCTTGAGTCACGGACATCTGAATTGGACAAACAGCATCTCTTACAGGATGGACCGTGTAACTGCAGGGGTCTCATGGGTATTGTGTTGTGGTCTTCTGTTTCCAGCCGGGTTCAGAACGGCAGACAGTTTACACTACTTGATAACACGTTGTTTTTTTTTACTTTTTCTAAAGTGACAGTAAAGACATTTATAATGAATGTTACAAAAAATTTCTAATTCAAATAAATGCTTTCTATTCATTAAAGAATCCTGAAGGGAAAAAAAAGAAAAATCACAGTTTCCACAAAACAATTAAGCAGCACAACTGTTTTCAACATTGATAATAATCAGAAATGTTTCTTGAGCATCAAATCATCATATCAGAATGATTTCTGAAGGATCATGTGACACTGAAGACTGGAGTAATGATGCTGAAAATTCAGCTTTGGTCACAGGAATACATTACATTTTTAAATATATTAAAAAAATACACATTAATAAAACAAATTAATACAGCCTTGATGAATATAAGAGACTTCTTTCAATACCATAAAAAAATCGTATGACCACAAACTTTTGAACAGTAGTGTAATTTGAAATTAATTTCATTCGGATCACTTGCATCAGCAATAGTCAGACTATCAATATTATGCCTCCATAGAAACCCTAATTCTAATATATTAAACTTTGGGTGTGCTACGTGTCATTCAAGGCAATCAGGTTTTTCCTTGGTTGATGACAAAACAGTAAAAAATAGCAAGCAACCAATCAAACACCCCAGAAACTGCATAGCAACTGATGCTTAAATCACTCAAAATGCCTTTGCAACTGCATAGCAACACCCTGGCAACCACCCAACATGTGACAAGCGAAGAATCACTCCTCAGCTAAATCTGAGCACTTTAACTAAAGTTAACTATAGTACACTAAAACTATTACAAATTTCTGTAACTGAAATAAATCAGAAAAAAATATATAAATATTAGATGAAAAACTTCAATGTAAGTGTATGTATTTTAGTTATTCAGTTCAGTTTTTTTTAAGTTTAAGTATTAAAACAACAAAAATTACTACAATTTTTAATGAAAACTGAAAATGTAAAAATAAAAACTCAGAGTATAGCATATAATAATGCTAAGATAACACTGGCTTCATACCAATTATCTGATTCAAATTACAAAAAAAAATAAATTCTGCTAAATGTACCTCATTAGCAGTTAAAGGCCTCATCAAATAAGCTAACATATTTAAAACAAGCGCGCAAGGAAAGGCGGAAGTTTGTGAATTAATGTAATTTATAGAGCGTTCAGTATAATTCTGCAGGCTTAGATGCCATGCATAATGAAAATGTTGTTTAATAATGAGCCTATGATTAATGCCTAGACCTCATACGTTCATAAAGAGCCCCTCTTACAAACCGTTCATCTCTCGCTCTTCCGAAGAGTGCATCATTTGAGCACATAAAATGGACAGCCACCTGGTGTTGGAGCGTTTGAGTAGATTATGAGACAGATCTAAGTGTCAAAGGTTTCCTCCATTAGCCTGAGCTCTGAAGCTGTGATTTGGGTTCATCCGATACAGGCGCAGCGTTACATCACCCGCAACTTCCTCAGCACCCCGTTTCCTTTGCCTAAAACAGACTGGGTCAAAATAAACTCGCCTTAAAAGACATCTGCTGCGTGTGTGGCCTATCAGATAGTCCATGAGCCGTGCTATTTAAAAAACACTTAAAACCAAACAGTTGACGATCAGGACGTCTCACTACAGTGTTTGCTTGCAATGTACATATGCTGTGACAGAAGAGATCAGATTCAGAAATGACCGTTTAATGCCAAGGTGCTTCGCTGAGAAGTTCATTAATGATCTGATGCACTTTGTTGTTTCCAAAGATGTTCACTGTCCATCAGCACTGGGATATGAGAGCAAAGGGCAGAGGCTGCTGGGTCAAGGGTCAAGGGTCAAAGGCCGGAAGGGTCATTACTCGCTGCTTAATTGGTGGATTACCCCAGCTGCATGCTCTACTTTATGTGAACGCAAGGACACACACACACACACATTAGAGAAACTAGCACTGGATTAACTAAATCTGTGTGCGGAGGAAAAAGCATTTAACAGTTTTCACTAATAGGTATATAATAACTGTTTACAATAACAGTTTTCCACTTTGAATATATATTATATTGCAATTTATTCCTGTGATCAAAGCTGAATTTTCAGCATCATTACTCCAGTCTTCCATGTCACATGATCCTTCAGAAATCATTCTAATATGATGATTTGAGAAACATTTCTTAGTATTATCAATGTTGAAAACAGCTGTGCTGCTTAATATTTTTGTGGAAACTGTGATACATTTATTTCAGGATTCTTTGATTGATAGGATTTGGATAGAACAGCATTTATTTGAAATAAAATGCTGCCTTTACAGTCGCATTTGACCAATTTAATAAATTTTTGCTGAATAAAAGTATTAATTTCTTTCGAAAAAAAATAATACTGAGCCCAAATATTTGAACGGTACTGTAATTTCCATTCATGCAGCAAGGAAGTGAAGTACTTTCACAGTGTCACATTCTGACCTGTGCATTTGTGCTTCAGACTGTCCGTCTGCGCTGCAGAGTGACTGGGCTCATGGTTGAGTGTCGACTAACGCAAGTATTTCATTGAAGATCCAACACCATCCATGTGCTCAGGCAGGTTGCAGCATGCAGTTTTATGCAGTGATTTGAAGGCTAAAGCTAGATAAATCAAAGTAATCCCTATAATTCTACCACAGAGAGGAAAAATCTTTGGTCATATATAATGGAAACCTTTAGTTATCATTTGGTAATTTATTGGCGTTACAACATGCAATTATTAGAATGAGCACAAGTACTGACAAGGCCACATGAACTAAAAATTTAATAACTGCATCTCTTTTAAAAGGTGCTGAAGAAATATAGATCCAAGTGTTCAAACGATTCCCAGCCAAATTTAATGAGCAACACATTATTAGTGGTGCTTGTTGAACTTTGGTGTTTACTCTTACCATACATTTTATCTACGGACAAAATACCTCAAATTGTGTTTTCTAAGTGCCAATCAGCAGTAGGGGGCGTGTCCACTCATGATGGGGGAGGAGAGAGAGTGAGCCAATCAGCAGTAGGGGGGCGTGTCCACTCATGATGGGGGAGGAGAGAGAGTGCGCCAATCAGCAGTAGGGGGCGTGTCCACTCATGATGGGGGAGGAGAGAGAGTGAGCCAATCAGCAATAGGGGGCAATAGGGGGCGTGTCCACTCATGATGGGGGAGGAGAGAGTGAGCCAATCAGCAGTAGGGGGCGTGTCCACTCATGATGGGGAGGAGAGAGAGTGAGCCAATCAGCAGTAGGGGGCGTGTCCACTCATGATGGGGGAGGAGAGAGAGTGAGCCAATCAGTAGTAGGGGGCAAGGTAAATAGCCTACATAAAGTATTTAAAGGTGAACTAAGTAACTTTTTTACCTTAACTGAACAGCTTCGGAGTCATTGGAATGGTTATATTACTTATTTCGGGTTGAATGGTGGTCGTTTCGCACCCCCCTGGTGCCCGTGAGCGGAAAATATTATTGCGCTCCCTCGCGCTGTTCGAACCCGAATGAAGAAGACGTTTTAAAGAATGTCCCATCTGCTTTGATGTCGTTGATCTACTAGCCTCTGGTGTCTGAGAATCGCCAACGAGTTTTTACAACAGTGTTGTCAAATATCTATTCCGAAGTTGTGGGGGGAGCTCTAGAGAGAAACCTGCGAGCAAAAAGCGAGAATACAGCGAAGAAATCCCGAAACTACTGAGCCCCGCTTTAAATTATTAAATAAAAAATAAAACAATTCATTATTGTAACGGTTTCAATCTGTTTTGGTTTCGCTTTTATTCTGTTCCCTGTGCTGCTTTTTCTGAGTTCTGTTTGCCAGTTAGTTTCTATGGTTTCTGATTGGATTACGTTCACCTGCTGTTCATTTAGTTACCTTGTAATCTCTGTGTATTCATACCCTTAGCTTCCTTAGGTCATTGTTCCGTGTCGTCTTAGTATTATGTGGTTATGTTATTCTGTTCTCCTGCGTGTTTCCTGTCCATTTTGTACTTTACATCTTTGTGCGCTCATTACAGCCACATAGTGTGACAATTATAGTGTAGGGCTGCAATATTATGACAACAATCATTGTTGCCGATTATTGCTTGATATTGTAATAATGATTAATAATGTCAATTAATTGAATACTTTAAAACTTAAACATTTTTATGTTGGGCCGAAACGACACGTCATATACTGGCTAAGCAGACAAAACAAGCTTAAAGTCTCCCATAGTCAATAATTGTATTCCTTAAAACTCATCTTTGATCACCAAAATGGCACATTTAAATGTTTTATTTCCTGTGGAAAAAAAATATTTATGACTTTAAATAGCTTGAATGTAACTCTACACCCTCACTTCATTTAGTACACGTGGCTCATGAATATGCAAATGAGCCCTGCCTCCACTCACTCATACAGGCTCATCTACAAGTCAATGTATCAGAATGGTAATGTGTTTTATGTATCGCTCTCTACAACGTTGGACACATAACGTCAATTAATATGATTATTCTTTGGCTTGACTAGGTTATCAAACAGCTAGTGATGTGTTATATTATATTATATAAAAATATATTCTCTTGAGACTCCCTTGCTTCACGGCATAGTTAATGATATGCTAAAGCCCGTCCGCACATTGATGTGATTGGTTACAAGGTAGTTTGTGACGTCAGAAACAACAGCGATTTCAAACCGTGTTTTTGAGATTGTCTTTGGTTCACTGCAGTTTTAGGGAGACAATACTCAGCAATGGTGTTGACTTATGAATTTAAACATGGTTTGTCTTAAAGCATATTAAAAAAACCACATAAACATGGAAACTGGATTTTAACCATTGGGGGAACCTTTTAAGAACGTTTATGAATTAGTTTATTGCTTTTTACGAATTTGAAAAAAAAATCACATTGGTTTGGTAGCATTAAAAAAAAATTATTCAAACTAGCAATAAATTCTATACAGAAAGCAAGCAAGAATGTTCCACATCACTAAAGTGGTCTATCTTGCTAACGTGCACATGTGCTGACAGACTTGAGATTCTCTAGAGACAGCTCCATCCATCCAGTGAAGAACGTTAACAAATTACTCACACTTCACTCAGTGTGGATAGAGACAGCTTAGCCGCTTTTCCACCGTCAGGCCAAACGGTTCTCTTTGCTTAACCGTTCCATTCCGTGCCGATCCGGCCCAGCGAGCGCGGATATGGTTTCATTTTCCACTGTGAGCCTAATAATGGAGCTCTTTTGAATGTAATAGAAATGTGTCAGTTGTTGCCTTGGTTGTGCAAGAGTTTACAGACGGTATGAGATCTAAATAGCGAGCGTGTTATGGAGGATGATCAGCCATTTCTTTTCATTTTATTATTAACTTGTGCTTACGTCGCTCAAATAGTGCACTTGGCCAGCAAAAGAGCTAAATCACGCCGTGCTGAACCAAGCCCAAATGGAAATATAACTGGAACCATTTCTTACCGTTCTTAAAACCGTTCGGCCCGACGGTGAAAAAGCAGCTCTTGTCTTCTATTTTTTTTTTTTTTTTTTTACAATTCCATCAGTTTTTTAAAGTACATTTTTGGCTAAATAAAAAACAACAACAGTTTTTTGACAAAATTCTACCTAATCCACCTTTCTTTTTCGACTTGGACCGCGTTAGAAACTCAATAGCCACACTAGCTAGCATTACAAAAGCGTGACTGTCTACTTTAAAGGTCATTTTTAATAGTACTGTCTGGTCTGCAGGTGTGTGAAACAGCTGTTCCCCACAATCACAGTGTGAAGTTTATATCAGATATGAGCAGGAAACCAGATAGCCATTATGCTAAGAGCAGGTTAACATTATAAAAGGGAGCTGAACAGATGTGTTTGGACACGATAAAGCTTATCAGCAGATATTTATCCTCCATCAAAACAGTTTAAAATCAAACTAACCATGCATTTATTTTATTTAGCCGCATTATGTTACCCGTAGTTTGGCGCTATAATGATGTTATACAAAAGAAAACATTATTTATATAGCAAACAATAAGAGGCCGTGCTAATCTCCATAGGCTTATCTGTCTAATTCTTGCAAGTATGACGTACATGCACTGATTTATTTCATGTACAGTACGTGCAGAAATGTGTGCATGCAAAACCACAACACAACTTCTGTTCTAAAGGAATTTAAAAATAGAAGGACAATCTCTCTGTATATACAGTAGCTACTCAGTTCAGTGGTTCATTGCAGCTCAAGCACTCGTTACTGCTGATTACTGGTATTGTGCTTTTTTTAATTAGAACACAATGCTCTGTTGTTTGAGATGCTGCAGGGCCCCTGAGGCGAGAGACAGAGAGAGAGAGAGAGAGTTGGGGCCATAGACAGGATGGTGTTCAAATCAAGCAATGAAGAGTAGGTTCTGACTGAGGGTTCATATATTTCATATTCCATATTTCACCCCAAAATCAAATGACAAAAAAAGAAAGTTTGCACAAAAAAAATGAATCCCATTTTAGAAAAATATAGTTTTTTTTGCATTGTAATATTATATTTTTTAACATTTACACCCAAATTCTTGCAGCAGTGCAACTCAATTGCAATTTAGCCGTGTCGATTAACCGGCAAAATACTGGAAGTGGCGCATTCCACGGACAAGAATCCACGAACCGCATTATTAGACCATTTTCTAAGGCTGCACGATATATTAAAGGGGTCATATAATGGTACATGCACTTTTACAAGTTGATTGTACTGAAACATGTGTTGGCAGTGCCTGAACACAACCATCATAAAATGATAAAAATCCATCCAGTGTTTTTTTTTATTTTTATCTTCTTATATGTTTCCCCGTCTCAAATCAAGCCGTTCGACCGTGTGACGTCACATGGTCGGACGCCCCTCCCACGATTGTTGATTGACAGCAGCGTTTCAACACAGACCCGCCCTCGCTCGTGAGCGAGCTGTCAATCATAGTCTGCGCGTCATTGTTGATACGCTGGAGCACTGTCTATGAGCAGAATGACGTCTAAGCGATTGTGATGTTCTGTTCTTGGGTGTAATAAGGAACACAGCAGTCATTTTCATGTTCCTAAATCCGAACCGCTGAGCTGGCTGAGTTTTGTTTTCGAAGGGAATATTCCCCACGATCAACGTCAATGCTTTCATGTTTGCGCGAATCACTTCACCAGACTGCTTTAAACGAGAACATTGAAAAAGGTATTAGCTCCTGTCTGAGTATGTGTTGTTTATGTGCCTAATTACTGTCATAGTCTCACAGACTGATTATTTTTTAAACAGATCAGTACAATTTTAGTGCTTCAGCCCTGACAGTTGTACCTAACACTGCATAGATAACATTACGCATCACTGACAAGCCTACATTTACCGAAAAAAAGTTTTTCATGACTATTAGCTGTAACATCAATCTGTCAATGAACTAACGTATACATCAGTAAACACATAGCGTTCGTATCTCACTACTCTACCCTGCCAGTACATACAAAGATAGATCAAAGTGACATTACGTTAACCAACCATTCAGAAACGTCCTGCTTTCCGACTCCGGTTCAAATTGATACGGTTGCACGGTGTCCTCAGAGACTCCCGCTGCCATTCTTCAAAATATACCCTCAACTGTTGTCAAGGCAACACTCCACATGTTTTGTCAAAATGCCCCACAGAACAGAGGGGTGGGGTGAGCAAAGCTCATTATCATTTAAGGACACATGCACTTAAACAGAGCTGGTTTTGACCAGGTAAAATTAGTGTTTTCTTACAATACTAATGAGAATTTTTAATTAAAGTATATTACAAACTTTGGCATTTGGCAAAAATGGCATTATATGACCCCTTTAAAGCCATTTAAAATCATAATGTAGCATAGTGCTATTGTGAGATCGCAAGGGCTGCGATTCAATTAAATAAGTATATGCGCTGCAGGTTTCAGAGTGAAGCACAGCGCTTTGTCATTTGTCAAATGTTTTATCCGATAAGAAAACATGAAAGAAACACATTTACCGAATGGTAAATGCTACAGTGGTTGTAGCATTTCTAAGCTCCTCAACACAATTTTCTCTTCACTGAAAGGACATCATAAAATAGATGACAAGATCGATTCAGCTTACAAAACCAGCAAGCTTCTATTAACTACTTATATGTCTTTCATTCTGACCCGACTCCCAAGGTCAAGTTCAGCAACAGATTTCTTCCTGCATTAAATTTGCCACTGGTCTATTCCCATGCCACCATGAGGTAACTGCTTTTATTTGCCATGGCAACAAAAACCACACTAGACAACAAATAACCTAACGGGTGGGCCCTAGGGTGGGCTATGCCACATGCCAGATACTCCCTTACAATATCTGCCATCTAGCTGTAATGTTTAACTCCAGTGGTAGTGACACATCCAGTGATCATAACAAGACGCTCTTACTCTGCAGTGTAATAATGTAAACAGTGTATGGTATGTTCTACTATATATGGCCATATGTGTGAACGCCTGCAAAAGCGAACAGGCAAATCTGTGCCAGTGGTGACAATGATGCTTACATTTGCAAAGCATATGAACCTAGGGCACCACTTTAGCTGGTGTATCCTGTTGCCTTTTGAGTTTACTGCACAGTGCACACATTTGGGATTGTAGTAGCCTAGTGGCTATAGGTCAAGATAGGTAAAATGCATTTTAAAAAAACATTACCATTCAAAACATTTTTGAAAGAAGACTCTTATGCTCACCCGGCCTGCATTTATTTGTAATATTGTAATATTGTTAAATAAATAGTATTAAAATTTCAAACAACATAAAAATCTTATGTATCCCTGTGATAAAAGCTGAATTTTCAGCATCATTACTCCAGTCTTCAGTGTCACATGATCTTTCAGAACTCATTCTGATTATGCTGATTTGATGCTCAAGAAACATTTCTGATACGAAGAAACAAAATCTGGTTTCTTTAGTCTTTACTGTCACATGTGATCACTTTAAAGTGCAGATAAAGTAATTATCTGTCATGCAGTGTGTAATTTAGCAGTTTGTGAATGTAAAAGGTCTGCAAAGTTTCAAAGAGCAAAGTGCACGACAAATAAAGTTATTGACTCCTAAAGGAAGGGAAAGGAGGAGTTTAGAGATTGAATTTTCGAACAAACCGCTTTCAGAGTTTTTGAGAAATGAGTGCAATGAGAAATTAAGTGATGTGCAATGTATATGTGAAAAGTGCTTTTTGACCTTTGATGCATGGAAATTTATTGTAGAAGACCTCAAAAACTAAATCAGGAACCTTTAAAATAGCATAAGGGTGAAAGTGATGCTTTCATAAAAGAAAAATCAAACTGACCTTGAAAATCTTCTATTATTTCTAATTAAAGTCTTTATTTGTTCTAGTTAAAGTGTTTCACTGCAAGCGTAGAGAACTGCAGACTGTTCACAGTGCATCTGCAGCATGTCAGACTTAAATGAAATAACCCTGAAATAATGTAATTTCCCTGTTATTTACCAGATACTGCAGAGTCATAATCTGCTGGACCTCGGGTTGACCACGTCAAGCATGTTGCTCTGACAGCATCACAGACACACATGCAGATAATTGGACATTGTGCTATTCTGTCGCCAGGAGCGAATATTCCGTAACCATGGAAACAATGTTAATGTCCTCCACAAATCTGAGTCAGAAATATTAAGTGCGTTCTGGAGCTTTCCGAAGAAAAATTGCAACATAGGCCTTAAAGTCTTAAGATGATGTACAATATAATCAGTCTTTTCCAACTAAATTTGCCTATAATTCTGATAAATAGTGACTGTAATATATTCACAACAGCCAAAAAAATAAATAAAAGCTATCAATCTTAAAACACGATAGCATGCATCTGCAGCTCCTGGCAAGAAAGCCTGATAATAAGTGTGGTGAATTTCCAGCTGAGAGCTAGATGTTTTGGGGAGTTTCGTGTGTTCTCAGAGAGGGTTTAAAAGCAGAAAGCTGAGAGTTTGTTCCCTTCATGGTGGATCTGTATGCATAATGGATTCGCCTCAGCAGTGAAACTGTATTCCGTGCACAAAGACGGAGCAACCTGAGCGAAATTCCTGGTAGACTGGGAGAGGCGTTTTACTTCTCGTTGTTTAGGGTTTGTGGCATCTCCCCGACTCAAAAGCCAACAATCCACGCAACACAATTTCCCCACACCCACATTAAAACACACTTTCCACCACTGTCAGACACAATGCCTCGTTTTATTTCGACGCAAGTTGCCATGGCGACGAGAGCAACAGAGCGAATACAGTGGCTACTCACAAGCCCCCCTGACACGACTCACACCCTCACCCCGCTAAACGCACACAAGACCAGTGCTGACAACCAGAAACCAGCTGGAAACAACATGACCCGATTCATAAGAGAGACTTCATAATACGGAATATAGTGTGACTTATAATACCTGACAACAATCTACCTGAGACGACGAGCATTTACCTTCTCTCATTGTCATCTAGGTGGGCAAACAGCACATTCTTAGAGATGGCTTTGGCCAGGGCGGTCATTGTCTTGTAGTCCTTTGGAATGACCTATAACCAAAGAAAACAATGAGTTACTAGATTAAATGTAGGTTTTCCTGGCATTTTGAAGTTTCTGCAAAACTACATTTGCGTATTTTTACCAGAAACTGTGAGCCCAACCTCGAGTCTCTATGATATTCTGATCACCTTTTCACCCGTTTTATCATACACAAGGCAAAAATGTAACTCTGATTGCTTAGAGAATTAATAGTACACCTCTTCTCAACAATGCCCATGATTTGAGGATTCATTCACGTTTATACTGTAGCACAAATGATGCGGGACGTGTTATGTACCGATGTTTAGTACTTAAGGTTTGTGGTAATTAAAGGAGTCATGACATGGATTTTTATTTTATTGTGTTCTTTGAGGTTTATTATAATGTTAATAAAGTCGGCTATTGTCACTGCATAGGAAACCGTATCAACGCCCAATCGCTATTGCATCCGGGTAAATGTTTTAAAAACATTATCCATATCAAACCGCCATTTACAGACAGCGCATTATGAAATAGTTTAACTTGCGGTATTTCAAAACTTACGGTTTGTGCAGCTGCTGTCAGATATAATACACGTTCAACAAAAGTTTCTTTGCAAACTCCCTGTGCCTCGTTTACAAAACAAAATGCTCCGAACAAACATATAATCCTCCGACACGATCCGGGACGTCATTTAAATGAACCATCCACTTGTTCCTGACACTGGTAATTATCCTGGACACCAGGATTATGTCAGAAACTGAGCATGCATTTATATACTGTATCCAGTGTAGATGGCCTCAGCGATTATAATGGGTTTCTATTTGTTTTTGACGCGACACACATCCAGTGTAGGCAAGTGTCAAGCTTGCTCTGGAGGCAGGCATTTGCAAATGTATTTGGCCATGTGATGTCAGATCCCGCAATATCAAAACGAGTCGTTTTTGGAGCTTGATTAAATAAATGCTTGGTTTATAATGAGGAGAATGTTTTAAGCTATGAAACTTGCAGGATGTTTTAATGGTACAAAGACCTCTTATATGTCAAAAGATCAAAGTCAATTTGATTTATCATGTCATGAAGAACCCTTTAGTTATCATTTGTGCCTTGTCAAATTTTTTATCAAAATTTACTATCAAAATCAGTCTATTATCATCAAATAAAACTATTACAAATCATTTTTGTTAATTGAAATAAAGCTGAAATAAAATATATAATATATATATATATAATTATTAAAAGAAAAACTTAATCTTAAAAAAAACTTGCCTTAGGAAATAACTGAAATAAATAAGTTAATACATACTATTAAGTACTAAAATAAAATAAATTAAAGCTAAATAGAAACATATAAAAATAAAAGCAAGTTCAAAATAATAAATCCTATAATAGTATATGAATAACACAAAAATAACACTGGTGCTTAATTACGTTCACAGCAAATGTTCCTGGTGTTATTGTTCACAATTCAGTGAATGTATTCTAAAGAAAAAACATATTCATAGCACGTTTCGACATGTTTTCTGCTTACATAATTAAGGTGATACAGAAAAGGAAAACAACCAATAGAATCACAGAGTAACATTTCCATCTACTCAAATGTCCCATCCTGTATAGACCTTATGCGCCAGAGAAACGAGGGCGCCGCCATCTTTAGAATATTGTCTTTGAACTTTTGAAGTGGATTTACTTAATGTAAAGTTAACTAAAGTTATCATGAGGATTGTAATGTTTAAAGCAGATGTCTTAACAAATGTCAGTAGACCGGGAAGATTTTAAAACGAGCCGTTCATTCATAAATACTCAAGATCGCTGTGAAAATACAGACCGGAAGTCAAAAGACAACGAGCGCAGCGCTGAAAAGGGGCGGGGCTACATAAGGTCTATTCACTCAGAAATACCACATTATAGAAGTCAAATGTATTGTTAATGCCAATTTTTCTCATCTATAATGAAAAAAAAAAGTATCTAATGTGAAGACGTGGTATTGAATCTGGGTTAGTACTAAAGGGAAGAATCCAAAACAGGGTGTTTGAAAATAATGCCAATTTAACTGCAATTTGTATTAACCTTTCTGACGTAGCTGACGGCATCCTCCTCTGTGTAGACTTCAGCACTGACCCCACCTCTCCGGCGCCTGGCCTTCACCACCGGGTTTGGAGGAGGAGGAGACACTTCATCATCGTGAGAGTCTGACTGCGAGTTGGACTTCTGGCGGGCCATGATCTGCTTGCATTCTTCCTGTGGAGAGAGGAAGTGAATGATACATATGATTAGACATCCATTTGAAAACATCGAGAGGATTGTAACCAGCTAATGAAGGGCTGGATTTTTCATCCTCATTACACAGGACACACAAAAACCGGTGCGAAGTTAAAACAGCAGACACAAAGAGGGTAAAGCTACGATAAAAAAAAAAAATAATCACGATTACAGATAATAAAATCGACTGCATCTAAAAGACTGAAACCTACTGTGAGCACAGACAGCAGACACATCAGCGCTGAGATTTCACTGGCAGAGCGAGAGAGAGACAGTGAAAGATTCCCGTATGAAAGAGGGAAGAACAATGAAGCTGCATGCCACAGCACAAATGATGTGTGTGTCCATGAGACAACTAGTCAGAGAGTCTACACACAGTCTTACGGTACTTTACTGCATATGCGGTGGACATATGGGAAAGAAAGGTTGTTGGTGCCAGACAGGCTGGTCTGAGTATTTCAGAAACTGCTGATCTACTGGGATTTCCACGCACAACCATCTCTAGGGTTTACAGAGAATGGTCTGAAGAAGAGAAAATAGCCCGTGAGCGACGGCCCTGTGGGTGAAAATGCCTTGATGATGCCAGAGGTCAGAGGAGAATGACCAAACTGGTTTGAGCTGATACAAAGGCAACAGTAACTCAAATAACCACTCGTTATAACCGATGTCTGCAAAAGAACATCTCTGAAAGATGTGTGAAAACACGTTGAACCTTGAAGCAGAAGATCGCTGGGATCGCTAAAGCTGGGGCCACACTAAAAGATTTTTTTAAATCTTATACGATTTTCAAAATGTGAGAGACCACAAACATGATGATAAGAAATCAGAGATTTAACCGATTTGTTGTTCTAGTGTGTGGAGTGCAGCGATGTGATCAGGAAAGCACAACACACACTAGATTCCTTTCAGTGCTGCCTGTGAACACGGGAAATCAAACGTGACTTTAAAGTAAACAAACATGGCGGACAACTTGCAAGGAGAAATGCTGCTTATAGTGTATGGACCGTTTTTACAGAAAATTTGCAGTGGGGAAAAAAGAAAATTGTTTAGATGAAGTCGTGGTGACGGTGTGAACATGGACTTTACATGTTACAGTGCGAGCTAGAGGTGAGTCTTCCATCAGCTCGCTTTCTGATTGGGTATTGTTTCGTTTCACAGGATTGCCTTTTCCAGAGCGTGCGCGAGTTTGTCCTCAAGGTTCCCCCACACAACAGGATTTGTTGACGTCGGCGGCTCCGACGTTCTTCCGAGCAGATTCAGTCCCTCTTAACACACCTCACACCACAGGAAAACCTGATAAGATAATATGTAGAACCATCAAGATAATCGGGACTTTACCTAGGACTTTCGGAAGGGGAGAAATCGGTATACCTGAATATCTTGTAGTGTGTGCCTAGCATTAGAACAGGAAACTGAGGCTACAATTCACACAGACTCACCAAAATTGGACAACAGAAGATTGGAAAAATGTTGCCTGGACTGCTGTGACATTCAGATGGTCGGGTCAGAATTTGGCGTAAACAACATGAAAGCATGGATCTGTCCTGCTTTGTATCAACGGATCAGGCTGCTGCTGGTGTAATGGTGTGGGGGATATTTTCTTGGCATACTTTGGATCCTTCAGTACCAACTAATCATTGCTTAAACTCTACAGCCTACCTGAGTACTGCTGCTGACCATGTCCATCCCTTTATGACCACAGTGAATCATCTTCTGATGGTCACTTCCAGCAGGATAACATGCCAAATCACAAAGCTCAAATCATGTCAAACTGGGTTTTTTGAACAATACAATGAGTTCACTATACTCAATCGGCCTCCACATTCACCAAATCACAATCCAGGAGAGCACTTTTGGGATGTGGTGGAACGGGAGATTTACATCATGGATGTGCAGCCATCAAACCTGCAGCAACAGTGTGACGCTATCATGTCAATATGGACCAGAATCTCTAAGGAATGTATCCAGCACATTGTTGAATCTATGCCACGAAGGATTAAGGCAGTTCTGAAGGCAAAAGCGAGGTCCAACCCAGCACTAGCAAGATGTACCTAATAAAGTGGGTGTGTGTATAATATATTTAGAGTGTGTGTGAATATTATATGAATGGTTTTAGTGCATTTTTATGTGGTTGGTTACTTGCCTGAGTCACTCTCTACTCTGGTATTCTAGCCTCTATATCTGATATCAGTCCGTTAATTTTACAATTAAAACTTTTACAGGATATAAAAGATAAAGTGTTTGTAAAATGGCATAAACATCTGCCTCTGAAACATCCCCAAGACACAAATACCAAAGTGAAGGCAGGCAGATGCAAAGGAACAGCTGGGCACATGCCACACACAAATCCACACAAAACACACACAGGCTCTCTCCAAAGCTTTAGACAGCCATCAACAGGCCTGTCCATGAAATAACACATAAAGAGTCCAAATGTGCTCTGAAATCTGTGAAGCATTTATTTGAAAGTGAAATCTTAACATTATAACATTAACATTATAGGCTAATTGTATTTACTGTCACATTTGATCAATTTAATGCATCCTTGCTGAATAAAAGTATTAATTTCTTCTTTTTTTTTAAAGACTTTGAATGGTGGTATATGTTTGGGATTAAAGGGATAGTTCACCCAAAAATGAAAATGCTGTCATAAAAAATATCTTCTTTTGTCTTCCGAAGATGTATAAAAGTCTCACGGGTTTGGAACAACACGAGGGTGGGTAAATGATGACAAAATTTAAATCCTTGGGTGATTTTTCTTTTTTATTTATATGATTGACAAAAAAACTCCAGCATTCTACAACTGGTACATGAGCAAAATACTACTTCTGTTAACTGGGCAAGAGGTCACATTATTGGTCGATGCTCAATCGATCTCAAGATGGACAAATGTCAGCCTTGTATCACTGGAAACTTTCATTTCTATTGATATTTAAAAGAAAAAAAAGAAAAGAAAAAGGAAATGTCATCATTTGCTAGCCCTCATGTTGACTTGTGCCCTACATGTCCATTTTAATCCGGCACAGTTTTCATACACTCATTCACACACATAGGGTCAAGAGTGCATATCCTTTAGCAGCCTGTGGATTTTCATCTTTCTAAATGAACAGAAGCTGCCAGACAGACAGATAGAGAGAGAGAGAGAGAATGTGAGTGATTGAAATTCATCTATGACTAAAATGCAAGTGGGTCAGTAAACATCGTTCACCCAACGGCTCAAAACTACGATGACACTAAATAACCTCAAAAACGCAAGCTATCGCTGAACATGCGTCATGAGGAGAAGACAAGGACAGTCGTTCTCTTGTTCTGAGTGCAATATCAGCCCATCTGATCACGTCTTATGAATACACAATCCCATCGGCTGTTTGATGCTCTACCTAAACCAGCAGAAGCTCAGCAGAAGCCCATTCCTAACAAAAGCCCGAGCCCCAAGCATCTGCGGGTATGAAAAAGCCTGTTGTTCCTGGAGCACATGATCAAAGAAGATGTTCAGTTGCTGCTGAGTGTGGATGCGGTTACTGGCACCTCCAGCTAAACGAATGACTGCTGTGACTTTCATAAGATCCGTGTAATCTAAGATTGGGCAACAACATCAAACAGCATCAGCATGCCTCCTAATTGTCTATTGAGGGGGAACGGGAATGTTGATGATTCCAGCTCTTTACACTTCTACTTAAAGTAAGTACACTCCACTACTGTTATTGGAGCCAATACTAATTTTGTTTTTTTTTGCGAAATAAAGAAATTAACAATTTTTCAGCAAGGAAGCATTCAACTGACCAAAACGGATGGTAAAAACGTTCATGATGTTAATGTTTCTATTTTAAATAAATGCATTAATGCACAGTTTCCATTCCACGAAAATACTAAGCAGCACAACTTTTTCAACATTGATAATAATCAGAAATGTTTCTTGATCATCAAATCATCATATTATAATGATTTCTGAAGGATCATGTGACACTGAAGGCTAAAAATTCAGCTTTGCATCACAGAAATTACATTTAAAACAGGCTATTCAAATAGAAAACAAAAATATGTTTTTTTTTGTACAAATAAATGCACCCCATAAGGGCCTCAAGGCGACTTAAAATAATTTAATTTTAATTAATTTTAGAAGTGTGATTTCTACACCCGGAAAAGTCATATATATATAGTAGTCAAAATTTGAATCAATTGGATCAAAACCTTTCATCAAAGTTATACATGAATTTTGAACAATACCCATTCTTGTCTTAGGACAACTTTGATGAACTTTTTTGATCCACTTCAAATGTTGACTATATATATATATATATATATATATATATATATAGTGGATCAAAAAAGTTCATCAAAGTTGAACTATATATATATATATATATATATATATATATATAAATATATGCGGGTCAATGACGTGACGGGTCATTTTTTTGTCCAAAGGTCTTAATAATAATAAAAAAACAAATATATAACATCCAAAGTATGTAAAGTAGTACAACTTGATCTCTTTTACTGAATCCAAAAGGTTTTAATTATATTTGACTACATATAAAGGTATTTTAAAGATTTTGAAGTGTCAAAAGGTCATTCGGTAAAACCGATATAGTAAATATTTAAATGGTGTATAATATTGTTTTTAATAACTAACGGAACTACAATAATACAAATATAAAGCAGATAAGGCTCTTTTTTTTACATTTCCCCTTTTCTCCTTTCCCTGTGCAATGTTTCACTTGAATATGTTGGAGTGTTTAGAGTAGTCCAATAAATGATTACATTTATGAGATCAGTGATAATTTTATTTAATATTTCTTCTGTGGTACACACTATATACTATCTCAACATCAATGTCAAATCAGTTTTTAACTTTCAAATCAGTGGTTAAACCGAATGACTTTTTTGGTGACAAATTTTGTCCATCTTGTAAAAAATGACAAAAAACAGTGTTAAGTGATTGTACAAACCACAACATCTTACTGTTAACACCTAGGTAAACTAAAAAATGGTTTCAAATATAGTTATATCTCCATTCTATTTTTTTTTACACTTTTAAAAACCTTATTCGTCAATGACCCATATATATATACATATCATTATCTGCCCATGGCATTTTAAGATATTTATTTAATTATATATATATATATATATATATATATATATATATATATAATATATATGGGCAGATAATGATTACATATATTTTGTAGTTATACCAAGCTCTAAAATATTTAATCAGGTAGAAATTATGAGTAAAAAGATTTTTTATTCTTATCCGTAAACTTTTGAATACTGTTGCCAACAATGAGAGGCCTTGTGGTTAAAAATTTTGCGAATCACTGTAGTTGCTGTAAAACTATAAAAGCTCTACAAAATCCAAAATCCAATGTTTATACCTGCAGACGAACTTCATAGATTTTCCACAGATCCTGATAAAGTGCCTAGTGTACGCTAAGTGTCCACTCAATTCACACACTCCAGAATCAGATCAAAGAAGCGTTAATAAAAACCAATGATTTCTCACTCCAAAACCTGCAATTAATTCTAATTAATATCCTTTCTATTGTGGTGCACTTGTCAACAAATAAGACACATAAAGAACATCAACCTCACTATGAAAGTTAACACAATGACAGTTAATGATCATGGATGTTTGAGGGAAGGCGAAGGCTTTCATTAGCAATGAATACACAGTGAATTCAGCCAGACTTTTTTCCAAAGCAATGCACAGCGCATTCATTACAGGATCATCCCCCCGGAGCATCCTGAGGTTAAGTGCCGAGCCAAATGGGACAGCGATGATCTCAATAACTCTCCAGCTCCTGCTTCCCCAGCTCCACGGGAATGAAGCCACATCCGTTGTGATCCCCAACCATCACCCGTTCCGACGCAAATTCACAACTTATACAAACACATCACCAGCAGAGCAAACAGAGTATTAGAGTAACGCACCTTCTCCAGCTTCTCGAAGTGTTCCCGCAGGAACTTCATAGGCCGCTCGGGCTTGGCGATGCACAGGTTGACGATGCACTCTTTGAGGATCTGCTGTATGTTGTGTTTCTGCACGAAAACCTCACAGCCTTTCAGACTTTCATCTTCTTCCAGATTGGAGGAGGAGGTGGCCATCTTATCTTCTATCTCTGCCGCAGGAGAAAAGAGCAGGAGGGGGGACGAGGAGAGATATTCTTTCTTAAGTCTGTGTGTCTTATTCTCTCAAATAATAATGTTTGACTGTTGAGTGACTAGAAAAATCCCCTGTATTCAATATGCATGTATGTATCTTTCAATCAACCTATGTGTCTATCTATCTATCTATCTATTTATCTAAGGTAGATAGATAGATAGATAGATAGACTTAATCATAATGATGATATAGGCCATTCTTCTGCATGGTACACATTTACATTTCACTTCCGCCATTGATTCACATCAAACATCCAAAAATCATCAGCAACTGAAGCATCAATTCTCATTCTCGACCTATACGTTCACGAAACCGATACCGCATTCAGTCGTGCGTGAAACACGAAGCGTCGGTTTGTCGGCGGAGCGCTCGAGCATCACTCTGTGATCACCTGTTTACGTTTTTATCACAGCTTATTCGCTTCAAAATACAAACCTATGCGGTGTATAAATGGTTTTAGTAATGTATTATCTTGGATAAACAGCTCCTCTCGGTATATAAAGCTGAAAACTGTGTGTCGCACAGTATTTAATGTTCATTTGGCTTACCGTTATGAGGCGGAGATGCAAGGCTCGCGCTCTGGGATGTTGCTTGTTTGGTCCTGCTGCTCGCGAGCGCCCGCTGTGACGTCAATCCGTCTCGCGATTGGACACTGACACTGATATTAATAAAATACATAATTTAAAAAAAACTGAAAAGACATATAACTGACATGTAGATGTTAATGGGTTGAGATTACTTTTAGTTTATTTAGAGCTTTTATTTATTTTGAATCATCTCCTGTTTCAGCCAATCAGCGTCATTGTGGGTCTGTGCGTCATCCTGAATAGCACTCAAGTTTTGTGGATCACAGACCCTGACCTCTACAAACACATTAGTTTTTTCTTTTCTTTTCTTTTTTTCATGTAATGTTTCATCACTTTCCTGGAATGATTTGAGTTTCTAAAGCTAATAATAATCGTAATATTTTTTTTCAAAAACCAAATTAGAATAATTAGAATCTACTGTTAACTTTCTTATTGTTGCGGCAAAATGTTATTTTCACAAACAAAAATTTCTTGAAAAAAATACCTTTTAGATCCTGTAAAAGATGTACTACGTGCACTATTGTCATTTTCCTTGTTATAAAAAACCCCGAAGACATAAGAGATGACTGTGCATGTGTCAATTTTTTAATAGTAAACGTTAAAAAAAGCATGATTTTATAATAAGCAGCTTTTTCTTACATTATTCATGTCATGTGATTATTCAAACTGCTTAGAGGGAAGAGTAGTGATGTGGATTGTCAAATACAGAATCAGATAAAAAAAATACATATATGTCTATGTACGCCATCTCATTACAAATCATTCTGTCTATTTATCATTATCTGTCTATTATTTCTTAGTGAAAAATATTGTTCTGACCATAGTAAAGTAAATAAAATATAGTTTAACTGTTTTGAATGTGCATCTACCGTAAAGCCATCTGAGCTGTCGCAATCGTAGTGGCAACAACCGCCATGACAACCAGCAACAACATAACACACGTGAAGGAGCAATGGCGACCGCCAGTGATGATCGAGCTGCACCGGATGTTTTAAAATCTCTGGCTCGCCACTTAAACTGTTTAAACGAAGATAACAAAAGCGCCAGGAAACGAGCTCTAGAAGCGGTGAAGAGAGACACAATCGAGCAGCGCTTGTCCAGCGGTGCGCTACAGGAGCTTTTCGCCGGTTTGCTGAAGACGCTGCTGAAATGTCTGTCCGATCCTGCGGAGACATGCAGGGACTCTACTATTCAGATCATCACAGGGTTTATCAGATCTGTCCCCAAACCAGAAGACTCTCTGCCCTATCTCATGCCCGCCCTGGCGCAGAGGCTCGGGGGGAAGGAGATCCTGGAGCCGGCGGAGGAGCTCAGACTGGCTCTGGTGGAGATGCTGTCTCTGGTGGTGGAGGTGTGCGGCAGACAACTTGCCCCCTACCTGGATGACATGATGAAGATCCTGCAGAGAACCATCACGGATCCCTTCCCTGAAGTCAAGAAAGAGAGCTGTAAATGCACCATCAGTTTTGCACAGTGTGTTCCTGGTAAGTGTTAGTGGGGCCTTCAAGCTGTTGATGTGCTTTAAAAGACAGTCTAGATACAGTATATCATCCATACATTCACTTTCATGGGTCATTTGTATAGCAGTGTGTTTGTTTGGATTCATTATAGAGTAAACTGGCCTTACATGTGTGTTGTTGGTTGTCATAGTGAAATGGCCGGACTGATGCTTTGTATACCTAACACATGTAAGGCCAGTTTGCCACTTAACTCCTGTATAATGAATCTAGTCAAGTCAAGTCACCTTCATTTATATAGCGCTTTTAACAATACTAGTGCAAAATGCCGTGCAAAATCAGTTTTTGTGTGTGTTTTTAGTAATTGTTGGTTTGGTGCCGTGAAAGAGACTGTGAACGCATTGAATAGGATATGTTTAGTTGGTGAATAGCATAGGCTACTATTACACAGTAGCGATAACGTTAAGCGCACCAGAATGAAATACAATATTCAGAAGTAAACAGCATAGCTGGCTTACAGATTCAGTTAACATCCACAAATGAATAAGCGCGTCGATTCAGGTAGCAGTGCAAAGTGCCCGTGCAAAATCAGTTTTTCTATGTGTTTTTAGTAATTGTTGGTTTGGTGTGTTTGAGTGCTCATTGTTACAATTACACTGCAAAAGTTCAGTGACATTTTTATTTGTGCATGGTAGAAAGCAAATACTGATACTGACATAATGACATAAATGTGGAAATTTGAACTACACGATTCAGGGATTGTTTGCACCTCCCGTCCACACTAAAACGGCAAAACGGGGGGGGGGGGGGGGGGGGGGGGGGGGGGGGGGGTTGGCGGCCAGCGGCTAGAGTGGCAAAAGCCAGTGTGTGCTTCTTTTATCGATATATATTTACCGATATTTTTTGCATTTCTAATCCAAACAATGTCAAACTTGGCACTGCACTTACTCATGCCTGTAGCGAGACACCTGTCAAGTTTGAAATCCATCGGACTAACGGTTCGAGAGATATGCGAATAACACACACACACACACACACACACACACAGAGAGACAGACAGACAGACAGAAAGACGTAATTTATAGATAGATATAATATACAGAAGTAAACGGCGCAGGTGACTTACAGATTTCAGGGAGCAGGCTACACAGTGAACTCCAAAAAATGCTACGCTTGAGCAAACAGTTTGTGAATAGGTTACTACAAATGATGGCCGTGAATAAAATCGTGAATAAAATATAATATTCAGAAGTAAACAGTGTAGCTTATCAGAATGTTTATTTTTAAACCACAACCTTCTTGGGGCTTCTTTGACCGATACAACCCTCTAATGTCAGAATGTTTATTTTTAAACCACAACCTTCTAAGTGCTTCTTTTACTGATATATTTACCGATATCTTTTGCATTTCTCATCCAAACAACGTCAAACTTGGCACTGCACTTACTCGTGCCCGTAGCGAGACACCTGTCGAGTTTGAAATCCATCGGACTAACGGTTCGAGAGATATGCGAATAACAGACACACACACACACACACAGACAGTAGACTAAAAAAGTACTAAGCACACAGTGAACTCCGAGAAAACGCTATGCTTGAGCAAACAGTTTGGGAATAGGCTACTACAAATGATGGCCGTGAAAGAGACTGTGAACGCATTGAATAGGATATGTTTAGTTGGTGAATAGCATAGGCTACTATTACACAGTAGCGATAACGTTAAGCGCACCTGGATGAAATATAATATTCAGAAGTAAACAGCATAGCTGACTTACAGATTCAGTTAACATCCACAAATGAATAAGCGCGTCGATTCAGGGAGCAGTGCAAAGTGCCCGTGCAAAATCAGTTTTTGTGAGCTGATCGCCGTCAAAAAAGTTAAGAAGATATTTCTTAGTGATGGCTGATTCCAACAGTTTCAATATGATAAAAAATTACTTTTATATTGATTCAATGGATTAATTGCATTTTGAAAAAAAAAGTGTCATGAATTTATTGCATTTTGGGGGGAAAATAATTGCATTTTTGGCGAAAAAAAGATTAGAATTTTTTATGTTATTATAACCTAAAGATGCTATGTGAAAGTTTGAAACAGAAAATAGTGGTTTTCCTCTTGCCACTTTCTTGGTAAAGAAAACACATTTTTACTCAAATCTATCTATAAATTACAGAAACGTCTGTCTAATCAAAATGGATTTATCACGTTCTGGAACCAAACTATAATATTCAGAAGTAAACAGTGTAGCTGACAGAGTGTTTATGTCAGAATGTTTATTTTTAAACCACAACCTTTTAAAAATGATATATTTAACGATATCTTTAGCATTTCTCATCCAAACAACGTCAAACTTGGCACTGCACTTACTCGTGCCCGTAGCGAGACACCTGTCGAGTTTGAAATCCATCGGACTAACGGTTCGAGAGATATGCGGTTAACAACAGACAGACAGACAGACGTTTCTGTAATTTATAGATAGATAGATTGTTCCAAAGCAGCTTTACAGTGATAATAGGAAATTAAAGTAACAGATATTGTTTTGGCTTCACAGCGGCTTTTAGAATAAAGTTATTGTCCAGCTAAAGTTAGTTTTGATTTATTGATTCATATATATTTATTTATGCAATGCAATGCATTTGTGTAAGAAAAATATTCATATTTAACACGTTATCTATCTATAAATTACAGAAACGTCTGTCTGTCTGTCTGTATGTCCGTCTGTCTGTCTGTCTGTCTGTCTGTGTGTGTGTGTGTGTGTGTTAACCACATATCTCTCGAACCGTTGGTCCGATGGATTTCAAATTCGACAGGTGTCTTGCCACGGGCACGAGTAAGTGCAGTGCCAAGTTTGACGTTGTTTGGATGAGAAATGCAAAAGATATCGTTAAATATATCATTTTTAAAAGGTTGTGGTTTAAAAATAAACATTTTGACATAATGGGTTGTGGTTTAAAAATAAACAAACACACACTCTCTGGATGTTAACTGAATCTGTAAGTCACACTGTTTACTTCTTAATAATGTTCATTTAAAAGCTACGCTGTCGGGCTTTCACGGGCACTTTCACGGGCTGTTTCACTACGCTGTCAAGCTTTCACGGGCACCACACCAACAATTACTAAAAACACACACAAAAACTGATTTTGCACGGGCATTTTGCACTAGTAAAGTAAAATTCTAGCTTCCGGCCAAACTAACATACACAGTCTACTTACGCCTAAAGCGCAACTTACACAACTTGAGACGTCGGAAGTAACGTAGTGCGTCATGGCGTAGCGTAAATATCAGCAGTACGTCGCATTACTCAATGCTATGGCATTACTCGCATAAGTTGAGTTTAGAATTAAGTCGAATCCGTATGTTCGTTTCGCCGGAAGATAGTTATTTTACTTCATAAAGTTTTAAATATAGATATTTTTCTTACACAAACGCATTGTTTCGCTTCAGAAGGCCTTTATTACCCCCGCCGGAGCCGTGTGGAGCACTTTTATGATGGATAGATGCACTTTTATGAACTTCAAAACATATCTTAATCACTGTAGATGCAGATCCATATCACTGTATCTCAGTTGTCTATATCAGGGGTGGCCAGTCCTGAAGATCTACCTTCCAGCAAAGTTCAGCTCCAAACCTCATCAAGCACAAATGAACCAGCTCATTAAGATCTTCATATATCAATTAGACAATCATAGATACACAGTGGAGATAGTAATGTGCAAGTTTCTGTCCATCTATCTTTGCCCAGATCATTTTCACCTGCAGGCTGAGAGTCTTCTGAAGCCTCTGTTGCAGACTATTTCTCACCAGCATTCCCAAGTGAGAGTTTGTGCCACACAGGCCACCGGCGCGGTCATTCGGTACAGTGCAGGCAAAAATGTAGATGACGTTTTATCCCACTTGGCTCAGAGATTGTTTGACGACTCGCCACGGGTAAGCTGGCAGCACTTAGCCTTGTTGATTGATGCGTTATTTAATAAATTGGCTTGTCTTTGATATGTTTCCAAGATGTTCTTATATTTCTAAATATAAGCTATTCCTATTTCAATATATAGCTAAATCCTATTTTACAAGGTTATGTATTCCACAAGGGAATGATTTACTGTTGTGCTAATCTGCTCAGGTGAGGAAGGCCGTGACCGTAGTCGTGGGTGATTGGCTCCTCCACTTGCCGGACAGATATTCCTACTTCCACAAGCTCATCCCGCTGCTTCTGAGCAGTCTCAGTGATGAGATCCCTGAAATCAGGTGAGAACAAATGCACAGTCATAATAACAGTGTTTTCCAGGCCTCTAAATGTCATGAAAATGCACGTCTTCTTATCGGATAAAATTTTGATGCACATTAAATTGTGTGTGTTTTTTTTTTTTGTTTTTTTTTAAGCGATATCCCAAAATGCTCATAAAAATAGGCGAATTGAAACAAAGCTAGTTATGTACAAGTTTGGGGCTGGTAAGGCTGCATTTATTTGATGAAAATGTCCGAAAACAGTAGTATTGTGAAATATTACAGTTTAAAATAATTGCTTCTTATTTGAATATGTTTTCAGTTGTAATTTTAATCTTAATGAGCCCAAACTTTTGATTGCATTTGTCGTCTTGATTTTTTTATAATTTTTTTTGTCTTCTTGTCTATATCTTTAAGTCCTTTCCTTTAAAAAAATATGATTTAGTCATCTTTAAATGAATTTATTTAGGTCTCTTGCTGAGGATTTATGGAAACAAATAGGATCCCAATGGGAAAAGGAAAATGAGGATGATCTGAAGGATAAGATGGACTTTCTGCTGCCTGCACCTGCCCTTTACACTTCTGGAGGTTAGACTGACTAATAACAGTATGACCTTCTTTAAACTGCCCGGCCAAAATCTTGACACAAAACTGATGGACCTCTTGATGAAAATAATAAGATTAAACTATTTAATTTCCATCAAGAGGTGCATCAACTTTTGGTCAAGATCTTGTGTTGCCAATGAAAGAGTCCAGCACTCTGTAAAGTCTCCTCCAGCACATCCCAAAGACTTTCAGTGAATTTAAGGTCTGGACTCAGAGGTGCCGATTCATGTGTGAAAATGATTCCTCATGCTCCTCCCAACCATTCTTTCACAATTTGATCCTGATGAATCATTGTCATCCTGGAATATGGCCATGATGTCTCTTCCTACATGGTTGTTTGAGAAATGAAAAGCTACACACTCCATCACTTAGGGTTAGAAGAACTGATGCCAAACATATAACATGTTAGAAACATAATAATCACTGCAATACTGATTCAGTCATTGACTCTTAAGCATTTGCCTTTAAATCCAAACAGCAACTTTTTTTTGCAGGGCAGTGTATATATACTGTACATTAGATATGAAAACTGCAACTTTGCAAGAACACATTAAATTGATCAAAAGTGACAGAGACTTTGTACATTGTCACAAACGTTTTCACAAGATTTCAACTTTGTATTTATCAAAGAATCCTGAAAAACGTGCATCACAGTTTCCATAAAACTGTTAAGCAGCACAGCTGTTTTTAGTTAAAACTTCCGTGCGCACAGAACGCGTTTGTTCATTCCACTGCGCAACTATTCCATTGTTTTTCAATGTAAAAACACACACTAGACGGACGCCTTAACTGTTGCGCTCACGCCTTGACACAGCCTTCTTATATCTTTTTTTCTATTGTCCTATGTTTTTATCAGCAAAAACATGTTCTGTGTGAATCAGCCCTTACGGTATTTTTGATTAAATAAATACATTGATGAGCATGACACTTCTTTCAAAAACAAAACAAAAAACAAATCAATTTTACCAGCTGTGATTGGGGAACGCTGGAATAGAAAAATAATGTTTTCCCTGTTTTCTTGGGCAGGAGAGCGTCCCGGGCTGGGCTGCAGGGAGCTGGTGGTGAGGAATCTGTCTAAGCTGCTTCCTGCGGTGGGCCGGGACATTGGTGACTGGTTAGTGCAGACGCGAGTGAAGACGGCTCAGCTGCTGCGGGTTCTGCTGCTGCATGCTGAAGATCACTGTACACAACACCTGCAGTCTCTGCTCACTGTGCTGTACCACACCTGTGTGGACCCTGAGCCTGACGTCAGAACACAGGTGACAGGACAACCAATCAGGAGCATCTATCTATCTATCTATCTATCTATCTATCTATCTATCTATCTATCTATCTATCTATCTATCTATCTATCTGTCTTTCATTTATCTATCTATCTATCTGTCTTTCTTTCATTTATCTGTCTGTCTGTCTGTCTATCTATCTATCTATCTATCTATCTGTCTGTCTGTCTGTCATCTTTTGTCTGTCTATCTATTCTGTCTGCCTGTCATCTATCTATCTATCTATCTATCTATCTATCTATCTATCTATCTATCTATCTATCTATCTATCTATCTATCTATCTATCTATCTATCTATCTGTCTATCTGTCTATCTATCTATTCTGTCTGTCTATCTATCTATCTATCTATCTATCTATCTGTCTGTCATCTTTTCTCTGTATATCTAGTCTATCTGTCTATCTATCTATCTATCTATCTATCTATCTATCTATCTATCTATCTATCTATCTATCTATCTATCTATCTATCTATCTATCTATCTATCTATCTATCTATCTGTCTATCTATCTATCTATCTGTCTATCTATCTGTCTATCTATCTATCTATCTGTCTGTCTGTCTGTCTGTCTGTCTGTCTGTCTGTCTGTCTGTCTGTCTGTTATGAGATATGTTTGAATCATGAATCTTTTTTTATTTCAGTGGTTTCCTGTCTCTCTCTTTGACAGTGTTTGGAGTCAGCAAAGCTCTTGGGAGCATTTGTCAGTCCAGAGGTCTTCCTCAAGTTTCTGTTACCTCACGTTGAAGACTCCAATTCCTGCTCGTCTGGTGCTCCCTGGGCTCCTCTCATGGTCCTGGGGGCCGTATTAAGTGGGAGTTCAAGGGAGGTGCTACGACCCCACCTGTTAAAAATCGGAAACATGCTCGCACACCCTGATGTCTGTCAGGGGTCCCAACAGGTGAGAGTCAATGACATTTCTGCCTTCTACCTGCTCCTGAGTGCTTAGTTTCCATTGCAAAGCTGTGTTCACACATTGACTTGCCATGCCAAAGCAACCGGAATTCATTTATTGTCAATCACAGTTGAGAATTTTAGGAGTTTTACAGAGAATTCATCACATTTGTTGTGCAGTTATGCAGCCAACCAATAACATTAGGGCATTAAACAGCAGAAATCACCACTACTAACAGTAAAGCCACTTGGTGACGTCCAGTGATAAAATCTGTGTTTGTGTAAAACTTTTCGTGGCCGCATTTCCAAAATCATGTCACACAATTGTTCTTACTTTTTTGTATTAAAACAACTGTTTTTAACTCTTAATGGCTAGTTTAATTTTAAACTTAAGCCTTTCAAATGTAGTTTTCCTAAAGAATGTATTTTATTGCATATTTCCAGCCCCCTTAAACACACTCATACACTTATTCATGTTGCAGATGTGTTAGAACATATCTCTGTCAGACCGAGTGGAAAAATCCCACCCAGACCCAAGAGTCTGGCCCTGGTTTCCTCTCAACCCACATTCGGCTCGCTTTGATATCCAAAATAACGCTCTATTTTTTGAGTTTACCATCCCTTCAGTGCCAAGTCACCACCCCTGAGAGAGCTTTGCAGAAATTCTCTCTATAGTGTAATTAAAAACACTAAAAGAAAAATGACTAATTTTGCCCCTGATCCCCCCTGTGTCCACCACAATCCTACATACTTTGGTCCAGCTGTCAATGTTTCATCTCGGAATTCATGCCAGAATCTAACAAAGTTTTCCTTCCGTGTAATAATGTGGCCTTAAAAGCACTGGCTGGGAGATGGTGACACACAATAAAGACATGGTTCATCACAGATGTTGCAGGACCTTTGACAGTCCCGTGGAGATGATTGAGACAAAAAAAAGGCTGGCGAGACAGTGGTTTTTGTTAGTTTAAGGGAAGGAAATGGCAAATTATCCTGTTTTTAATACCACAGTAGCTAATGCAATGACTGCCTGGAAATCTAGAGGGAGAGAGAGAATTAATATTAGACTGACTGTGAATATGTATTTACAAAAATGCATTAGCTCTGTTTCTAAATCTAGTGAGATGCCTACCTAGACGGCATTTTAAGGCATCTTAGCATAATTATGTTGCTGTTTAAGAAGCATCAATTAATCTAATGGTGAATGCAATCACAGAAAGTATTGTAATGAACTCTGATTATTTTAAGATGACAGATAAGAAAAATGTCGACTGGAAAGACGAATGTTTTATTTGATTATTTTTGTCAAAAAGGAAACGAATAGGCTACCTTTATTCAGCAAGGATGAATGCAATTTATTAAAAGGGACAGTACAGACATTTATTATGTTACAAAATATTTCTGTTTCAAATAAATTCTGTTCTTTTGAACTTTTCATCAAAGAATCCACGGTTTCCATAAAAATATGAAGCAGCACAACTGTTTTCAACATTGATAATAATCAGAAAATGTTTCTTGAGCGTCAAATCAGCTTATTAAAATGATTTCTGAAGGATCATGTGACACTTAAGACTGAAGTAATGATGCTGAAAGTTCATTTTGTAAATTACATTTGATAAAATATTCAAATAGAAAACAGGTATTTTAAGTTGTTTTTACTGTATTTTTGATTTAATAAATATAGTTTTGGTGATCATAAGAGACAAAAACATTTTTTGTTCAAAAACAAAAACAAAAATCTTACCGACCCCAAACGGTAGTGTAAAAATTATATTTCATTCCATGCTGAAAAGAGTTGATTAAAAATAGTTTGATCTAATAAAAAAAATGGACTATCTTTTTCCAATCTTTGACAATTTTAGCTTATTACAGTATCACTTTCTTAGCTTGTCAACCGGCTAAAGTCAGAAATCAATTGTGAGGATGTCATGAGGGCTCGAGTCAGTTCAGTGTTGATTCAGTTCAGTTCAATAACTGAGTAAAGTTCTACCATTTTTAAACGAGTTCAATTCATTTATAAACAGCTCAAATCAGTTCCATATTGATTCAGTTCAGTAACCGTGTGGTGATGTTGCAAATTTGTCAATTATGAAACAGACAATTCAGCTAAAGCAGCTCTGCGGAGACCAGCGATGTCATCATCCAGCTCAATTTCAGTTTTCAAGTTTTGTTCTCATCATAGAGTCAATGCCTTGAAATCAATAATATTACTAAATATTAAAGGTAGGGTAAGCAATTTTCGTAGTGGCCAGCAATAGCGAGCTAGCTTTGAAAGCATAAGATCCCACTCTCCCTTAAGAGTGTCTCCAAAGCCACGCCTACTTCAAAACACATGAACACACACAGCAGGGAGCAAAACAAAAGCGTCACGAGAGACGGCGTTAAAGGTGCCCTAGAATTTGAAATTGAATTTATCTTGGCATAGTTAAATAACAAGAGTTCAGTACATGGACATGACATACAGTGAGTCTCAAACACCATTGTTTTCTCCTCCTTATTTAAATCTCGTTTTTGAAAAACAAACCTGAAAAATAGGCGAATCTCCACATAACACTGACTGTGACGCAACAGTCGGGATTATTAATATGTACGCCTCCAAAAATGTGCATATGCCAGCCCATGTTCAAGGCCAGGCGGAACTGCGCAGACGAATCATCGTCCGAATCATCGTCCGAATCATTTTTCTTCGAGAGACATCATGGCTTGCAAACGAGCAAAGCATGGCAGTTGCTCAGTGTTTGGATGTACAAATGAACACAAAGGTATTTTTTTAGTTCCTTCATCCGAGCCTCTGAATAACCAGTGGGTTATGTGGATTTCTGATGTGTAATTGTTCAAGTTCAGACAGATAATCTTTCTCTCAAAGTCGTTAAATACTGTTTATGCATCAGTAAATGAAGCCAGAGACTAAACGATCAACTTCACGTCGTTTCTCTTAGTAGGATGAAAATAATCGTACTTAAACTGTGATTAATATACAGAAAGCGATCAAAGAACAATCCCTTTCCAGTCGCCCAAGCTGTCAATCACACAGCGCGAGTTTATCTGGACACTTGCCAAAACTCGTTATGAAATCAATGACGCTGTTACACTGCACAACGAAGCTCTTACTGTACGTACATCATGTTTACATTGGTGAAATCATTAGTGAGAGTGCAGAAACTGCGTTGCAATGATAAGATCTTCATTCACGTGATCAACAGGCTTACACTGAAGTCTCACAGCAGCCAATCACAGCAGTGGGCGTTTACACTGCAGTCTCACAGCAGCCAATCACAGCAGTGGGCGTTTACACTGAAGTCTCACAGCAGCCAATCACAGCAGTGGGCGTTTACACTGCAGTCTCACAGCAGACACGCCCCTTCAAACAGAGCGTTCAAATCAGAGGCTAAAATCAGGCTAGGAAAAATGCCTTTTATTTCTAAATTATAACAAATTTTGATATAAAAAACATACTAACATTATAAGGGCACCCCAGGAAACATTCTAAAATAATAAAATAATCCATGCAAGGGCACCTTTAAACTACCTCATGTCTCAAAGCATATATTACAATAATAATGAACATAAACAACTTAAAGAGCTCTGACCTGTAGAACCTGACTGCTGCAGATTCATTTCGCCGTTGATAGTGTAGCCAATGAAATGAAATGAAATTCGAGTCACGAACCGCTCCCAGTATAACATCACGTCACGGGTTTCCAAGTTACAGTAGTTATGGCGTGAACGCAGCATAAACTTGTTGTTTTGGTTCTGGAGGAACTGTAAAAGGCGGCTGCTGTTTCGGTCGCGGTGCTCGTGACTGACGTCTGTCTAACTCATAGCATGAAACGAGTGATGAGTGATGTCTGTGTGAGCAGTTTTACAGAGATACGTTGATATGCAGGTAGGACATTGTATCATTCGGACCGAATGCAATGATTGGACGAAAATATTATGGTCATATATGCCTTCCTCAGACAAGTAATATACATATAAATACATTTAGACCATTTGACTTATGGCGTGTTCACACCAAACGCGAAGTGTATATTCGCATCGCGTTACTCGCTCTAGATTACTCGCGGGATGTTTTTCTTGTTTTTCTTGTTTTTCGCGTCACTCGTGAATAAAAACATCCCGCGAAAAGGAGTGTGTCGTCATCATCAACAACAACACAATTTCTTTCTGCCATAATTTTTCCGTCATGTCTGAAATAAATGATATTGCTGCTCTGTACTTGTTGTGGAAGTCCCAAATACGTAGGAAAGCCAAACGCCGACGTGTCTCGGTTCACAGCACCATCCAGCTCTTCGTTGATTGGCTTGCGCAACTAAGCGTCATGCGAATTTTCTGCTCGAGTTGCAATTTTTCAACTTGCGCGGAAGACGCGATTGAGGCTATTATCGAGCGTTCCCGGCAAACGCGTCGCCCAATTCGCGTCACAAATTTGCGTCTATTCGCGTCTTTGCATTGACTTTGTATGTAATCTACTCGCGCAAATAATTAAATTCGCGTTTGGTGTGAACATGCCATTAGTGATTGCTATCAGGATGTGAAGAGACTTTAAACCAGCATAACAAAAAATGTTTTCGGAACAAATTGCCTACCCTGCCTTTAAGTCTCCTTAAATACTAAAATTACACTGCTTATTTTCAGCACACGTGTCTGTGTGAACTGGGGAGTTTTATGTTGAGTGAATTTTAGAGTAGGGCCTGTGTCTGCATTAAACTTTATTTTGAAAGAGCAAGAAGAAGCCACTGTTGAGTGAACAGAGGCAGATGCTCTGATCTTTCCTGTACGCTGCAGCTTTGAAGTCAGCCTGCTCTTTGATGTTGCTGTTGTCAGAACACTTTCGGCTGTCTGTTTTCCAAAATCATCGGAAAGAAAGTACAGTGTAGGAAGAAGGCAAGGAAATAACACGCCTGCAGACCTCTTTTAAGCATATGTCAGATGTTGTGGGTCTGAAGATGTGCACTTGTGTAATGTGTTATGAATTGGATTTGCGATGCCTGTAGGACATGGAAAACAGAAGCACCAGATCTCCGTGTTTTGTTTTCGGTGTTGCTATGGGACTATAAGCGGGAATGTAAATCTCAGATGTCTAAAGGAAGGTCGACATAAAATTTCAGATCTATATTAGAGAATATACATAAGTGCATACCTGCCTACTCACGTCATTGCTGACAGCTGTGGCCTGCTCACCTCTGTCCTGAAAAAAGACGAGCTGGAGACGGGGTGGGACGAGACATGTTTCTGCTGAGGGGCCGTTGTGGAGACAGGACTATATTTATGGACAAGAAGAGCCAGACGGACATGAATTGCAGAGAGTGCTGATTAGGACGATCGGTTTAAAACAGTTGTCAGACCTGTCGATCATTCCTCTGACAGCCCTAGGCGTGAACTACAGAACATGCTTCTGTTTTACGAGTGTTAGTTTGATCTGGAAACCTGCCCATAAAGTGACATCTTTAAAACGAGTCTTTTATTACATTACATAATGGGGGGAAAAATAGATAATCTTGATCTATAAGAGGTTTATCTGCTAACTAAGTTTTACAATTATAAAGATCATGAGTTTTATATGTTTCAAAACTCCACACCATCAACTGACAATACATAAAAATGATTCTTTTATAATGGTTTTTATGTAATTGTTTTATATTTTTTACCTGTGCATAACCCTGACTACTTAATAATTTCATTTATTTATGTATTTATTTTACCTGTGCATATGGAAGCTTGTTTCCGCCACAGAAAAAATAAATGTGAAAGATATTTTGTAACTTTTTAATCACTCAATTCTGAGATAAATGTAGAGATAAAATTGTGAATTGTGAGATAAAAAGTCGTTACCTTGTTTATTTTTTATTCTGTGGGGGAAACAAGCTTCCATACATATATCCCTGTATGCCATTTATTTTATTTTTTTATTTTTTACCTGTACATAACCCTTTCTACCTCATAATATTTTATTTTATCTTTGCATATTCCTGCCTAATTTTTTTATTTACAGGTGCATAACCCTGTCTACCTCTTTTTTTTTTTTTTTTATTAAATCTGTCTACTTCATTTTATTGTATTTTATCATATATATATTTTTTTTTTATTTGCATGCTCATAACCCTGTGTACCTCATTATTTAATTTACTTTTGTCATATTCTTGTCCTGAACATAAATAAAAAGAGAAAGTCTTAATTCTTTGTAGTTCTTCAGTTTTGCCTTCTAAAAATAGTAGTAAAAGTGTCCTCCCACTTCCAGTGGCCAGTGAAAACTCCTGCATCTTAATCATCCTGTCCCTGTTAATGACAGAACCGCTGATTGGAGGAAACGGTGTCATGATCCTCTTGTTTCTGTGAATGTGACACTTTGTCTAGACATGTGATCACTGCATGGAAAGAGAGACAACAAGGTTGTGAGGGTGGGTAAAAATGTAGTGGGGTAGGAAATAACAGAGACTGATGGAAAGAAAAGCTCATCGTGTGTTTTGGGCTGCTTTACGAGGTCAGAGAGTTTAGTCTCTGTGTGTGTCCTTTATTGGCATGATAAAAACTGTTCATTTGTCAAAGTAGTACTAAATAGGTCAAATAAACAACAAATATAGCAACTGTAATTACATTAAATGTCATTAAATTTAATGAAATTATATTAAATTAAATTAAATTAAATTAAATTGTCCTTGTCAGACTATAATTAGAAATTAAACCGTAAATCAAACAAAAAGGAATAATTGACGTAATTAACATTAAACAAAAGTAATGAAAAGTGTAAATGTTTTGCACGTTTCTGTTTTTTTGTCTCTCAGGCGCTGTATCTGGATCAGTTGTTGGTGTGTGTGGATGCTGTGCTGTGTGTGTGTCAGGTGGACTGTGATGTCATCAGTCTGCAGCTGCTGAAGGTCCTGGTGTCGGTTCAGAGTCTCGCGTCACAGCAGCAACAGCACAACAAGGTAAAACACACACGTTCGGCATTTCCCGTACATACTTAAACATTATATATGTCTGATCTAAGCTCTTTATATTAAACATACTGCAAGGTCTCAAGAAAGTTGCCTACTGATGTCATGTTAAAGTCAGCATGAAACAGAAGTTGCAATAGTCTTTTGTTCGCTGTTGCGACATATATCCATATTATATACATATTGCGACATATATCCCTTTTGACATATATTGCGACTTGATTTTGTCCATGGGGAATTAATTGGCTGATTGGATGGTTGTGGTTTGCACATGTGGATCTCATGTGAGTGACAGGTTGCTCCGCCCTCATGTCAGTAAACGCATCATCAGAGAAGAGATGAGCTACAAGAGGAAGGGGAAGTTATTTTAATGAAAGATTGCGTTAAAAACATGACCTGTCATTCATTGTTCACTTGATATGAGTGACATTTTAGCTCACAGTAGTAGATGGATGGACAGTAGATCAAATAATTGAACATTATCCTGGGTCTTTCTCAGGCAGAAGAATCCGTGAGGAGTTTGTGTGAGGCGCAGGGTCTCAGTGGAGCGTGTGAGTTGTACCGACAGCACATGGCGGATCTGCTGCAGTGGCTCTCTGACTCGCATCACACCTGGACCAGTTACTCCATTCAGAAGACACAGCTGGAGATCATCGCCATGCAGTCCGGTGAGTGTGCGTTTCATTTGCAGCTGGGCAACATTCTGTTTAGACGCACACAATCTAAAAGTGATGATGCACAGGGCAACTTTTTGGGCAATGTTGCCGTCATCAGGCAACCAGATGAGACACAGGGCCCACGACCGATCTATATTATCCATTTTCAATGGGAAAGTGCCCAAGCAACAATCGCTCAGCAAGATTGCCCAGCAACATTGCTCAAAAAGTTGCCCTGTGTATCATCACCTTGAGAACTGAACTCATTCAAGTTCACTTCTTCAAACTTCCCTCAGAGTGAGCAGTCAAATTCTTCGCTTAATTATTCACTAAATTAGAGTTATTTGTAGGGATGCACCCAAACGAAATTTCTGGGCCGAAACCGAAAATTCAGGATTTGGCCAAAAATCTAAAATAAAAACCGAAATTAATACTCAATTATAATCAAACTTTAATAAACAGCACTCAAATATCTAAAACTGAGTTGTACCATTTAAATAAGGCAGTTTTATATAAACTTTTTAATAAAAAAAAATAATAATTCTTAGAAATATAAACATTTAAACAACAATAAACTCTGTAATAATTTGTTTTCATGACAGATTTATTCAAGAATACATTAAATAATGAAGACATCACAAATGGGTTATGCAATAATATAATGAATATGTAATGCTGTGCATATATTCATCAAAATGCTCTTCTCTAGAGTGTTTTTTTTTTTTTCTAGCTAACTAATGGGTTTATGGACATTGAATAGCTTTCTTGAGGAAAATGTTACATTAAATGTACGTTTTATTGACGCCTTTCCCCGGTTGAAACACTGATCGAGCGATTACATGACACAGGGTTCATTCAAAATGCCTTCTGGTGTTCAGCCATGTTTTTTTGGTGCTGTAACTAGTAGTAAATAGAAGATGATATGATCGGCTCATGTGCGCTTGATGTCTAAAATAAAAATGTGTAAAATAAAAATAATAATCAAATAAAACGTACTATAAATGGAGTAAATATTCTCCAAAATGTAATGTAAAATAATATTGCAAAACTTCAATATTATCTGCATGTTATCTTTTAGGTCCAGTGGTTGGCGAGTTTCTTCCAACCCTCTTGCCTCTGTTGAAGAGTTGCGTTGAACCCAGTCGAGACCCTGAGATGAGACTTCACATCTTCACCATGCTGTCCAAACTACTGCTGGACGCCAGCAACACACTGGACTCACAGGGGTCAGTTTATCAGTCACAGATCTTTCTTAATGCAGTTATTGTGTATTTTGCATCATAAGAGAATATGATGAAATATCCAAACTATCATACCCGATGGCATTGAAACATAGGCAATGGTTAACTACTGCACAGCTGAGCCCTTGTTATTTTATATCTACAGTATCCCACCACTGCTTAAATATATGCTTAAACATGCATCATTACAATGATTTATGCATTTTAAGAATGGAGATCTTCTGTGATGCCTGATAAGGATCTAAATACTATGCATTTCAAAGACAACCCTTCACAATTACACCGATATAGTAACGCATCAGGATAGTCCCCTTCAGATATGTAGCAAAATCCCCTCTTTTCATGTGGCGTTCACCTCAGATTCCTTCGTTGCATGTGGGTGCTTGATTTGAAAAGTGAAATAAGAGGAGAATGAAACAGACATTGTTGGAAATACCTAAAGAGTGATTTTGTTTGTAAAATGCAAATATACTTTTTTAAAGTTGTCATGTTTGTCTTAAAGTTTGTCTTCATAATGTTTTCTGTCCCTAGGGGATTTGGTGAATACATGGAGATGGTCCTGCAGGATTTGTTGTTGCCTAATCTGGTGTGGCGTTCGGGTCGATCTGCCGCGGCTGTCAGGACCGCTGCTCTCAGCTGCCTGTTAGCTGTCCTACACGGGGCGGCTTTCCCAGCGGAGCGAGTAATAGCACACACACACACACACATCAACTCTATCACTACAGCAGAGCCATTAAACATTAAGACCGCATCAAAATATTAATAATATATATATAATATATATATGAAGATTTCAGATGCAAAAGCCTCTGTGCCATCTGAAATTTTCTTCTAGAATTATCATTTTTATCAAGCTTGTATATTTAAGTTCAGTAATTTCACTTAAATGACAATTAATAGGTTATTTTTATTGCCTCTTAAGTGAAATTGCTGAACTTACATAAGCTTGATAAAAAATTATCATTCTAGAAGAAAATTTCAGATGGCACTTCTGCATCTGAACTCTTCATATATATACATACATACACACACACACACACACACACACACATATATATATATAATTTATTATTGTTATTTTAAGCAATCTTATAGTACCTCCTTACTTTATTCCCCACTGAATGTTCAGTTTCACTATATATATATATATATATATATATATATATATAATTTAAATAATTTAGAAAATCATTTTGTAGATGGAGGAAATTATATTTTGATGAAGATTTTTCATTTGAATAATTGTGCGTAATGAAATAAGGAAATGTTATTAGTACAGCACATTTAGGCAGTAAATGGTGTCAAATTTAATTTCATGTTTTGTAACTTACGGTTAATATCTGCTTTTTTGAGCATCGATAAAATATATGTTAAAGTACTTGTTTGCAAGATTTTTTTTATGTTTTTGAAATTACATTTTTAAGAAATTTCTCTTTTTAAGAAAAGTCTCTTTATTTAGTTAATTTGACTTATTTTACTTAGTTAAGTCTCAATTTAGTTAATATACGTTAACATTTTGAAATATTATTCCATTTTAAAATAGAATGTTTTCTATATGAATATATTTTAAAATGTATTCCTGTGATCAAAGCTGAATTTGCAGCATCATTACTCCAGTCCTCAGTGTCACATGACCCTTCAGAAATCATTCTGAAAAGATGATTTGAGAAACATTTCTGATTATTATAATTGTTGATATTCCAATTGTTGATATGATTATTATAACAGTTCATATTTTTGGTGAAACCGTGATGGCTTTCTTCAGCATTCTTTGATTTGAAGGGTAGTGTACATGTTTGATTTTGTGTGAGTGATGTTGACGTGTGATAAATGTGTTTTAGATTGTGTCGGTGGAGGAGACTCTCAGTACGCAGCTGATCTCTGCGCTGGAGGAAGACTCTAAACTGGCTCGTCTTCTGGCCTGTCGATCTCTTCACTCACTGCTGAAACTCACAACACAACAGCTCAGCACTGACTCGCTCAACAAGATCTATCCAGGTATACTTATCTCATCCTACATACTGTTAAACAATGAAAGAGAAGAGAGCAGCGAAAATGAAGAAGTGCAGTGTTAAATATCTTTGGTCTAGATTGTTCAGTTTTCCAGCATCTTTCCACAATATGGGTTGTGCACATCAGATGTCAAACTGTAGCTGTCAAACATGTTGAATGGATTGAGGTTCTATAAATAGAGCTTCTGCTCTAAGGTCTGTATTTTTATTTGACTGTGTAAATGGAGAAATAACACCATTATTCTTATTCAAACATGTTAAATGCAACACACGCATCCGACAGTGTTAAATATTGTAAATGGAATATGTGTTACAGTTCATTGCACATAATTGTCAAGGCATTTTGTATACAATAGTTTTTATTTTATTTTCAAGTAGTCATTTTCTGTGTCTGTTATAAGACTATCCTGGTTAAATAAAGCATATCTATGACTATGTGCCTAGCACAAATTTTCCATACATTTATTAATATATAATAGTAGACAGTGCCCATAAAAAGTGTTAAACTTTTGTTTTATTTAGTTTTGTTTAGTCTTTTAAAATAGTCTTTGTTTGTTTCTCTGTTTTAAGACTATTCTTGCACAAATTTATTAATAAATTATAGTAGCCAGTGCCCATAAAAAGTGAATTAAGCTTTTTATTAAATTTTTTCATTCAATGTTTTTAAATAGTCTGTGTCTGTTTCTCTGTTATAAGACTATCCTGGTTAAATTAAGCATATCTGTGTGTTTTGCATAAATTTTCCAGACATTTATTAATATACAATAATACACAGTGCCTATAAAAAGTCAGTACATTTTTTTTTTATATATATATTATATTTAATGTTTAACTTTTGTTTTGAAAAGTGGATGGCAGATTTCATAAGACTATCCTGGTCAAACGAAGCATATCAGTGTGTATAATAACTGTTGTTATTGCACACTTTCATGGTTTCAGATGTGTCTGTGAGGTAGTATGTGCTGTCATGAGCGTGTCTGTTTGTGTTTCAGAGCTGCTGAAGCGTGTGGATGACAGCAGTGAAGACGTCCGCCTCGAAGCGCTGAAGTCTCTGAGCACATGGTTCTCATCTCTGGGGAAAAACTACGACACACACTCGTGCCGCCCACACCTGGAGTTCCTGTTCCAGCAGCTGCTGCTCTACATGGACGACCCCGACACCAAAGTCCAGGATTCAGTCCTCGGTAAGGGTGCACGCACACAAACGGCATGCGATTCTTCATTCCCGCTGTAACCATCTGATGTTTTGACGTGAGTCGTGACTGATGACAGTTATATTCGTGTCGACACTGTTGTGGCGTAAGATAAATCTCTTCCTGCTGCATAAGGAAGTGATTCGGGTCTGTGTTGCGCTCATCTACGGTCCACTTCACTGATCTCCCTGTTCTTCACTTCAAAGAGCCTCATTAATCCTGCATTTTTACACTCTATCCATCACACGCTCCTCTGCTACTGGCCTGCCTCCAGCCGGGTCATGGGCTGTCAACACCTTCCCATAATCCTATGTCAATGTGTCCAAGTGCACACGCAAATGGAGTACAGAAACTCTTCATACCCCCTAATTAGGCTTTGAACCCACAAAGGATGTTGAAAACGTATATATAGTAAGTAGGGCATAATGTTCATCCGGTTGATGTCGCTAAATAAGCCCAGACAGGGTGATCCTAATATGCATTTGTGTTATACAAAAGGGGTTTATTTAGAGATAACGTTTAGCATCATGCGTACAGAGCCACAGACGTGGGGGAAAACACCGTCTTGATTTCCTCTTCTTGTCTTTCTTTATTTTTGATAATGCTCTTTAACGCATCTTGTATTTCAAAGACACCCCAGATGTGATTAATGTCTATTATAACACCATATCCCGTAATCCCTCATTCCTATGGTTAAGCTTATAATAACAGCACTCTCACACTGTGCTTGAGTTACTGAGGAAATTCACCCGTTTCTTTACACAAAGGAAACTTTGTTTTCTGGTGCACTTACAAACGTATAAAGCGGCGGATAAAGGTAAATCCCCCCCGACCAAACAAATCAGGATAAAACCAAATCCCCACAACAAAGACACGACTGCTGAAAGAACACAAATCAGCTTTATGGGCTTCTCTTTGTTCCTAAATGGTGAGCTGAAAACTTTGAAAGTCTTCTCTTTTTTTGTAAAGGTAAAACAATGGACACTTTTGCGTAATCACACTGCAAAATAATTATATTTATGAAAATGATTATGCGAGTATGCATGCAACAATAGACCAGTTAATTATGGTCACAATTTCATTATGAACCTACCATTATGATAAACAAAAAAAAAAGTATTAAATTACTAAATTTTTCAAAAAATTAATAAATGTAATATATACTATAATATACTAGTGTATGTATATACTTTACTTAGCAAACTTTCAACGTTTGGGGTCAGTAAGATTTTTTTAAAGATATTAATCATTTAAAAAAAAAGGATCCATTTATTTGATGTTTAATGGGTTTAATTTAATTGATTCAAAACACACACAAAAAAATATTTCAAATAAATGCTGTTCTTTTCTCTTTCTATTTATCAAATAATCCTGAAAATCATTTTTCACGGTTTCGACAAAACTATGAAGCAGCACAACTGTTTTCAACATTGATAATAATAATTATATATATACATACACACATATATATATATATATATCACAGAAATGTTTCTTGAGCATCATATCATAATGATTTTTGAAAGATCATGTGACACTGATGACTGGATGATGCTGAAAATTGAGCTTTGCTGTTGCAGGAATATGTGATCAAATTCAAATAGAAAATATTCTATTTTAAATTGTAATAATATTTCACATTCTTACTATTTTTACTGTATTTTTGATCAATTAAATGCAGCCTTGGTGAGCAGAAGAGATTTCTTTCAAAATCATTAGTGTGTGTGAACATGGACTCAATACTCCATGTATACAATACTCAAGAAAGAAAGAAAGAATGAAAGAAAGAATGAAAGAAAGGATAGTTGAGTTGTTCTAGGCTGAAGTTAAATCTGAATCTCCTGTATGAGCACCAAGGCTCAGTGCTGTATGTCTGGACTCTGGACCAAATACATAAACCCCTGCACTATGACTCCACTATATTTTTGCTCTGCCAAATGAGTAAAGTATGATGTAATAACCAAGTCTAAAGATCTCCTTGTCTTCTCTTTCTGTGTCAGAGGTTCTGAAAGTGGCCAGTGCAGTGGACGCAGGTCTGTTACAGCAGCAAACTGAGGCGGTGAGAGAGAAACAGCGCAGCTCTGAGAACTGTGATAAACTCCTCCAGCACATTCACTCATTATAACACACACACACACATCTGTGGCTCAATGCTGCTTCCTCACTGAGTTTCATGCTGATGGAAACAGGCACTTTCACAAACATTTGTGAATGGATGACCTGTTTTGTTTTTTTAGCTTCGGTTCTGTTCACGGAGGTTGTTTGACAGAATTCAAAATGAACTTTCTTGTTTGAAATGTGCCTTTCTATTTGATATTGACATCTTTATTGATTTATTAAATAAACTTGTTTATGAAACTGATTGTTTTATTTGCAATCATTTAGTTAGGTATTCTTAATCATACAAGTCGAGAGCTAAGACATTAACAATCGATATTGTATTTTTAAGTAGTAAAGTATTATGGTTAAAGCACATTAGTACAAATTAATTAGTAGTGCTCGCTGGTCAAAAACAATAATATCTGGCGAAGAATATCTTCACCCTTTTCTTATTCTGCTACTTGACATTCTGTCGGTATTATTGACACATTTTAATATATATTAATATCATTAAAGCAGCATTAACTTTTCTCTTTATCAATACAGGCGTCTATATAGGAAAATCCCACCTTTCTGTTTAATGAATCTCAAAACACTGAATTTGTAATCATTTATAGAAGGGTAATTTATTAATTCATGTATCCTATATGAACCTCTAAATAATATCTGGACTAAAGGTCCGTTCACACCAATAACGATAACTACATTAGCATCCATTGCACAATATCGTTCTGTTTATTATAAGCGCACGCTGCAGTTTTGTCGTCTGCCACTTTAAGAAGGACTCTGATTGGCTGTCAATGTTTTTATCGTTCATCAGCTGGAAAAAAATCGTTCTGAAAGTGATTCCAACGATATCATTTCTCTTTGCTGTTATTGTTATAGTTGTGGTCTGAACTCTGCTATTATTAATATTTGGGAAAAAAAATGTATAGTTTGAAATTGTTATAGTTATCATCCTTGGTGTGAACGGGCCTTAACTCTATATTCACACATGCAGTTGTAGAATAATGTGAGGAAATAAATATCAATGAATGACATTTAATAATCATGATTCAATGAGATGGCAAGCAGGAGAGTATCTTTAAATGAATCTCTATGATTAGCACAATATTATTTTTCATATCCAGATCAACCCAGTGAATGCTGTTTCTTCAGCCTCTCCGAACGCTGAACTTTCTCCTCTGGAGTCTTCTTGTAACTCCTGAAACACATACAAAATTTGTATTTATATGTTTTCTATTGCAATATTGCACCTAATATTGATGTATTATAATTGAACATTCAAATTATTTCATTCGATGTGAACTTAATTAGTTGTTAACGTGGTTTTGCATATTTATACAATGCGTTCCCTAAAACATACTGGGTTTGTTTTAAGGCTACTTTCATACAGAGTGATTCTTTGTAATATAATACAGTGATATTTTGATCACACTTCAGTTGACTAAACGACTGCATGAGATCCTGCCAAATGCATTTACAAATAAATGCAGCCAATTTTAAATGTCAGGTGACTCTTCTGGCAGAGGCTCCGTGGCATTTCCAGTACCGCAAGCGTCCAGCAAAGACTGAATTGAATTTCAAATTCCATCAACAACAGCGTAAAAGAAAATGGAAATGGCCAGAATAGGAGATCGCATGATCAAAGGAAGCAAAAGGTGGAGAGCTGACCCGCGGCGCAGGAGCTGCTGGCCTGAAACTGGAGCGTTCTGGCCCTGACTGGGCTGCAGGATCCTTCAACACACAGGGACAGGGAGACCGTTGGAAAGATGTACGCAGCTAGTGCACGTATATGGTGCAGAGGGCATGGTAAATGTGTAAAGTGTCTGTTTTCCCTCTGTGGGTAATGTGTGTTTATTGGAGTGTTTTTGTCTTCACCTTTTTGTCGGGGGACTCTTGGTTTTCTGAGCTCGCCTGGTCTGACCTGGAGATTCACCAACTCTGATGACAAGAACATTTTAGAGCAGATCAGGAAGTGAATAAATGCTATTTCAGTTAATAAATAGTAAATAAAATAAATAGCATTTTATATAGGCTACTATTTTGCTATACTATACTATATTTTATATATATATATATATATATATACTGTATATACATTTCATTTTCAACTGTTTTTTTGTTAGTTGAAGGCCACATTCTTTTTACCATGCATTAATTATTTATTTTTTGTTACTTTTTTCATAGATTTTGTATAGATTTTGTTTCTTCAACTATGAAAATCCATATACAGTATATATATATATATATATATATATATATATATGCTATTAATAAATAGTAAATAAAATAAATAGCATTTTTATATAAAAAATATTGTATTATAAATTATTCTATATATATTTGTAAATATATTGTAAATAGTGTAAAATATTGTAATAAATATATAGTAAGAATGATATAAGATATATATATATAATCATATATATATGATTTCCTAAAATATATATATATTTTCCTCAATATATATATATAAAGTATATTCTATTACATTTAGCCTACTTAAAAATATATTTATAAACCATTTAGTTAAAAAAAATAAAAAATGAACATCTAGTTACAGTAAAATATAGCTTTCAAAATATATCATGACTTATTGTGATTTTGTTCCTTATATTTTTGTTTAATGGGCCGAAGGCCATAAATGTGTCACAACATGAACGTGTCTGGAGTTACAACCATAAACAAAGACTTCCCATCTTTGATTCGATTCAGTCCTTTATGTCATATTAAAAAAAGGTAACATTACTATTGCACAAGTTACCATCCAACAACCAATAATCTTGCCAATGTTTATGTTGTTTTGGCACCTAAATGGACCAACTGCATGTCAAATAAGTCTTTATCAGACTTAAAAGTTGCATGATATAATTGCATGATTGCAGACAAAAAGTTTCAAACATAATATTGTTCTAATACAACTCACCTTTTCTTCCTATCAAGAGATTTCTGGGTTGCAGCAGACAAAATCACCTTGGGGGGCTTTACTTTTTCCTGTATGCCAAATCAAATATCATGTGTAGCGTACTTTTCAAAACAGCAGATAATAGTTGCCAGGGATCAACACTAACCAAGACTAAATGGAAATAAACCGATGAAGATGAAAGCAAAAAGTGTAGATTGTTGTTACCATCTCTCTGAGTTTTCTCTCAGCTCTCAGATCTCGGTCTTGCTGTAGCAGAGACAAACGCTCCTCTAGTGTCATAGTGAAGAAGATATCATGAATGTCAAACAAGGCCGCGCGTAACTGTAACAGAAGCGCATAAACATATTTAGTGCCAGATCTGATGCTGTACACACGGTGGGATATGTGGGAAATGTGGGACCTGAGCTCTGACGCGCTCTTGCAGAGACAGATCTTGCTCTGACAGTTGGTCGTTTCGTTGAACAGCATTAGTGCTGAATGAACGAATAAACTCCTGCGTGTCCTGAAGAAAGACACATGTAGAGAGATCAATCCCATGAGGGCTTTATTAGCATGTATACGAACACTATTGTGAGCCTGAATCACAAAACCAGTCATAAGTCGCATGGCTATATCTGTGGCAATAGCCAAAAATACATTGTATGGGTCAAAATGATCGATTTTTCTTTTATGCCAAAAATCATTAGGATATTAAGATCATGTTCCATGAAGATATTTTGTAAATTTCCTACTGTAAATATATAAAACATTTATTTTTGTGAGTGAATGCAGCACAATCGCGAACATAAATGGACAACTTTATAGACGATTTTCTCAATGTTTTGATTTTTTGGCACCCAATGGAAAGCTTATTTATTCAGCTTTCAGATGATGTATACATCTCAATTTCTAAAAATTGAGCCATGTGACTGGTTTTGTGGTCTAGGGTCACATGTTGTGCGTTCTCTTCTCACTTGCACGGTTTGACGCAGGTGTTTGACTTTCTCTGTTCTCAGCAGTCGTCTGGTCAGAAAGCCCTTCACGATAGAAGTGAGGCGACACAGTGCCCTCTGCTGCTCCACTGTTATAACCTGTGTGCGACACACACCACTGAGGCTTTATCTCATAATAACATTTATTAAAGTTTATCAAATCAATGCAAAAGCATTTAAAAACCAACCTGGCTCAGCCTGTTTCTGCTCTTCCCTGTGCTGGGATGATTTAGGCCTCTCATATATATGGAAGCCTGTATTGAGGGTGATGATGCCACATCTAAACCTAAAAAGAATAGAATAGCATGTTAATATACACCATAGTACGTGCATAGCCTACTATATTCTTTTGATTTTGTAGTAAATGAATGGTTAAATTGTTTACCCCAAAATGACATCATTTCGTCATATTGTTCTAAATATGATTTTATTTCTTCTGTGAAACACACAAAGATGTTTAAATTCCCAACGCTCTAAAAATAACTAAAAGCTTTCTAAATGTAGTCAACCAACACATGACTGCGTCTGAGCACATGCAACTGAAAGTTTTGAATCAGTGTTATTTTAGCATTATTTATATACTATTTTAATACTTTTTTTCCAATATCAGTTTTAAGTTTTAGTAATTTTTTTATGTTCTTTTGTCATTTTTATATCTTTTTGTTTTTATTTCTATATAGTTGTAATTTACTTTTTATTTAGTTTAAAATATATTTATTTCATTTCAGCTTTATATATATATATATATATATATATATATATACATACATACATACATTTTTTTATTTCAGCTTATACAGTATATATACACTGTATGTGTGTGTGTGTGTGTGTTTTATGTATATATATATATATATATATACATACATACATACATATACATATACACTACTAGTCAAAAGTTTTGGATCAGTAATAAATAAATAGCTATATATAATAGTAATATTTACCTTTATTATTTTAAATTGTAATAATATTTCACAATATTACTGATTCTTTGTATTTTTAATCAAATAAATGCAGCGTTGGTGAACAGAAGAGACTTCTTTTAAAAACATTAAAAATCTTACAGATCCAACACCTTTGACTGGTAGTATATGTATATATATATATATATATATATATATATATATATACACATAAAACACACACAAACACACACACATACAGTGTATATATACTGTATAAGCTGAAATAAAAAATAAACATAAATATTAGATATTTTCATTTATATAGCCTACATCTATAAAGCCACTGAACATTTATTTAAACACAGAGTCGTAACAAATGAAAGACACTGGGCTAAAATAGCTGATGTGTTTTCATCTTAAAGCCACGGCTGACATACCAATGACTGGCACGGGGTGTCGTGGTGATCTTTCTCCAGGGCTTAAAGGGCACATGATGGGGCTCAGTATAGGGTAACGTTCACACCCGTCCTCGCCCGCTACAGGACTCAGACCACCCTGACCCCTCAGTCTCCTGACCCGCTCCTCCGACTCCTGAATGAGGACCAGAGAGATCAGAATATATACAATACACACATGATGCACATCAAAGACCAGAGACTCCAAGCTGCAGTCCAGGCAAATGTTGTTTGTGAATAAATCATATTTATTCATGCATAGCAGATGTGTAACTGTTAGTGTAGTTGTCATCCATGAGGAACTTATAAGGTCTCATTTGGGTTAGGATGCCAAGGTAAATATATAGTGAACGTGTGGCAATTCACAAAGGTTTGGAACAGAGCCAATGTGTATATATATATATCTGGATATGCAAATGCTGACCTGACTGTGATGCCGTTGTTCTCTCTCTTGTTCTGCCACCAGACACGATAATCTGAAAGCATAGTCATCCTCCAGAGACCTCTGCATGTCTTCTAGAGCGTGGACTTGCCATTGCATCTCGTCTGAAACACAGGAATACACAACTGAGAGGATAGTACTATATCAAAGAAAGCTGAAAATCTCGTCTTTACTCTCAAATATACATTCTCCAATGGTTCTCTCAAGGGTGCCACTGATTAACTCTTTATATCATGCGTATTTTATGTCTTGAGTTGTTATAAGGTTCTTTGGAGATTAAAAAAGTTATTCTTGATGTGACATTATCGGTTCTTCATATCAGTCTTTTGGATTGTGGGTTCAAACTGAAAACTCCTTGTCGAAAAATGGATATTTTAATATACTATATACAATATACAAAAAAATGCAGTATTAATAATAATTTTATATTGGGGTCTAAGAAATGTATTATTGTGGATTGTTTTGTATTAATATTATTATTTCTTGTGGAAGTACTATGCAGAATATGCATTGTTAATAATAGTAATTAATATTTGTATGTGATATATACACACATACACTCACCTAAAGGATTATTAGGAACACCATACTAATACTGTGTTTGACCCCCTTTCGCCTTCAGAACTGCCTTAATTCTACGTGGCATTGATTCAACAAGGTGCTGAAAGCATTCTTTAGAAATGTTGGCCCATATTGATAGGATAGCATCTTGCAGTTGATGGAGATTTGTGGGATGCACATCCAGGGCACGAAACTCCCGTTCCACCACATCCCAAAGATGCTCTATTGGGTTGAGATCTGGTGACTGTGGGGGCCATTTTAGTACAGTGAACTCATTGTCATGTTCAAGAAACCAATTTGAAATGATTCGAGCTTTGTGACATGGTGCATTATCCTGCTGGAAGTAGCCATCAGAGGATGGGTACATGGTGGTCATAAAGGGATGGACATGGTCAGAAACAATGCTCAGGTAGGCCGTGGCATTTAAACGATGCCCAATTGGCACTAAGGGGCCTAAAGTGTGCCAAGAAAACATCCCCCACACCATTACACCACCACCACCAGCCTGCACAGTGGTAACAAGGCATGATGGATCCATGTTCTCATTCTGTTTATGCCAAATTCTGACTCTACCATCTGAATGTCTCAACAGAAATCGAGACTCATCAGACCAGGCAACATTTTTCCAGTCTTCAACTGTCCAATTTTGGTGAGCTCGTGCAAATTGTAGCCTACTTTTTCCTATTTGTAGTGGAGATGAGTGGGGTCTTCTGCTGTTGTAGCCCATCCGCCTCAAGGTTGTGCGTGTTGTGGCTTCACAAATGCTTTGCTGCATACCTCAGTTGTAACGAGTGTTTATTTCAGTCAAAGTTGCTCTTCTATCTCAACTCAACTCTCAACTCAACTTTATTTATATAGCACCACTAAAAACAACGATTGTTGACCAAGGTGCTGTACATTATTGCACAAAACATTGGCATTAACATCATTTACTACATAAGAAAACATGACAAAACACAGAACATACCAGACACCGCACAAATCAGCTACAATTATAAGCCAGAGAAAAATAATAGGTTTTGAGTTTAGCTTTAAACTCATGTAGTGTAGTGGCAGTTCTAATAAAAACAGGTAAGCTGTTCCAAAGTTTTGGTGCAGCAACGGCAAAGGCTCGATCTCCTCTCGTTTTTAATCTGACCCGCGGAACATTTAACAGTCTCAGGTTGGATGACCTAAGAGACCTTCCAGGATTGTGGATGGAAAGTAAATCAGAGACGTATACAGGAGCCAATCCATTCAAGGATTTAAAAACCAGCATCACAACTTTAAAATCAATTCTGTAACGGATTGGGAGCCAATGCAGAGATTTAAGAACAGGGGTAATGTGCTCTCGTTTGCGCACACCAGTAAGGAGCCTGGCAGCTGCATTCTGCACCATTTGCAGCTCTATCAGCTTGAATCAGTCGGCCCATTCTCCTCTGACCTCTAGCATCAACAAGGCATTTTCGCCCACAGGACTGCCGCATACTGGATGTTTTTCCCTTTTCACACCATTCTTTGTGAACCCTAGAAATGGTTGTGCGTGAAAATCCCAGTAACTGAGCAGATTGTGAAATACTCGGACCGGCCCGTCTGGCACCAACAACCATGCCACGCTCAAAATTGCTTAAATCACCCTTCTTTCCCATTCTGACATTCAGTTTGGAGTTCAGGAGATTGTCTTGACCAGGACCACACCCCTAAATGCATTGAAGCAACTGCCATGTGATTGGTTGATTAGATAATTGCATTAATGAGAAATTGAACAGGTGTTCCTAATAATCCTTTAGGTGAGTGTATATATAGTACAGTTATATTATTGTTATATTATGTTGTATATATTAAATATTTCCATACATATTTTACTCATTCTTTTTGGTTTGAGTATAATGACCCCATAAATGCATGTTATTTTTGTTATATGACTCTTTTTCTCACAGTATAAATGTCTCTATAATAAATGATAAAATATAATAATGTAGTAGCATTTATATTTTAGGAGGGAGGTTTTTCGTATTTGGGGATCCATGGCATTAAAAAGTGTGAAAACCCCCGCTTTAAAACACCAGCACATGATGATTTTTAAAGAAACTAGACTGGAGAACTCGATGTTCTTTGAGGAACTTAAAAATGCTCAATAATATCAGGCCGTAAAACCCATTTCAGTTCTAATTTGAGTCTTTGTTTTCAATAGTGCACTCGTTTGTTCTGTTCTTACCTGCTCTCCTTTCTTTCAGCGCTGTGCTAATGACACTGTTTCCCTCAAATGATACTTTGGCATGAGAAGGGGAGTCTGGGCTGATTCCAGAGCCCGTAAATGCAGCTGTGGGACTGTCCCGTGTGAAAGTCTTGCTCATTGGTGAAGGAGGAGACAGTCGAGTGTGCGTTCTCGCAGTGACCCCGGCCATAAACCGAGGCATTCTCTCCTGGCTCCGGTCTATGAGCGGACTCTGATGGCCGGACGACAGATGACTGTCCAGCGTGTGGCATCTCCTTCGGAACAGAGGGCTTGTGAGCTCAGGATCCACCGGAGACGTTTCTAATCTTCCGACGGTCTCGTTCAACCTGGAGTGGTCGTCATATCGACCCATACTCGCATGTTCAGCTCCGAGCAGCTTCCTCTCCTGCGTCCCGATTGTTTTTACTTCCTGTGGCCTTGCGTTGGCTGTATTGTTTGGTTGGTTGGGGTTGTCAGGGAAAGAGAAGAAGATGTTGCCAGCAGAAATGGGACGAGGACGCCCGCGATGGGGTCTTAAACTGCCATTTAGACCAGATTCTGGACTTATTAGGTTATTAGGAGAGGTCTGATTAGGTGAGGGAAAATAACCAGAGACAGTCCCATCCAGAGAAGTGCCGTTTTCTTTATCAAACAGGATTTTGGTGCCGGTGACCTTTGATCCCTGTTTACCTTGTTCTTTTTCAATAAATTCCCGTGATTTCTTCAGTAGGTTCTGCAGACAAACTCCTTCTGTGTCAGTTTCCTTCTCTTTTTCCTCCACGGCTTTTCCTCTCATAAGTCCAGGGAGTTCAGCTGGTGGGGTCACTGCTGGCTTATTAGATAAAATGTAAGGCTCTGTGGTCCCAGTAGGTGTAAGATGCACAGTATCAGTAAAACCATTCCTGCAGTCTAATTTTGGAGAAGGAGACAAGCACTGCTCTGAAGGCTTTGGTACGTCCAATATTTTTGGTGCCTATAATGCAAGAAGATATGAAAGCAGGGGTGTCACTAGACCCATTTTAGGATTGCTTTAGCCTCCCTAAATTTCCACCCAGCCCCCCTAAAAATTTGTGATTAACTTGTGATCGCATCTGTCCCCTTTAAAGGGATACTCCACTTTTTTCGGAAATATGCTCATTTTACAACTCCCCCAGAGTTAAACAGATGAGTTTTACCGTTTTAGAATCCATTCAGCCGAACTCCGGGTCTGACGGTACCACTTTTAGCATAGCTTAGCATAGATCATTGATTCAGACGAGTCCAGTAGCATTTCTTTCAAAATGACCAAAGAGTTTCAATATTTTTCCTATTTAAAACTTGACTCTTCTGTAGTTAAACCGTGTACTAAGATCGACGGAAAATGAAAAGTTGCGATTTTCTAAGCCTATATGGCTAGGAACTACTCTCATTCCGGCGTAATAATCAAGGAACTGTGCGGCCGTACCATGGGTGCAGCAGGCGTAGTGATATGACGCAGCGCCTGAAAATAGGTCTAAAGCCTGTTTTATGCTTCTGCGTCGAACTGCCGCCGTAGCTACGTCGTAGGCTGTGTGTAGCGCGCGTACCCTACGGCGTACCCTGACGTGCACCTCCCCAAAAATGTAACAACGCGTCAATTCTACGCGGACACAAGCGCTGTGATTGGTCTGCCAGAACCCCTCCCTCTGGGTTTCACACGCTCCCTAGGTACGCGTCAACGCGGACAACGACACAGAAGTATAAATTAAAACCAACACGTTGCCTACGGCGTAGAGGCTCCGGCGTAGGTCCGACGCAGAAGTATAATGAGGCCTTAATAGGTTAGACAAACTTAGTCCCGGTCACGTTGGAAGAAGTTACCGAGCTGGGGACTATTTTTAGGCGCTGCGTCATATCACTACGCCTGCTGCACTCATGGTACGGCCGCACAGTTCCTTGATTATTACGCCGGAATGAGAGTAGTTCCTAGCCATATAAGCTTAGAAAATCGCAACTTTTCATTTTCCGTCGATCTTAGTACACGGTTTAACTACAGAAGAGTCAAGTTTTAAATAGGAAAAATATTGAAACTCTTTGGTCATTTTGAAAGAAATGCTACTGGACTCGTCTGAATCAATGATCTATGCTAAGCTATGCTAAAAGTGGTACCGTCAGACCCGGAGTTCGGCTGAATGGATTCTAAAACGGTAAAACTCATCTGTTTAACTCTGGGGGAGTTGTAAAATGAGCATATTTCCGAAAAAAGTGGAGTATCCCTTTAAAACTCATTCGAAACCAGGGGCAGGCTTTGGCTCCTCCCCGTATTTAAGTCTGCGTTATTCAGCGTGTTCTTCAATCTGTAGTAGTGCACAGACTGTTATGATATCTGCATCTCTGTAGTTCTTTGTCATAAATGCAGTTTACATAATATGATGTGGGAGCAATTCAAGACTGTTTTCACTGTAAAATCTGGGCTTATTTAATTATTTATTATGACATTCCTTTAATGGCTTTTTCCACTCTTGCTATACTTCATACATCAGTGCAATAGAATTGCTAAAATTTGTTATAATAGTAATTTTATAATAAATCTAAAAGCAAAATATGCAAAAAAGAACTATAAAAGGGAGCAGAAATGGCAAATGAGCTATTGAGTGGTCCTCTGCAGTCACCTACTGGTTATAGTGGTAATTTTTATGTCATTTTCATGTTAAAAGTGTTTGTTTTCCACCAGGTGACAGAAATCCGTTTTCCGGTATCTCCATGAATGAAAAATTATAAATCAAGATCTTCTTTTAAGTCAATTTTACTGCACAAATGCAGAGAGTAAATAATAGTGTTTAAATCTTTACATGTTGAAAAAAATATTTTACTCACATATTGCCAATCTAGACAATTACAGTAATATAAAGTTTGTCTATATTCTTAATGAATATGAATGAATATTAGAAGGTTATTTAAAATGATTAGAAATTAATTCAATATTCAGGGATTGACTTGATTGTGTAGAACCTTCATGCCAAGTATAGGGGAAAGTGGGGTGAGTTGTGCCAGTTTTTACTCAAAGTGACTTTAAAGTGAGACCATGGCAGTAATGCCTTCAACTTAAGGATGTACATATATTTCAGGATGTGGTGCATCCCTGAGAACAATAACTTTGGATCTGAAATAAATTGTTTCAGAAATATAGCTCTTGGGAAAAAAGTGGTCTCATGGCACAACTTGCCCCTGGTGCGGGGGAAGTTGTGCCTTTGGGGGAATACATTGGGGTAAATTGTGCCAGTGATTTCTGAAGTAAAACAGAACATTTTAATGTTATGAACCGTAATGCTATATGAAAGCAAGATCAATTCAATACAAAATTACTAATTTAAGGTTTATTTAGATATTGTCACCCTGGAATACCATAGCATGCGTTTTTCCTACTATGGTCAATTGCATAGGGATTTTGTATTGAACATAACTCTGGATCACAGTGTCAGAGACAAGGGGGCGGGCTCATTTTACTCAGACGACCAATCAGTCTCTCAGGATCATTGTGAAGCTATCAAGCTACGCCCTAGCAACCATTTAGAGCACCATAGCGACACAATATATGATATTTGTGAATCATTTTAGGCAAAAAGGCTTTGGCAATAGATGCCTGTTGACATAGCGCTGTCTGTCAATTATGTAAGAATAAAGTGACTAGGCTAATTTCTAAACATCCTATTGTGACATAGGCCACTTAAAAACGGAATAAAACTTCTCTTTAATAACATAGTGCAAACTCAAAACTGAAATCAGTGTTAGCTAAATTAAACAAATAGCAGGCAGGCCTAAGTCAAACAATGATGAGGCATGCCCATCTCCTCACTTCTCAAGATTATCCCCTGTGAGTATGTAGGTCTAGGTGGTCTGGATCTGGCACAACTTAACCCAGGCCCTTTGGCACAAATCACCCCAGACCCACAAGTTTGAAAAACTAGCATGATCCAGCAGTTAAGAGCTAATATCATGCTAACTGTATAGACTCATTGTGTAGCCTACTAAAGCACTAAAACATGTGTGAAATGTTTTCAAACTTGTCTATAATTGTTCAGACACTACAATCAAAAAACCTTAATCATAGACATTTTACTTTGAAAGGGAAAAAACAGTTTTTTGCACTAAAATGTGCTTAACTCTCATGCCATGTGTCTCTCTTCTTTGGAGGACGAGTAAAAGTGATTGCTTTTCAAAATGATGTGGTCACATGACCAATTTCTTCTATGGTTTTCCAGAAACAAGGGGTGGAACTACTTACAAATCACCCCACTCTCCCCTACCAACTTTTTATTTTTAAATCATAAACAATTGGTGGCTGAGCCTCTCTAATATTGAAATCCTAGAATCACCCCTGTGTGAAAGTAAATTCAATCAATTATTGTGAATAAGCAGTATATTTTTTTTCATAGTTGAAGGTATAGCTTAAAAAACAAAGTCTATATATATAACGGAAAAAAAGCAAAATAAATAATGAATGCATGGTAAAAAATGGTCTCTATTAACAATAATAATAGTATATAAAGAAATTTATATAATTTCTTTATACAGTATTTATAATATAAAGAATATAATATATAATTTCTCTCTCTCTCTCTCTATATATATATATATATATATGTATATATATATATTTTTTTTTTTCATTTTTTCATAGATGAATATCTGGGCAAAAAAAAATAAAAATCTATGTGTAAAAGAAAAAAGAAAAAAACTTTTATTAGTTATTTTCTAATTTATTAGTTTCGAAATTTATTTGTGATTATAAAAATAAATAAATCCGGGACATAAAAGTACCTGTTGGTCGAAGAAACACTTATTTTCTTACCTTACTGGTCCAAAGAATGGCCTGAATCTGATTGAGGAGGTTATTGTTATAATTAATCTGTCGGTCTGCCTCCATTTGAGACGCTCTTTTCCTGTATTCAACCATCTCTCTTCTTTGTATCTCGCTTAGCTGGAAACACAATATGCAAAAACATTCAAATAATATGAATCATAATTAGACAATTGAAAGGGAGAAAAACCTTTTTTAATGTGTAAACCTTAGGCTGAATGTTATAATTATTACTGTTATTAATGTTCTTTATTATATTTTACTGCGCTAACTCTTTCTTTTGCTTTTGAAAGTTTATCATATCATATGTATTGCAGTCGCACTCTGTAATATAAATATAAACACTCACAACAGGAGACAGAAGTGGCCTGCCATGAAAGCGCATGAGAGAGTGCGCCACCCCTCGCGCAGGTGCGGTACTGCAGCTCATTTCGTGCATCATTTCCGACTGCAGTTCAGACAGAATGCGTGCGCAGAATCCCTCATAGCTGTCCATGTTTTCTTACAGCGGTCTGCACAACTGGAACAGCCTACATTTTGAAACGTAAACGTTAGTGCCCGTGTTATATGTCGTATATTGTCTTTCATTCGGTCAGATTGAGCTGTCACAGGCAGTCACGTTAGCTGGTAATGCGCAGGCTTTTAAACAGATTATCAATGATATCTATCAATCGCTCCGCATTCCACTGCTCTTTCCTCAGATGTATTTGCTAACAGATAATCACGCACAGATGTTAAAACCTCAGCATCAGCACCTACCTTTATATCGCAATGCAGGATGGAGCTTCTGTTTGAATAAATTACAAAAAATTGTTTAAGTGTATCAGCAAGGCTTTCCTCTACCACAGATGTGACTGTAACACTGTATGATGTCGCTGTGCTGATGTTTATGTCGGACGTACAGATGCAAATCGCGTAATCGTTTCCTGTTTTGTCCGTAATTACGTTGAGAATGATAACGAAGCTAGTTATTTACTCTATAATCACATGACGAAGGTCATAGTGTGTCCGCAGGAGATGGATTTAATATCCTAGACCTCTAGCCTATATGTCTTTCACCAGGGTCTCTTGTGTGTGTCTGTCATATGGTCTTCATCAGCACCGCCCCGTTCACTCACCGTCATCCTCTCCATTCACTTGGACGTAAAATCAAAGGAAGATTCCTTCAGATACATTTTTAAGATACAGATGTGATTCATATCTGCATCATATTTTACTGCAGTAGTCCTTTAAATTAACTTATTTACTCCTAATTTGATCAAGAAAATAAAATAATTCCGCAAATAGACTATGCTTTAATTATAATTTCAATAATGAATAAATAAATAAAGTTCGTTTAAAATAAGGAGGTTCCCTGTATAGCAAAACAAATATTTATGTAATTCCTTCATTTATGAGGAAACTGAAAAAATAAATATTAATGATTTATTTATGCATTTATTTATTTTTTACTTTGCTTGGAGAGAAAATAGCACATTATTAATTAGGCCTACATATTTATTAATAATTTATATATTGTATATATTATTATATTGTACATATTATATATTATCTATTCATTATTATTACTTGCAATTATTTCAAAAGCCAAAACGGGACGGTGTGACGTTCTCACTTAATTACATTTTTAAACATACGATATTATTCATTCCACTGTAGTATAATCTAACAATCGCTAGAAAAGGTTTAAAAAAAAGCATGTAGTTATTGTTAATAAGCCATACATAACAGTATAACTGTTTAAATAAAAATTATATATAGGCTATATAATAAAATGTTTTATTCATCGTAAGGACTGTCATGCGCGTCAGTTGGTGTGGGCGTGGCTTCCTTCGCTGCGCGCGCCAGTCACTCGCCGCTCAAACCCACTGGTCTGTGTCCGTGTGGACGGACATCGCGGAAGCGTCGCGTTGAACTTCACTGTTTACTCGTGTTTTACTTAGAGACAGGCAGTGAACTGGAACTGGAAGCGGTTCTCACAGAAATCGTTTGGGTCGTCGATTTCCAAGCTCATTATAAGTTAACCGTTTGTATTTGAAGGACTCACCACCAACAAACCAGTGGACTTTGACAACTGCCACCTCCTGGGTGAGTTTGCAGAAGTAACGTTACCTCGGGAAGAAGGAGGCAAACCAAACAAAACAGTAAGCTATTTATACTGACTCATTTGTATAATGGATTGTGGGTATCTGACACTTTTAAATGATAATGAACAAACAGAGACGTCTTTAAAGTATTTAAAATAATGTAATCCTACTGTACGTTACCTAACGTTATATTAAAAGGGCAATTCACTGTAAGTAGATATCAAATTAGTGTATAACAGCATTGTATCGCAGTTTACTTTAAAATCTCGTGTGTTCCCTAGAAGAAGTGGGCTTGAATTATAAGGCGGTAACTCCACCCTGAACGCACATTCAGTCTTCAAATATGTATAACCGTGATCTGCTTTAACGTCACTGCATCAGTAGTCTAGCAAATGACCAGTAGGTGGCGCTGTTGCATGGCGTGTGTGGCTTTGAGAGTGTATTGAGGAGTAGTTGCTAAATAAAGTCATGCAGTATCACCAAGAGACCCATAAATCTTATCTTGTTGTAGTTTACTTTATAGAGGGCATATTGAACCTTTTGAATTGTTTCACAAGTTTCTCTTGTAGACTGAGAGCCAACTGCAAAATATGCAAGCGTTGTATGGGACGAGTCCAATTTTTAAAAATAAATTAACAGGTTACAGTTGTTGTGTATCTTCTCTAGATGCAGAATGACTGCAGAGCATTTGTGTTTCTTGGCACTAAGAAACAATTTGACCACATATGTTGAGTAAGGTCTTTTGCATCTGCTGTAACTGTTTTTGCACTGCAATGTTTTGCATCTGAATTAGTCTTTGGGGATCAATAAACAGTATGTCCTGGCCTATTGTGTTTGTGCAATTTTCTGACTGATTGTTAAATGGCTTTTAGAGACATTGTGTGTTGAAACTGGAGATCCTATTCCCATTTTGAGTCAGCTTTTGGGATTGCTTTGCTTAATTTTGCAAGACTTGAGGTTTTCTGTTTGGGAAATTAAGCTAATTGTGTAATAGCTGCTTTTAAACGTCGGCACAGAGTGGATTGATAAAGAAAATTGGATGAATTAAAGGATTAGTTCACCCAAAAATTAAAATGATCCCATCGTTTATTCACCCTCAAGCCATCCTAGGTGTAGGCCTATATGACTTTCTTCTTTCAGACGAACACAATTGGAGTTATATAAAACAATATCCTGACTTTTCCAAGCTTTATAATGGGAGCGAATGATCACTTGTTTTTTGAAGCCCCAAAAAGCGCATCCATCCATCATAAGAGTAATCCATAGGGGGTTAATAAAGGCCTTCTGAAACAAAGCGATGTGTTTGTAAGAAAAAAATCCATATTTATAACTTTATAAACTATAATCACTGGCTTCCAGTAATGGCCGTACGCGACCTCTGACCCGACATATGAAGAATTGACGAACGCGGAACAATTCACTCCCATTATAAAGCTTGGAACAGCCAGGATATTTTTTAATATAACTCCAATTGTGTTCGTCTGAAAGAAGAAAGTCATACACACCTATGGCTTGAGAGGGTGAGTAAATTATGGGATCATTTTTGGGTGAACTAATCCTTTAATCTCATCAGTCGGTCTATCAATATGTGAGTCAGTGGCAAATAAAGAGATGATAAAAAATCTTATTTTAAAACTTTCTCAATTTGACTTGACTTGATAATGTGTTAATCTATAAATTGCATTTTTAATATTTTGTGTGCATATTTTGACAGTGATTTGTCCGACAAAGTAGCCTACCTCATGTGAAAGTGATAAAAGTCGGATTTAGATTGTTATTTAGAATTAAATTAGCCTTTTAATCGTAAAGATTGGCCAACAAGCTCTGTTTCCATTTATTTACAGTCTATTTTTTACTCCAAATGCTCGTATTTACGTCGCTTTAGGCTGAAATGAATTGTGTTGACAGCTTTACGGACGGGCCCATCTGAATCCTTACATCCAATGCTGAGTGACGTAAGCCGGGAAGGCGTGACTCTCGTGTTTCCACCAATAGATTTAAAGTATGTCGTTGATTGACAGTTGAGCCTGGAAAATAGGAGGAACGTTTGTGCGACTTTATCCGTCTGGCTTTACTCTGTTATGGAAGCCATTTTGGGATTTTCCTAGTAGTAATTGTGAGTCAAGCACGTAACTTTTATCTATTCCCACGAAGATCGCGGAATTGGGATCGGGTGTTTGGATACATAGTTATTTCTATTTTATTTTGTTTGCATTCCCGTCGAGATGCGCCACACATTTTGCGCATCCTTGAACTGGATTGTCATTTCTGAACGGGACTATCTTCAAAACAACAGGAGATTATAGAAACTGATGGTCAAACTGGCAAGTGCTGGAATATTTTGATGTCGTTTATGATTTCATTCAAACATTACGGACGGATACATTGATATTTCACGCGTAATATACAGTCCTTGGTGGACAGTCAGCGAACCTCCTTTCTTTCCAAACTCTTGACAGAAAACATGGCCCTGGATTAACTGTCATACACGCAACCAGGGCTTAATTTCTATATGATTTATGTTGTTATATTCTACGTGTTCAAATGTAAACAGTGCTGAAGTGCGCAGAAACCCCTTGACGCGTTCAGATAAAAGAATCGCGCTGCTACAGTGTTGCAATTCAAAGCTGCGTGTCAAAACCCAGTGAGCTTCCTATCTGGATAGCATCGCACACTCATTCTAAACAATGAAGTCCATTCGCTTTTTACGACATCGAATCGAAAGTTAGGCTACCTGATATACAAATGCGAGTTTATTATTCGTATGTCCATTACGCGTTTCGCGATGTAACGCGTTGTTCAAAACTGTTGTCTAGGAGGTAGACAGCGCACTAGTTTTTGATACGCAACCAAATGTTGCAGAGACGTCAAATCTGGAGAGTTGTGCGCTGTCATGTTTATAAATGCAAATGCTCCTCTTCCACAAGTGATAAAGATGCAAAGGCACATGAAGGTGTGACTAGGTCAAGATAGAGACTTAAATCCTTTTTTTTTTCTGCCTAATGCACAAAGAAAGGAGCTCGTGGTGTTCACCATTGACTTGTTTTATTGCACTATTAGTGGCATGTCATGCTTGGAACATAATTGCTTGTTTGGGCTTGTGAAATGTGTGTTTAGAGAAGAAAAATAGGTGGGAAATTCGGGGATGTTCAGCCTGTCTCTTGGGTATTGGAGAGGGGTTTTCTAGATCTCCGCTGGGTTTGAGAATGACAAGACATGCAGTTAGAAGTAAGAGACTTTCGGTATTGTAATTAAGCAGCATATGAATATGATCTTAATAGTGTTCTGTTTGTTCAGATGCTTAATTCAGCACTTTGGACCAGGACAGTTTGGATCCATTTGATTTCATGTCAACCTGATAATGAGTTTTAGTAAGTTGAAAGTTAAACTCTTAGTGTTTGTTCAAAGCTCTACTAGTCTATTAGATAACTAAACAAAGTATTCATCAATTAGGGATAGTGCATGATGAACCATGCAAAACTAAGGGATTTTTAAATTGTGATCAAAGCTGAGCTTTTACTGTAAATCTCAGTAACACTTTACAGTCCAGTTTGATTCGTTAGTGTTTGTTAATGCGTTATTATGAACTAAGGCTGTGAAACGAGTAATCGCATCCAAAATGAAAGTTTGTTTACATAATAAATGTGTGTGTACTGTGTATAATTATTTTGCATAAATAAATACACACATGCATGTATATATTTGTTATTTATAAATAAAATATTTATAAATAATATACAGTATATACATGTACATATTTCTTGCACGTGTGTATTTATATATGCAAAATAATTATACACATTACACACCACACATTAATAATACATACATTTAATTAGTACATAATTATATATATTTTATAATTATGTTGTTAATTGGTAATACATGTTTGCATATAATACATTAGCTAATGTTTATTTATTTAATTATAATTTATTATTAATATAATTTAGTAACTAATTTATACATTTAACTGTTGAGATGTTATTTATTAAATGTAAAATGTATTAATATAAAAATTAACCTATATTAGTAATCGCTGTGTGAATATTGTTCATATTTATTTCATGATACCTAATTCATTAAGTGTCATTATTGTAAAGTCTTATCAAAATGTCTATAGTGAACAAATTTGTTCAGCTCTAAAATAATTAAAAAAATGTATTAGTGCAAAGTACTCTCTGTAAATATGTTTAAAGTCTACATTCAGTAATTATGACTGGCTGGAAAAGTTGTAGAGAGCCATTATCTGTGTAAATATATTAAAGTCTACATGCATGCACTGTCCTGTTCGCTTGAGTCACCCTGGACAGAGTTGTTGATTTTGAACGTTTAGGTGTGTCCGTCACTTCCTGCTCGATTGATGATATCAGATGAATTGTTTGCACAGTTAATAAGCAGAATTTACTATGAAAGAGGTGTTTTATATAGTTACTACTAGCTTTATGTTCAATCACCTGGACCAGACTAAACAAAAGTTGTTACCATGTTGCTCATCGGGATTCCTCCCAGAGGCAGGCTGAACCGTAGAGTGTGTGTGTGCATTGTGTGCATGCTTTAATGGGTGTGACTCTGTTTATGCATCGAGGTCACACCCATCATCACACGTTAGCTGTTGCCGTAGTTTTCGAAGTCTGCTCTTCACATCTGGTTTGATCTTCACAGCGTGCTCAGCGAATTACCATGGATTTTTCCCCTCTGCACACGTATACTCCTCCTCACTGTACTCCGGATAACACGGGCTATACCTATTCACTCAGGTGAGATCACTGTGAAAATGAAAACATTACTGGGTGGAACTACAGGCAGTGCACTTGGCACATCTCAGTTTACATTCCAGTAAACCTTACAGGGTTTTGTGTGATTATGCTTGAACTTTCCTTCTCCTCAGTTAATGATTTTCCCGAGAATTTCCGTGTCCTGGTGAACCTGTTTCTTTGCTCAATTCATGCAAGTTTGTGGTTGTAGACAAAGAATGTGATGATAACTTCACTAGTTCTACCAATCTGTGTTTGTGGTCCATTTCATTTTTTAGCTTCTTGTTTGTTTTAGTTATTATTTAGTAGTTTTATTCAGGTGTGTAGTTTTTTTTCCATGGCTGTCAAGAGCCAGGTCAGAGGGTTGGATGACAGCAGGTGTGGTTATTTACCTCAGGCAAGTTATGAAGTTGCACATTATTAATGGCCAGGTAATGTGAATTTGTGTAATAATACCCTTTAGATCAGCAAAAACAGTGTAGATTTGACTGTGCTGACGTTTGTATGCAGATAACGATTTGTACCCCCACTGGCTGCACTCACTGATACCACTTTTCCAGCTAAATCGTGCCGGTCCTGGTTTGTGTAACACTATTTATGATTATTAAACCAAATGTCGTTACAGTTGAGTTCAAGTTTCAGTAGTTTTTACACATCACATAAGTATAAATTGTATTTTTTAAAAGTTTTAAAATGGACATTTGTGTAATATGTAATTGCCATTTTATAAAAACAAAGCTAAGGCATGCAATTTTATTTTTGATTACTTATTTATTTGATGTCAGATCAGGTCTAAATGTTCCTAATAATAATAATAATAAAAATTGTTGTTGTTTTTTGTTGTTACAGTGTTGTTATTGTTAACTATTAAAAAAATGTTTTGGTATGTAATGGTAAATATAAAATAGTTTTTTGAAATATGTCTGAAATAAAACAAATATTAGTTGAAAACCTTGGCTAAAGTCGCTAAAACTGTATAGTGTGTATATACTGAATATACCCTTCAAATATTGTTCAATTAAGTGAACATAGTTAGTGATTAGTATCGTTAGTAATAAAGTGGAAATCAAAGACACATTACAGGTACCAGAACAAGTGCAGGTCTTATTGCACTTTAACACTGCAATACTTATAGATGTATTATGACATATTACTTTTTTTTGTGTGTGTTCCTTCTGGTTATCACAGTGTAAAACTAGTGCTTCAGTTTTGTGTACGGTATGTTTTTTTCAAATACTGCCATAACGGTGCATAGCTGAAACAATTGCTGCATCTGTTCAATGGCCATGAAGAGCGCTATGTAGAGTGTATTGAGGGGACCCCTTTTAACTGCATACCCTTCTTACTAACGGATATAACTTTATAACACAACAATAAATAATCCACACAGCTATTCTCTTTAATATTGCAAATACCATGTATAGCCTTATGATTTCCGTGATGCGGAAGCAGCCGTTATTTAGTCTGCCACTTTAAATACTCAAGCTCTTTAAAGCAGGATGAATTCTGATTGGCTGTCAGTGTTTTTATCAGCTGGGAAAAAAATCGTTCTGAAATCTTTTGTAACTAGATCTTTATTGTTTTAAGCCGCGTTTCCACCGAAATTACCCGGAACAATTTGTCCTAGGAACTTTTTTTCCCCTAGACCTGTTGCTAGTAAGTTTTTTCCAGCGTTTCCACCACGGTCTAAAGTACCGTGAAGATTAGCCAAATAGTCTGGTGACGTAGGACTGCGCGTGACTTTACAGTTCCCACTGGATTTCATTTCATTCATATATTATGTAAACACAAACTTTTATTTTGGATGCGATTAATCGTTTCACAGGCCTAATTTCATCCTCTGAATTTAAGCTTAATAAAGCCTGAACCTCGTCGTCGGTCCATCGGTCGTATTTTTTAAACTCCATTGTTGATTCGAAAAATGCTGCGAGGAGTCAACCAATCAAAATGCGGCATGAACTCAACCAATCAGCATGTTCAGCGCCCAAGTCCCTCCCCTGAAAGTTCCTGAACTTAGAAAAAGTACTACCTCACAAGCAGGAACTTTCGGAGAGGGAAATATTTACCCGGAGCTTCATCTAGACCCTGGTTCCTGCGGTGTAAACACACCGAGTACCAGCCTAAAGTCCCTATTTCCTGGGGAAAGTTCCTACGGTGGAAACGCGGCTTTAGTTATTGTTCTTGGTGTGAACAGGCCTTTACTGTATAAAGCGAAATGTCACAGAATTTTTGGATGAATTAAATCAAAAGTAGGGCAGTGCAATGAATCAAATCGTGATATGGACTAGTATCTGTGAACATTTAAGCTCAAAAACACTGCTAAAGAAACCTGAATGAACCTCAACGTCTCACTACATGAGGACATGAACACGTGAACTTCATCTGCTCTGAGAGTCACTTTACTAGCATTTCACCATTTCATTTGATAAAACTATTGCCATATCATATACACATGGAAACTCAGTTCTTCACGACAACCCGTCAAAATAAAAGTTGGGTCTAACATGAAGAGATTCTAACAGAAATATATTACTATTGCACAGTGGTGTACTTCATGTAGTAGTAGTAACAGTTTATTAAAGAGTATCAAAGGTCTTCATTTCAACAGCCAAAATAAACGCTCTGCCTAACTAAGAAATACATGACTATTTTAAAGCAGAATGATGTACTTCTTAAAGTAATAATAATAATCATTTTTAAAACCTTATTTTTGAGGAATATCACACACATTTCCATACAATAAATGAAATTTTAATTTGATAGTTTAAAAGCTTAACTAAATTGTTAGTGTTGTTGATTGATTTGATTACCTCCATTTTTCTATAAATTAAATGTGCATTTCACAGTACAATGTTTTTATGTACTCCTGACAGTAAAATAAAAGTTATAAACTAGTATAAAGGTCATGAAAAGAAAAAGAAGAAATACTGTGATACGCCGCGAAACCGCCAGAATCTGTAAAAATACAGTGATAGCCTACATATTTTTGGTCATGCCAATGTCAAACATTGCAATTTCAGATTCAGTCTTGGATTTTGAAACGGTCGTTATTACTGAAACTTTGTAGAGTGAAATTAGCAGCATGAAAAATACAACTTTTATTCCAATTCTGAATATCCTACGCCGCCTTCTTGCTGTTATATTTACTAAGGTAGCTTCTGTCTGATTGGCTGTTGTACAGGATTGTTTCAGCGGTGCCAGTGTGTGCACTACGAGTGTGTCAGCGTAGGTTGCATGACTGTGTTCTTCAGGCAGAAACCGTCGTAAAAAGAAGTGGGATCGAGTAACAAACCGTTGAGCCATCTGCCGCTGGCACTCAGAGAGACGTGACGAATTAGAGTTACTCAACGCGTGTCACACAGGGAAGACAAGCTAACAAAGAGTTATTGTGTAAGCTCAACAGAGAAAGGAGCGCAGCGAGAGTAGAGCAAGACTTGCTTGTTGAGCGTTTGGGGAAACTAATGTTTTCTACTTACATTTTCCCACTGGATCCCTTTGAAATTAATTACCTGAGATTGATGCCGTCACAAGGGGAATCTAAATGCCTCTTTAACAGAGACAGTTGGCCAGAAAAATCTTTTGAAGTTATATATTAGCTGCTTCCTAAATTGAGTATGTGCCACACCTGCCAATATCTCTTTTTCTATTTATTTGTATAGCGCTTTTCACAATATCAGGTTAATTGTGAAAATGGACTGGCCATAAATATTTTTCACGTCACATACAATCGTATTTTATATCATTTGTTAATTATGAAAGTACATATTTATGTATTTTTTGTCTGTGACTGCAATTAATTGCTGATTTTTTCCCCCCTTGCATATTTTTGACAAACAGTGACTCTTTGAGTCGTGCAAAATATTGCTCAGAAATGCTAGAATTTTTAGTGCCTGTTTTTTTATATATTTTTTCCTCTCATATTTTAGTGGTTAAATATGAGAAGTAGTAGGCTATCTCTCATGTGTCGTCTCACTTACATTATTCATTTTAACTTAAAACATATATTATGTTGTATTTAACTATAAAATTGTGTATTACTAGTACAATTACAGGCAAAAGGGTGAGTACATTTTCACTCTTATTTGGCAGGCAGTGCAGTTCATGTTTGACGGTTGGCAAACAGTTGTTTGCAGTATATCAGTAGTTTGTGCTTTTCATGCATATTTTTGTTCAAATGATATGTGTCACATGTTGCGTAGTCAGAGGAACCCGTGTGAAACTGGGGCAGAAACACCAAGAAATACATTTTCTTAATATAGCTGCTTCTGATTTGGACATCAGGGTGGAACCCTAGGGATTCATTAAAATGTTAAGCAAGATGGTAGAAGACGTGCATTCTGGGAAAGTGTCCTGCATGAAGTGAATAGCTCTACAGGAATAAGTGTGCATGGCTCTGCAGAGTCTCTCAGCAGCTGCTGGAGTGTTTGACAGCTGTACGATAATGTGTGCGTGCTGAACAAACGCACTGAAGTTACTTAATAGGGGTTTTGTTCTGCTTTAGCTGAGCTGTAATAGAGGAAATGATATCACAGAATTTGAATAACCACATCACATTTTTCCGTTTGATAGTAATTCTCTGTTTTTTTTCTGGAAGCTGGAAGAGCCAAAAACAACATGTCTTTTGCCCTTAAAAAGTTTTAGCTTGTTTTGGAGGTTTCTATTATAAGGGAATAGCTCTGATAACTAAATACAATTCAAAGTATATGTAAGAATTCACAATATGTTGTGCTTTTTTTTTATTTTTAATACTTGGTCAGTATTGGATATCACATTGTTTTACTGTTTCCATGGGTTGAGGTAAAGATGAGTCTTCATGACTTTCATTACTTAATGCACAATGTGAAGTGACGGTTGATGCCTGAAATAATATAATATGATGCCTTGATTTTAAGGCTGGGCGATATGACCAATATCGTAAGGGATAATGTACATCCAGCCGCTTGTTATCACAGAATAAACCCCAACAGGGTGATGATTAGGGGTCTTGAATCACACTGAAGGGGTTTATTATGTGATAACAAGCAGCTGGATGTACATTATCCCGCTTATTAAGCGGCTACTTGCCACAAGTAAATAATTAGACCTAAAATATTGACTTGAGTTTTTTACTTTATTTTATTAAATATTTTATTAGGTCTTTAAGCGCAAAGCTTCCTCGGAGAAAGCAGTTGCTGGCAAGCGGCAAGTTCAAACTAGACGGACATTTAAGGGATACTGTACAGTCATACCACTTACTATACGGCATTTCGCCACACTAATAATTATGGGGATAAGAGATATTGATTTGAGATGAAACCGATTTAAAATCGTACCAGTTTTGTCACCTTCTAATCCATTAGTGTACAAAACAATCGTTGCAAAATGGCAGCAGCTGCGTTTGTATGAAACGAGAGTGAGTCCGCAATACTTAATTACAATACTTTTACTCACCAAACGCAAAACTTCCACGAAGAAAAAACATTCCTAGCACACGTAAAGCATCAACTTAAGTAACCCGGAAGAGCCTGTGTTATCAGTTTTTACTGGTTGTTATCTGTGAATAACATACCGCTGGATGCAGCAGTTGACCAATCAGAATGAAGTATTCCACGGAGCCGTATAATAAATGACGATACAAGTAATATTGCAGAATATCATATTGCTTACCAATATAATAATTGGCTTCAAAAATCAGTGCATTGTTATATAGGTATTGCTATTGACAGTGAATATGACTGAATCAGTATCATGGTAAGGTGAAGGAAGAGGGATAAAGTATTTGAGATAGTAAGTGGGAAGCGAGTGATTGGTCAAGAGGGTCAGCTCATGCAGTAATGATACTGAAGTGGAGTAAGACGCTGCTTGTTGACCGTAGAACAGGAATTGATGTTAAGCCCACTCAGACCCTGTAGTGCCTCTCTGAAATAAAGCCCTGAGCTCAGACGCTCGTGAGCCCTGAGGTCCTTAATCTCACTGTGAGCTTCATGTGTTCTCGCTAATCAGATTTCCTCCTGTCATTCTGCCGTCTGTGTGTGTGTGTGTGTGTGTGTGTGTGTGTGTGTGTGTGTGTGTGTGTGTGTGTGTGTGTGTGTGTGTGTGTGTGTGTGTGTGTGTGTGTGTGTGTGTGTGTGTGTGTGTGTGTGTGTGGAAGATGGATTCTGGGGAGGTGGCTGACCTTTATAAGTCTTCATCTGCACTAAAAGTGTGCTAATCGAGTAATTAAGATACTAATATGGTCTTAACCATGCATAATGCTGCAATAAAATATCAAGCAGTAAATCTCTGCGGTGTTAAGCGTCATTCACACTGATGCTGATGTGCAGCTTTAATGCCAAATCATTCATTTTCAAAAAGTTTTTGTTCAGAAAGCTTGAAATTAGTTTTAGACCCTTATTAATTGTGCCTGCTGCTTATGAATTTCATTGCAAAGCTAAAATGTTAATAATATGTTTTTGAAAGACACTATTTAACAATTTCTTCTCTTCCGTGTCGGTCTCCTACGCTGATCACGTAATAAACACAGTGCAGCGCTTCCAGTTTCTACGTCAGAACGCCGGCTCGTTATATCATAACTATCCCTTTAAGACAGCCATACATATCAGTATTGTAATTTTACAGTTGTACTGTAAAACAAAATGATATATTTTAAATACTTTATTTTACAATGAAATATGAAATTAGTAAAAATTCTTATTGGCAATTTGATCAGAATTTCATCAGATAAAATTATCATTATTCGTTATTTTTTTTTATTTTATTTTTTTAAACGCAATTAGATTGTTTTTCTTCAAAATTGTGCAGCCCTAGTTCAGTGTTTGTTTCTATTTTCTTGTTGATTGTAACAGAGCCCTTTCATTTCCTGTGCCAATAATAAACCAGCTGCAAAGCCAGAAATCTTTCAGGATTTGATATAACACGGATGATGTCATATTGCTGAAGGTTAGAGATTGTGTTTGTTGAAGATAAAGTGCCTTCTAGTAATTCTGTGAAGTTTTAGCTTTAGGAGGGGTGCGTTTTATTCAAGCTAATCTGATTTGGCTCAGATCCAGTGGGTATTTCTCACAGGAAGACACAGCCTTTAAGGAACTGTTATTTTAAGATATTTCTCATTTCCGTGTCTTGGTTTATTTTGTGCTTTTGTGGTCTGGGCGCTGTGTGTTGTTGTTTTTACGCATGACTTGTTGCCCAGCTCCGTGTAACGATGCCCTCATGTCACGATTCGATACATATCACGATACTGAACTCACGATACGATATTATTGTGATACTCCAAGACATATGGTAAAAGGTTAACACAAAATTGTACTGTTGATTAAAATGCTAATTTTAGTATTACATTGGGTGTGGAAATGAATAGGCCTGGACTTGGTGCTGATTATGCACAGGACTATAGTGACACCAGAATAAAAATATTCATGATTCTAAAGCTGAAAATACAGAATTATTTTAGACGAATATGCTTGCACTCTGTCACTGACTAGATATATTTAAAATAATAATATATTTAAACTTTTTACTGGTAATATAAGACATTTGGCATTTTCAGGACCCACAAATATTCCCCCATTGCATTATTATACATTATATTCATCATTATATATAATAGTTTAATGTAGTACTGACACTAAAACTCTGAACACTAGAATGACACAGTCATTTTTATTTTGGGTGAACTATACACAATACATATTGTTGCATTTTTGTATTGCGATATATTGTGACACAATGTAGTGTTACACCCCTAGTTGTTGATAATAATATTCTAGTCTGATTTGTGAATCAAGTTGTTAATTAGTGATTGCTGCTGAGTAAGTAATATTTTGATTTGGCCTTTTTGAGATTTATTTGGCCATGTCAGCTGGCTTGGAATGGCTTATGAACAGAAGTGTGTCTATTTTACAAATCTACAAGTAGTTTTGTCTATAAAAGTATTCTGATTTCATACACACCATCGTTGAAAAGTTTGGGGTCGATAAGATTTTTTAAATGCTTTTGAAAGAAGTCTGTTATGGTCACAGAGGCTGCATTTATTTGATCAAAAATACAGTAAAAACAGGAATATTGTGAAATATTATTACGATTCAAATTCAAAATAACTTTTTTTTCTATTGTAATTAGGGGTACGCTGATCCGATACTCAGTATCGGTATTGGTCCGATACTGCCAATTTTTGCCGGATTGGGTATCGGCCAGACGAGACCGATCCAAATCCGATATTGTACGTATGTTATTGTTATACAACACAAAAAGCACAAAATTATTATAAAGCACCATAATGTTATATTCCAAGTTTTCTGAAGCCATTCCATAGTTTAATGTGAGGTACAGATGAATATTTAAGTCGTTAAATTCAAGTTTACGTAAGTGTTTCCCTCCGCTGCCGCTGTCAGTCATTCTCCATTCAAACAGCACGTCGTGCTCGGCTGTGAACACGATGAAACTCTCTCCAAGATGATTCAATGTTCCTATTATTATACTGTAGATCTGTAGATAATGGTCTATGGTTTTGCATAAAAGGATCTGGCTGGAGTTTCACATGTTACTTTCTCCCGGATGCCTGTTAGATCACACCACTGGAGTAGTGAGCACTATTGTTCTGAAATTAAAACTGTTAAAAGGCTCAAACTAATTGCATAATATATAACACAGGGTTCCCACGGGTCCTTGAAATCCTTGAAAGTTTTGTGAATCTGAAAAAAAAAATTTGATGGCCCTGGAAAGTTTTTGATCACAAATAAACAGATACAGGCTCTTAAAAGTGCTTGAATTTATTTTGTGCAAGAAGTTTTCTGGAAAAAATTCATATTATTCCCTCCGGTCCGCTAAAGTGTTATTTCTCCAACACTTCGTGGCCTATGCATAATAGCTTGCTTGATTTACGTTAGTTACACGCATTTACGTTAAGTGTTTCCCGGATAAGGTACTTTGTGGACAGTATGGGATGTACCGAATACACTTCAGTTTTATGCAAACCAGAAATACAACAAACAGAATATCAGATCTCTGTCGTATGGCCAAAAATCAATGCAAAAAAAGCTTTGACACATGAAAACTGTAACGATGTATCTTACAAGGTAACACAATGTAACCTTGCTCTCACTTGAAATGTGTTCCCACATTAAGTCCTTGAATTTGAGGGTATTGGACCTGGAAAGTCCTTGAATTTGAAGTTAACCAAAGGTGTGGGAAACCTGACGAAGGTTTATTGATAGCCTTAGTTGTTCTGTCCTATCTATCATCATATGTTGCTGCTTCATTTAAAAAGCTGCGCTTAAAATTTTTAAATAGTTAAATTTTTTGTCCGTATTTTGTTTTCCAAAGTTAGGAAAATAATGTTTAAGTCAAGCTTAAAAGCCTTTCTCAAAAGAATAATCACAGTCTCTTCCCCACAGTCAAGCATACAGATACAGTTTATTAGGTAACTCAGCACTTTTTTGAATTATTAGTATCGGATTGGTACGATATTTTAGTATCGGATTGGTACTCGGTATCGGCCAATACTGAATCCCAGGTATCGGAGGCAAAAAAGGCGGATTGTGCCACCCCTAATATTAAACTGTAATTTATTCCTGTGATCAAAGCTGTATTTTCAGCATCATTACTCCAGTCTTCAGTGTCACATGATCCTTCAGAACTCATTCTAATATGAGGATTTGATGCTCAAGAAACATTTCTTCTTATGATTGCTGTGTAATATTTTTGAGATTTTTTTTTTTTTTCAAAGGTTTAATAGACACCGGCGAATCGTTGTCATTTAGGAAAGAGATTGCGTGGGTGTTTGAATCTTTCATGAGAATCATACAGCTTAGCATGGCAGTGCCACACTTTTGGCTCATGTTTATGGAATCATTTCAGAATCAGAATGAGATTTATTGCCAGTCATAAGAACCTGTTCTAAATGTCGATGAACTGGGGATTCAATCAGACACGTGCATTTCTATTCCGCTTATTGCTTCCTATTCCAGCTGAGAAATAAAACACGTGTGTATTGTACATTTTGCTAATAAATGTGCCATATGTGTAATTTTTAAACCTACAATTAAGTGTATTTTTATGATGGCAACAACTGTAAAGTGACCATTGTAATGGGGTAATCAAATGTAGGCTGATAAAATTTAGATGAAGTTTAATAGATTTAATAAAGTTTAGATGAGTGAATGTGTGTTCCTTTTACTTTTCCTATTTAGTCCATGCTTTTAGTTTTTATACATTTTCATTTTTAGTTTAGTCAATTTAACTTCTGGTTTAAAAATCATTATTTTTGTTTTTTAGATTGTAATGTTGTTGTTACAATGTTAGAATGTAATGTGATTTTTACCCTTTTTTTGCACTTAATATAGTATTCTGATGTTTATGAAAGCATTCTTCAGTTTGTTTAGCAGTGTGTTTGAGAGCGTTATCCTAGAGCAGGGATTCACAAAAGTATTTATTTAATTTTTCTACACATTTGCATATTCTTGGTTCTCTGATGTCAGTTAATGGTCACATGAAATATTGAAGTTTTATTTTGATTTTTGTTTCCTTTTAAAATTATTTATTTTGATTTTACATTTTTAGAATTTAAGTAATTATAACGGTTCACTTTTCGTCATGTCACAAACCCCCCTGTAGTTCCCTTCAGGTGTTCACAAATCATTTTTGTTTTTGTGCATTTATGCAAGTATTGAATGTAATGTGAATCACTGATAGTTCTGTTTGCTTTGTAACATCTTTAACTTTTAGTTTATACCAAAACATCTCACACCAACCAGCTACCTCATTCATTCATTCATTTAAAACTTTTTAACTTTCTTCATCTTTAGCCAAGATTTAATGTGATTTTTGTTTCAACAAAGACTTTCTTGCAACAAGTTAGATGTATTGAGCTAGACAGGTTTGTGCGCAGTTGTCATCTTATCAACTCTTTCTCCCATTTCTTTCATGGAGGATTGTGACTCCTGTAGAGTTGCCCTAGGCCTCTTTTGTGCCTCTTTTCCCTTACTGCAACACCCGGTTTGAAAGGCCGGGCGATTTTGGGCAGGTGCATAACTCACATTTATCACCTGTAATTATAGCCTTAGAGAGCTTTAAAAGTATACTCATTGCTTTGAAAAGTTCATAATGTTCCATCGGTTTGGAACGTTCCCGTGTCTTTCAAATTCAAATTTTGCATTTTTTCTTCCAGTGTATATATATAATTTTTTTTTTTTTTTTTTTGCATTTGCATTTGCTAAATTTATCATTCTGGATTATATTATTTTTTATACTACTGACATTATCAGAAGATAAAACTTGTTTACATGAGCAGCTATAATCAACAGGTTATATCTAGGGATGCACCAATATGAACATTTTGGCTGATAACCGATAATTCTTTATATTTGATAGCCGATGTATTGGCTGATAAATCTAAATCAGACGTGGGATGCACATGTTGCACTTAACTTAATTTAAATTTTTGAAGCGATTCCAATCATATTTCAAGCATTTCACAACCATCATGGCGAACACACTGTGCATCTGAAGCGTCTCAGCTGAAGGAAATAATCCATTATTTATCGCCTTTAATTTACTGGCCTAATTTTCTTATTGGGTCAATAACATTAAACATGAACCTATATCGGCCAATACTGATATGGTGGCCGATATATCGTGCATCCCTAGTTATATCACGTGACTATTTTAGTAGCATTTGAAAATCTTATATCTGAATTTACATGTTTTTTTTTTTCCTCTCTTCAGTTCAAGTTACTCGTCCGCAGCACTTGAGTTTGAGAAGGAGCACAAAATCAATCCTGTGTACGACTCGCCCAGAATGTCACGGCGTAGTTTGAGACTACAGACAAGCAGTGGTTTCTATGGTGACAACAGCTTCACTGAGCTCAAGGGGAATCACAATGTCAGCTCCTACAAGCAGACCAGCACCACCAGCAGCAGCAGCAGCAGCAGCAACGTCAACAGGTCAGATGTTCATCTCTCTGTCAGTTTGAGATAAACCGAGTGTAAAACATGACTTCTTATCGGTAAACCCGCACAGCCTCATGCCAGCACAACTACGTGAGGACAAAATGATCCAAACTCTGTTTTTGCCAAATGAATCATGTAACAATTATGTGGCAAATAAATCTCTTAAAGCCATTACATTTATCCATTTATCTTATTACTGTGGACATCTTTGCTTCAAAGAAGGGAGGTTCATCTTAAAATGTATTATTATATGCATTGAATCATGCTATTCCGCAACTTTAGATTTAAGAAATATACAAGTAGTGACATTTAGCATTACAACTTGCACTAGTACGAAAGGTTGTCCTGCAATTACTGACGTGTTAGTGCTTGAGTTAAATGAATGAAGAAAAATGAATGACATAGTGAAAATACCTTACAGAAATCCCCCCCAAAAGATATGTTTGTGCGATCAGCCTGGAAGCACATATTTGACATGACTTACAGCAAGTTCGTACAACTTACCTGCCAGTACTTAATTTTGTGTCAGTTTAATGACCCAATAAATAAGTTTAAGCATGCACATTTATTGAATTTTTTTAATAAAGTGGACGAGTAGTATTTTGTCTTTCAATAAATAGTATTAATTAATAGCATTAATTAATTGCATAGTGGTTAGTGCATATGCTTCTGATATCTTTAGCTGTGTGAGTGAACAGGATGTTTAATTTGACACAAATGTCCAACAACGTTGACTCCCAATACACTACCGTTCAAAAGAGCATATTGAAATATTGCTCAAATTATTATTATATATATTTTTTCAAATATATGTGTATATATATGTGTGTGTGTGTGTGTGTGGAAAAAACGATGTTTCAGCCTTCAAGGCAAATTTTATATCTTATATCCTAAATTCATCAAAAGTGATTGCAATAGCATTGATAGTGTTACAAAAATGTTGTATTTCAAATAAATTCTGGACTTTAGCACTGTCTTTCTATTAATCAAAGAACCCTGAAAGAAATGTATCACAATTTCCACAAAAACATTAACCAGCACAACTTTTTCAACATTAATAATAAGAAATGTTTCTTGAGCAGCAATGATTTCTGAAGGATCATGTGACACTGAAGACTGGAGTAATGATGCTGAAAATTCAGCTTTGCATCACAGGAATAAATTACATCTTACTATATATTAGATAATTTTACTTCGTAATAATATTTCACAAAATGTATACTGTATTTTTATTCAAATAAATTCAGCCTTGGTGAGCATAAGAGATCTTTAAAAAAAATATATATGTTTTTTATATATATATATAAACCATATAGATGAACCGAATTCCTTCCATTAGCAAAAATTAACAGTGACTTTTTCCATTAATGATCATGTGATCTTCCCTCGTGATCCTGACTATCAGAGGAAAATATACCTCACATATTTCCATATGCCACTTTGAAATGTAATGACCTAGTGTATTTTGTCCCGCAGGTCTGTGCGGAGCCGGAGGCAGCAGCAGGGGTCGTCCATGTACGAGTCTCAGAGCGTGACTCAGACGCCACAGAACGATCAGAGCACATCAGACCTGAGCTTCAACAGTACAGCCAGTGATGCGTCCCTGATCTCCAGCCTGCTGGACAAGTCCACGCTCAGACAGAGCTCCGCCACACACATGTACTCTGGTCAGTGGCCTTTCATGAGTTGCACAGACAACATGAAGTCAAAACACTCTGCATGATTACTTAGTGCTTATTATTCATAAAGTTTGTAAAACCTGGCAAAATGTAATAGTTGTTATTTTAGGCAAATGTCACGCTGTAGCTATTGCTTATATAAGCCTGACTATATAAACTATGTAAACAACTGTTTATGTTGGAAGTTCAAGATTTTGTTTAAGTTAGCAGAGTAAATAACTCTAGGCCAAGTCATCATCTGTCCTCTGTGTTTCACATCAGTTTAAAAAAGGACCTTTTTTTACATTTTCAACTTTCTTTAGTGTGTACTGTTGCTGTTTGAGCATGAAAAAGCTTTGCAAAGTTACAAAGTCACTCCTAAGGGAGTTATTCTCTATATCAGTAAACTGTTTCTGAAATTGTAGCCTCAATTGTTTTCTTTCTAGGGACAAACATGTCACAATAGTCCTCATATACTCATATAAATAATTCCCACTTAAAGCCCCACTAGGTAAGATTTCCGTTTTGGTCAAACAACGACCCCTACAGTCGCTGTGGAATACTTGTAATTAACGTTACTGTCGTAAATACCACTCACGCAGCAGTCTCTTCACTCACGGCCTGATCCCCTGTATACCGGTCCCTGTTCAGTCGGATGGAAGCTATAACGAGTGGAAATAAGGTGTGGCCCCTTTAAGAGCTGCGCGCGCCCTGTTGAACTGGCAGTCTGTATTGTATGTGCGCCTCGAACACCCCGTAAGCTGGTTGTTTCTGTTTGATGCTCATTCTTGTCCTATTTTTGTCTATCAAGTAATGCTGTGGACGGTAGAACATGTGACAGACAGTTACACGAGTTCGATTGGGGAATAAACACAACGCGTTACAAATCGTCGGACATCGAACAAGCACAGCTAGCCTCCGAAGATGTCTACTAATCCATCAACAAGAACGCCAGGTGCTTTTTAGCTCACACCAACCAGTGAAAGCTTGTCCGAGTGATGTACAATATAAGCAATATAACGTTATTTACAAGTCCAACAGCATGTGAGGACGTGTTGTGGGAAGTGAGGTAGCCTATGCCGTAAAGCAGTCGAATTTTGTAGTTCTTTTTGTGCTGCTCGGGTTACTACCCGAAACCCGAAGTTTTAAAGTACGATTAAAAACGATACAGACCCCGTCAGGCTATGGCAGACGTGTCATTCAACCTATTTTAAGTCGATGTACCATCACAAGAGTCTTGGAAATATACTATGAAGGTTGAAAAGTTACCTAGTGCTGCTTTAAGGCATACGCAAAATAAATGTGCCAGGCCTGGTTGAGTTAGTAGTGTGATGATGAAACTTGCGTTTATGGTAAGGGCCGTGACATTCCTGAAACGCACTCGAAGACACTGGTACAGCCAACCAATCAGGGTACATTGCATATTCTAGTAAACCCAGGAACAAAATCAAGACTTTGTAAAAGGGCATAAAATGGCTTCTTTAACAGTGTGCTTTGACTCTTGTTATTTTTCCAAATGTTGTGTTCAGCACGGACACGAAGAACTGCTCACAGCTCTCTGTTGGAGAATGGAGATGCCAGTAAAACGGAGGCGCACGCTAATCTGGCTAACGGCTACATCTGTAAGGACTGCTCGTTCCACGCAGACGGGAAGGAGGGGGAAACAGTGTTTACTTTACCGTACTCCGCGTCTTCAGCGCATCAGACAGCTGTAGATGCCGCTATGACCACCTCTCTGAACAGTGTTGACAATGACAGGACAGGTGAGGAGGACATCCATCTAGTCAATTCGCAAACATCGCTACTGGTTTTATGCTTCTCCATAATTTAAAACACTTAATGTACCATCAAATTGTGCTTGTTTCTTGTTTTTTTTTTTTTATATGTTGTTTAACATCTGTATTTCTGATTCACCATGAATGTTTGAAAGTAGACCAATAATATGCAAATTATATGCAAATTCATGCCCGCTTGCTCTTTTGAATAAAGTGAAATGCATGCTGGGATTTTATGTGAGCAGGGGTTGATTTTTGTGGTACGTGTGTTTCAGCTCATGACAGCTACTGTGGCAGTGTGAACGTGCGAGATCTGGTGACCGCAGACAGACATCTCAATCTCAACGGCTCTCTCTGTAAGTACACAGTCCTTCAGCGCACAAGCAGATTCAGCGGCAGACATTTACAAAATAACTACTGCTAATGAACCATCAAAACATATGATGTGGACATTTTTCAGTAGTGAAAGGGCATCAACAGGATTTTTGTGGGGTCATTTGTTTTTGAATGGCTACTTTAAGGACAGACCCTAAGCCTGATGGTCAACAGAGCATGTGATGGTCCTTTCTTGTATGAGTTAAAGGACGACAAATTGTCCACTCAATGTTGTCAAACAGAGTGTCATTGGGACAATAAATGTATCTACACCTTTTGAGTTTATCAGACACTTCCTGCCTTTACATCTTAGTGTTTTTTTTTTTATTAATTACATGATGTATGTTATGTTTTCAGTCATTTTGAATGTATTATTTTATAGATTGATATTTTAACATACACTACCATTTAATAGTTTAGGGTCAGTATGATTATTTTTTTTGATTAAAAATACATTAAAAACAGTAATATTGTGAAATAATTTAATATATATACATGATCCTTCAGAAATCAATCTAATATACTGATTTGGTGCTCTAAACCATTTCTTATTATAATCAATGTTGAAAACAGCTGTTCTGCTTAATATTTTTGTGGAAACCATGATGCATTTCTTTTCAGGATTCTTTGATGAATAGACATTTTAAAAGAACAGCATTTCTTTGAAATAGAAATCTTTTGCCACTTTTGGTAAATTTAATGCATCGCTGCTGAATAAAATGATTAATTTCTTTCAAAAATTCTATATATTTTACTGACCCCAAACGGTAGTGTATGATTCTGAATATATTATTTAATAAATGTATATTCTCTTGACTTTATTCATACAAGTTGTCTTCCTTTCCGTGAGTTGTGATGCTGATGTTGATTACAGGCGATGACTGCAAAGGGAAGCAGCACATGGAAACACACATGGAGCATAAACGCTATTCCTTCACCCGCCACGTATTCACAGCCTTGTGGGCCCTTGTTTCTTACACAGGTTATACACCTTCAGATCTTTACACACCTTCCTAGTAGACATCGACTTCAGTGTCTCGCTTCAGGAGAGACGTTTTTTGTGTTTTTTCTTTTTCTTTTTGTAAGCTTTCATGACATTATGTTTTCAATCCATTTGTTCACTGAAAGTCTTCGCTAAGGTGTAAGACACTAGAATGAAATTTGTGTGAAAGATAGCAGGATGTTGTCTGAATGTCTTCTGGTTAACTCAGGTTACGGTCTTCTGAGGGTTTGCCGAAGCTTCGGCTCTGCCGGTGCGTTTGTGACTCGGAAGCTGAAGTCCGTGCTGTGGTTGGCAGTGTGTTCTCCAGGTCGATATGATTCAGACTCCAGCATGCTCGCCTTTCTCTCTCACTTCCTTCTCTTTCTCACATCAGTGTAGTTCTTGGCACAGTGAACCCATAAGACTTCTTTCTGAAGACTGAAATCATTTTAACCAGCACTTCCTTCCTCAACTTTTCAGCTGTGGTGATTCGACTGCATCCATCTCTGTATCTGATTCTTTCACTAATAATTATTTTCCCTCAATCATTTGAACCTGTCAATGTGTAACATGAACTAACTATCACTCCACATAACTTCCTCTTCTGCTCTGAACAGGGAAAGCAGCGACTGGCGCCTTCTGGTGGCTGGGAACAGGATGGTATCAGCTGGTGGCGCTCATGTCCCTGATCAACGTCTTTCTGCTCACCAGGTAAAATGTTCTCACCTTTATGTAAATATTGTGCTTTTGCTTATTTTTTTATATACTCTAGTCAGGTCGAGTCATCTTTGTTAAAGCGCTTTATACAATAGAAATTGTTTCGAACTCCAAGTAGCTTCACGGTAATAAACTGCAAAATAACAATCACTGATACAAACTTTATCAAATTTGAGACAAGCTCTAAAAAGATAATAGTATATCCTTATTCAGCTCAATTCAGTTCAGTGTTGATTCAGTTCTCTAACTGTAAAATTAATTTATTATGTAACAAGTTCAATTCAGCTTTGAGCAGCTCTACTGAAGACAATAGTGTCGTTATTCAGCTCCAGTCAGTTCAGGGTTGACCGTTCAGTTCAATAACAGGGTTGATGATGCAAAAAACAGTGTCATTATTCAGCTGAATTTAGTTCAACTTTTTCTCTCATCTGATAGTGTCTAGAGAGGGCAGTCAAATCCATAATATTGCTGGATATTAAGCACTAACTCGTTGGTCAGGATGCAAATATCATATATCTTTTTGACAGTATTTTTCTCTCTCTCTGTCTGTCAGGTGTCTGCCCAAACTACTGAAGCTTCTTCTGTTTCTGCTACCCTTCCTGCTGCTGTTTGGTGAGATTTGATATTGTCATTAAAGGATTATTAGTACTTAATGTTAAAGGAATAATACAATTTATTGAATTTCAATCTATGAGATGCTGTATAGACCAATGGAAAACACTTTTACAGTGATGAACACAAGCATGTATTTTTGTTACATGCTCTTACATGCACTTAGTGAAAAAATCTGGAAAATATTCTGATTTTATATATAAAAAAAAAGGTCTAAACTGTCCTTTAGAGGTGGGACTACTTTTCCAGGTGGATGACCTTTTTGCTTATATTACTTACATGAAAATAGTCCTTCACAGATGCATCCAGTCCCTTCCTGCTATTCTCATGCTGACACCAAGCAAAAGTAACCGCATATGCTTGTTTAACTGCTTGTTTATACGTGTGTGTGTATGTATATATACACATAGCTCTGTTCAAAAGGGGTTTTATTATTTTATTAGGGTAATAAATGTATTTATTCATCAAAGATTAAATTAAATGAATCAAAAATAAAGATATTCATTAAGTTACAAAATATTTCTTTTTCAAATAAAATCAAAGAATCCATAAAAAAAAATAAAGATGTTTCCACAAAAATATGAAGCAGTACAACTTTTTCAACATTGATAATAATAATAATAATAAATATTTCTTGAGCATCAAATCATCATATTAGAACTGACACTGAAGACTGGAGTAATGATGCTGAACAATCAGCTTTGCGCACAAGAATAATTTACACCTTAAAATGTATTCAAATAGAAAACAGTTATTTTAAATTGTAATAATATTTCACAATATTACTGTTTAAACTGTATTTTTGATCAGATAAATGAACCATACTGGTCAGCATAAGAGGTTTCTTTCAGAAACAAAAGAAACTGTATATTTGGAGAGAAATGGTTGGTAAGTGATTCTGTTTCAGTTGACCCATATTAGTAGTACAATGTTTGCAAGTGTTGTTGTTATACTTCTATGACCGTGTATTTGCATATTTTAAATGTATATTGAACTTGCTGCACACTTGCTTGATAGGCTATCGTTGTAAGTGCTTTTGTGATAATCAAAAGCATGTCACTTCAGTGTGTAGCGTTTTTTATATGGTAAAATACTTTCTCCTATTTAAATCTTATGCACACAGACAAGTTCTATTAAAGACAGTCCTTGTTGTTGCTAGGGATGCAACGATACCATTTTTTCAGAACCGATCCGATCCGATACCAAAAATTCTGAGTATCGGCCGATACCGATCCGTACCGATACCAGCGCAGTTTTTTTTTAATCAAGTAGAATTTCTATAACTCTGTGTTGAACTGATAATAAGAACTGAAAAAAGAAAAACAACAACAAAAAATATATGATCATAATCTGACATAAATGCTATTATAAACTAGATTAATGGATAATTCAGCAGTAAAATTTAGTCTAGAAAAATTACGAGTGCACAATAATTGTATAAAATTTGAACATTTTGTGCAAAAAAATGTTTAGTGCGGAACAAATTAGAGACAATAAGTGTAACACTAAATCTGGTAAAACTTTACACATTGCTCTTTGTATTGTTGTAAAATACATTCATGAAAAACAACAACAAAAATCAAAAATATAAATTATTTTATAGCCTACAATAAAATTGAGACATTTTTTAAATGTACAGCACAGCTGTTTAATGAGGTAGCAACATAATAGATAGGACAGAACAAGAACGGCTATTGATATTGTTTCATTGCGTCACTGTATTATGATATGAAAGGCTCCAATACAGAGCGGCACAAAGCGCTTATGCGCATCCCGAGTGCAGAATGATGCGCTTGAAGCAACATGAGTCACAGCGCGCAGCGCGTCGAGTCCGCATTGAAAAGTTTATAGCACAAAGAAAATACATATTGATGCGTAGTGTATTGTACAGTATCTATCTATGCAATAGTCTATTCAGCATTTTCTTTTAACAGTTTTAAATTTCAGTTACTGTGCGCGTGAAGAACAAATAGCTGTGCTCTGACTTTACTCCAGTGTTGTGATCTAACAGACACCCGGTAGAAAGTAACATGATTAAGGTACAGCAATAAAGTCCAGCAAGATAGAGTTGTTTTATGCGAAACCATAGACCTTTATCTACAGATCAAGTATAATAATAGTAACACTGAATCATCTTGGAGAGAGTTTCATTGTGTTAACTGTTGTAACCGATCGCAACGCGCTGTTTGAATGAAGAATGACTGACAGCGCAGCTGAGGGAAACGTTTACGTGATCTTGAATTTAACGACTTAAATATTAATTTATATCTCACATTATACTATATAATGGCTTCAGAACACTTATAATATTGTGCACGAAAACTTATGGTGCTTTATAATGTTTGTGTGCCTTTTGTGGGGCTTAACAATAACACTGAATAGTATACACACAATATCGGATTTGGATCGGCCTTGTCTGACCGATACCCGATCCGCCAAAAATGGCAGTATCGGAGCCGATACCGATACTGAGTATCGGATCGGTGCATCCCTAGTTGTTGCAATTCTTTTTGTGAGTCTGATGGCACAGAAACCTTCGTAATGATCCAGACATTCCTTCACAAAACCACTGGCAATGGCACTAACAGCCACACTTGTGCAATCATATGTACTTCTACCCAGATGGTTTTGCTTATTCTACTTTCACATTTATCCAAGATTGCACAAACACACTCATTCTCTTTTTCTTTCTTTCTCTCTCCCTCCTCAAAACACTGATGTGAAGTTGAAGTTGTTGCCCTGAAATGCCTTAGCAGCTTAAATTGAAAATCATTATCACAGAAGTGCCTTTAAAAGCTATTACTATTGTGTTTTTAGCACCAGAAAGTCCATAAACTCCTTGTACGAACTGTGATATTTAGAGATCCTGTTTCCAAGGTTTCCCTGTTCTCTCTTGTTTTTAGGATTATGGTATCTCGGCCCAACCATCGCTCTGTCCTTCCTGCCAGCTGTAAACCTCACAGAGTGGAAAACAGCGGTCACCTCTATCGCATCACTTCCTTCCCTCCCTTCTCTGCCATCTCTTCCCTCTTTACCTGCACTACCTTCTTTTATAAAAGAACCACTATTTGAAGAGCAACGCATCCCACCTTCAGCGATCCCTCAGGTAACGAACCAGGACCAAGTCAAATCTGATATTTATAAAGTACATGAATTTGAATCTAATTTTAATCTGAACTCTGTCAGGCTGCATCGGAGTCCATTGACAGCGAGCGTTTGGCTCGACTCGAGCAGCGCGTGGCGTCACTTTGGGAAAGCGTCCAGCAGGGGGAGCTGAAAGCCAAGCAGCAGCATGAGGAGGCCGTGGGTTTCGCTCAGGCCCTTCAGGACAAGATAAACACACAGACAGACAGAGAGAGTCTCGGCCTGTGGGTCTCGCAGCTCCTCGAGCCCAAGTTCAGCGCACTCAAGGGAGAGATGGAGAGAGAGACGGTCAGCAGGACGGAGGTGAGAATTATCAAGATGTTCGATAACAGTATATCACTGCTCCCGTTTCGAACTTCATTTTACCCCTAAATGAGTATATCGGGGCCTTAACTGTTAAAAAAAAGTTGTAAAGGCATTTTGCTTGTTTTGCTGTGTTTATGTACAATCCATTCCTCCCTTTGTCCCCAGTGGCATTATTTTACCCACAACTATCTTTTTAATTTGTAGTTGTTTTTCTCTCACTGTGTGTTCCAGACTGAAGAACAGCGTGTGCAGCATCAGACGAGCCTCGAAGCTCGACTAGCCGAACTGGAACTTCTGCTTCAGAACCTGAACTCTAGAACTGAGGTAGAACACACACACACACACACACACACACACACTCTCTTTTGAGGCCTTCATGTCTTGTCAGAATTACTGCAATTACAATTTTGAGATTGTTTTCCCATGTCCTTAGACTCAGAAATTATTTCTTGCCATTGCAACGTTCATCACAGTATTTTGTAAGAGAATATTGAGTCAGTAAAAGAAAGTGCCAACTGATAATAAAAAACGCATAAACTACTATTCAAAAGTTTGGAGTCTATACGATTTTTTAGAGTTTTCTAAAGAAGTCTCTTCTGCTCACCAAGGTTGCATTTATTTGATCAAAAATACAGTAAAAACAGTGATATAGTGAAATATTACTATTTAAAATACATGTTTTCTATTTGAATACATGTTAAAAAAAGCTGTATTTTCAGCATCATTACTCCAGTCTTGAGTGTCAAATGATCCTTCAGAAATTGTACTAATATGGTCTGATTTGATGCTCAAGAAACATTTCTGATGAATGTTAAATGTTAAAAGTATTAATTTCATTAAAACATTACTCACCGCAAACTTTTGAATTTCATTCTAGCTCTTGTAACAAAATCTTTGTAATAATTACACTCATTCATCTAATTCTGTCTCAATTCTCTTCTCATTCAAAGGAAATCCATGTAACACGGCAGACTCCAGCGCAGGCCTCCGTCAGGTAGACATGCTTAAAAATCACCAGCAAATGTGGCAGTTCTGCGCACTTCCTGTCTCAGTATTAATGTCCGCTCTTGGCTTTTGCTCTGCAGTGTTGGAGTGTCTCAGGAGAACCATGATGCTTTGCTCTCTGAGGTTCAGAGGTTGGAAGCAGAGCTGGGCCGCATCAGAGCAGACCTGCAAGGGGTGATGGGATGTCAAGGGAAATGCGACCGGCTCGACACCATACATGAAACGGTGTGTAGTGTTTATACGGCATATAATACGCTTATCCTGTTGAGTTTTTCACTTATACATATATGTATACTCTGATTTCTTCCCCAGGTGTCGGCACAGGTGAAAAAAGAGTTGTACGCTCTGTTGTACGGCGGAAACGGGGGTGAAATGGAGATTCCCGAGCCCTTGTTGCCGTGGCTGGCATCTCAGTACACACGCTCCTCTGACCTCACTGCGACCCTCATGACCCTGGAGCGAAGCATTCTGGGAAAGCTGTCTCTTCAGATGCAGGAGAGCAAACAGCAGCAGTCCTCCACTGAAACAATTACTCAGACTGTCGCCCACGCCGCTGGGGCTGCTGGGATGTCAGAGGAGGTACAAAACTAAAACACTTTGCATCAGTTTTTTTTTTTAGTTATGACAACTTCGAATTAAATTATGTTCAACCAACAAACTACATTATATTATAAATTAAGTTCTTCTAAGTCAAACGCAAGTTTTTAAGTTTATTACTCAAAAAAATGAAGCCGCTCCAACTACTTGAGCTGTAGCCCTGGAACCAATTAATATTATCTATTTGACCTAAAATCTGCTGCTAGAATAGCATATGCTAAATGTAACTTATTTAGATTGTAATTTTAATTACTTTTCACTGGCATCAGCGATGTCATTGCTTATAGAGTCAATGTAGTGTTTGCCTTCAGGTAGTTTAACTTTTAAGTTCAACATAACTCAACAAAATAACTGTTGAAACTTAAACGGATCAATACATTTTAATTTTTAACTTGTAAGTTGTGGTAACAGGTCTCCTGAATTACTTTTTAGAGTGAATTATACATTATCGTTCAAAAGTTTGTGGTCAGTATGATTTTTTCGATTGGTCAAAAGTGACAGTAAAGACCTTTATAATGTTACGAAAGATTTATATTTCAAATGAATGCTTGTCTTTTGAACGTTTTGAACTATTAAAGAATCCTGAATGTATGTATAACGGTTTCCACAAAAATATTAAGCAGCACACAGTTCAAAATTGATGATGATAATAGTATTTCTTGAGCAGCAATCATCATATCAGAACGATTTCTGAAGAATCATGTGACACTGAAGACTAGAGTAATGATGCTGAAAATTCAGCTTTGATCACAGTAGGGCTGGTCCGAATACCATTTTTTGAGCTTCGAAGCTTCGGTAGTAATGAACATCGAATATTCGAAGCTTCGGAGAGAGGGGGCTGAACATATTCTTCTCTCTAATAAAGGCAGTATTCTCTATGTGTCTGTCTGTCCATTTGCATTTTGATTATTTCGAGAACCGTTCATCCAATCGACTTCACAAGGGAGTGCCGTGTCGCATTTGGTGCAATATAGATAGACACGCGAGACGCGACACGTTCAGAATTAATAAACTTTTAATAAACTACAGAACCTCACGCGGGCAGGGCTTATATGCTCCGAGAACGGACACTGCACTAGTGATATTAAACACATCTTCCCCATGAACAACACAAAGTAAATACACTCGCACGTAACACACACACACACAGGTCTGTTAACTTAAGCAATACTTTTAAGGTAGTCTAATATTTTTCTGACTAACGAACTACTGACACAGTAAAGGGTAGATTTAAATAAAGAAAAACGAAATTTAAATAAAGAAAAACAAAATTTAAATAAAGAAAAAAACGAAATTTAAATAAAGAAAAAACAAAATTTGAATAAAGAAAAATGACATTTAAATAAAGAAAAACTAAATTTAAATAAAGAAAAAACTAAATTTGAATAAAGAAAAACTAAATTTAAATAAGGAAAAAAACCTAAATTTAAATAAAGAAAAACGAAATTAAGTTAAATTAAAAACGAGATTAATTTAGATTGATGATAACAGGTAAAAAGGCTAATACATTTGTATCTATTATTCTATTTTCCACAATGTCAAAAGCAACACAGCTTAACCCAACACAAGCTCAGGCACGCACTTCTGTCCACACACACTCCGCTGTTCTGCGCTCTAGCCAGAGAATACTCCCGTTGCTGGAACACTTTAGTAGGTCAAGAAGAAGCAAATATATTTATTAAAGGAGCTGTATGTAAGAAATGTATTTCAATTAATCATAAAATGGCCCTGATATGTCACTAGACATTAAGAAATCATGTTCATTTCAAATACTTATATCACTGACAACAGTAGTCCGGCCAGGATATTGTCATTTAAAAGTGATAGTTGCAGCCCTCAACTGATGTTGATGTTGTCATGTTGTGTTTTGGCCTGATGCCCCACCCTCCACCTATCTACCAATCACGAAGTCAGTTGTGTTTCAGCATCCGGGTTGCCAGCTCTGCTCTAGTTACCACAGCTGCAGCTACAAACGTGTCAGCCTACGTTCGTGCTGGATCCTGCAGCCTATCTGGCAACCTCGTGTCAGGGGGGAGGGGGAGGGGATACACCACTCTACAGTAATTTGAAAGTGATTGCAGTACCACTTTTGGCCACAATCTTACATACAGCTCCTTTAAGTATAACGAGGTTGGGTTCCTTCAGCTGTCCATCCTATTAAAAATGGCTAGGCTATATAAGATAATTGTAAAAAAGAGTATTGTATTTCGTCAGATTTTATAGTGTTAAACATATTCAAGCGCGAATGAGAACCGTTTCGAGGGGGATGCCAGGTGTGCAAAAAAAAAAAACCTGAATATTCGAATGTCAAATTTTCAAATCGAATACCAACCCACCGAACGAATATTCGGGTCCAGCCCTAGATCACAGGAATAAATTACATTTTATAATATATTAATATAGAAAAGATATTTTAAATTGTAATAATACAATAATTCACAATATTAACTGTTCTACTGTATTTTTGCTGAGCATAAGAGACTTCTTTCAAAAAAGAGACATTACAACATATCCTACCCAACTCAAAACTTTTGAGCAGTCGTGTTATGTATCTTGCTCTTTCAAAGTAGACTCAAATATCATATCTCAAAAACAGACATAAAGTTTATTACACATCAGATGACACCCAATCTGTTAGAATGTGTATGACTTGATCATGTGAAGAAGAAAGAATGTTTATGGCAGCTTTTAGCACAAATTGATGTTAATTTAAGTGGCCATATTTGAGGAAACCGTTTTTTTTTTCGCATTCAATTGTATGTTTATATTCGATGCCTTTAAAATCTCTGAAATAACACCAACTGTGTTTCCCCTCAATCTCAGCAGGTCCAGTTGATTGTCCAGCGTGCGTTAAGGCTGTACTCCGAGGATCGCACCGGACAGGTGGACTACGCTCTGGAGTCTGGAGGTAAGCACATCTACAGAACACGTACATATGAACATCGCTGGCCCTTTAAAGACATTTTTACACAAGACTGATGTGTGTTGGCAGGTGGCAGCATTCTCAGCACGCGCTGCTCCGAGACGTACGAGACAAAGACGGCACTGATGAGCCTGTTTGGGATCCCACTGTGGTACTTCTCACAGTCTCCACGTGCCGTCATCCAGGTACAGACCTAAACACACACCTTGTACTGAACTTGAAGTGATAGATAACCTGAACCAGCATCACGCATATCAATATATGCAGCTTTTCTGTAGCTTAAACAGTAGAGAATGTCACTAGCGATGTCAAGGTCATGGGTTCGATTCCCAGATAAAATGTATTCTTTGAATACAATCTAAGTTGATTTGGATATCAGCATCAACTAAGTCCATGAATATAAATGTAAGAGTATCAGCACTCATTTGTAATGTATTTTTATATTGTAATAAATAATTTTACAGTGAATCTCCAAATTAATGTAGAAACAACACAAAGATTTGTTTAATGGCATCTTTATACTAATTACAATTTCTGGGGGTGAAATAAGTCATTATAGCCATTCAACATTACAGTATAAATGAATGCCATAATTTTTTAATATTTAGGCTTTAGAACATATAACAACATTTAATGTAAGTTAACTTAAAAAAATCTTTGCATAAACCCATTATAATAAATATTATATTTAGCTGTGCCTTTAGTATAGCAGGGCTCAACGATAAGGATTTTTACCAAAAAAAAGTGATTGGTTTCATTGTTGTAACCTTTTAATAAATAAGGTTATGACACCAACATTTTTACATACTAGTGAAATTTCACAATTCTCGATTTTATATCACAACAAAAACTGCTAGCCTAATATAAAGTTCAAACATTTTTAACACAAGTAGTCAGTAATAAAATAAGAGCAAATGACAAACAACAGAATAAAGAAACAAATGAAATAATCAGGTGATTTTTCAACTTAAATGTACGACACCAAAAAAGATGAATGATGTGAATTTCTGTCTTCCTTGTAGCCGGACATGTACCCTGGAAACTGCTGGGCATTTAAAGGCTCCCAGGGTTATCTGGTGATCAGGCTGTCTTTAAGCGTGATCCCGACCTCCTTCTGCCTGGAGCATATTCCCAAAAGCCTCTCTCCCTCGGGAAACATCACCAGCGCACCTCGGCGATTCTCTGTCTATGTAAGAATGCGTGCTTATGTCTGGTTTATGAGCATGTACTCGCACATATTTCTAGCTGGATGCTTAAACAAATGTGTTTTTGTGTTAAGAAGTGGTGTATAGTCACGTGTGGTGTGCGGTAAGTCTTGCTGTCTGTATCTGCAGGGATTGGATGATGAATACCAGGAAGAAGGGAAACTGCTGGGTGACTACACCTATCAAGAAGATGGAGAATCACTCCAGATCTTCCCTGTTATGGTAAAATATACACATACAGAATTTGCAGTTGAATGCTGTCCAGTGCTCCTCGATAGTGTAAAATTGGTGAAAAGGTGTGAATGGACCTCTTGAAAAGAGAGGGATTGGAATGAAGTGAACTCATACTTGAGGTTTGCCTTCCTAGATAACTTAGATGTGCTCCCCATGCAGAGGTTAGAGTCCTGTGATTTCCACGATGCAGAAAATGTGGACAAATTCACGAAGTGACACGGATATGTTACGTAATTTGGTCACATTTGGATCATTCAAAAGTAGGGCTAAACACTTAATCGAATCGGGATATAGACGAGTGTCTGTGAATATTAAACCACAAAAAGACTGCTATTGAAATATGTGTCTTGACCAGTATTTTATCATTTAATTTGATAAAACTTGTGTCAGATACACACAGGAACTCAAAGGTCTTCACTGCAACCCAAACAAAGTTTGTTTTAGCTTGTAGAAATTATTAAATAAATACTGTATATTACTAATGTACAGTAGAATTTGCTTCTCAAGGTAATAATAATAACAATAATAAGTTTATTAAAACATTTTCAAGGAATGTCACAATTTTTCAACCATATTTAAAAGGCAAACCTCTACTGCGCAACACTTTTCTGCCAAGAAATAAAATTATTTAGATACATTTACAAAAATTCATTACATTATTAATGTTTTATATATTAATTTGATTACCGCTGTTTTTGGTAATACATTTGTATGAAACAGAATCAAGAAAAATCTAAATAATACACATTTCAAAGGGTGTAATTGTTCAAATTTTAATCAAAAATTAGCCAAATTCAGCATTGCTTGTCCCAGAATGCATTAATAAAAAATCAAGTGGTATTAGCTTAGGAACATGCTTCTGTCAAACTCAACTGGAAAAAATGGGAAATTCTGTACCAGTCATGTATGTAGTTGTGTTTTAGTTAGTATGCTGCCTATGTAGACAGCAGAGCAGCTTACTAGGGTTTGGCAGTGAGCAGAAATGCTGACTATGTTTTATTTTGCCTTTTTTATTTTCCCCAGGAGAAGAATGACAAGGCCTTTCAGATCATCGAGATGCGCGTGCTGTCGAACTGGGGTCATCCCGATTACACCTGCCTGTATCGCTTCAGAGTCCACGGCAAACCTCACACTCAGTAAATCCCCACTGTACAGTACCATATCACCCTTTATGTACATACAGGAAACGCTTGGACTTTGATGCAGCTCGGGTGAAACTGGGCTCGCGAGCTACGTTTTTAAGACTTTTAATACGAATGATGGGCCGAAACAGAGTTACAAGGAGCACAGCGGGAAAGAGCCATGCGTTTTAAGCTAAGGATTTCCACTTGTTCCCTTCCCACTTCCCTGTTCTTGCACTGATTCACGCCCTTTCGGCCGGGCCCCGTGTTACGCTCCTGCCCCGTAGAGGTATCTGTGCCTTCAGACAGAACACGCTTCTCTCATTTTACTTTTGTTTTCTGAATGTACAGAGGACACACTAATGTAAGTATCCGAGTATCCGACTTCAGCCTCGTCCACTGGACAATGCCGCTTTGACTAGTCTGCAAGGTCCCAGGAGGAGGGACGTTTTTGAAACCTTTACCACCACTTAACCTGATGAGAATATGTCTGGGTCATATTTCCCCCTTGAAAAGTTATTTTTACTAAATCAATCTTATATTAGGGCTGCTAAGGTTTTTTTTTTTTTTTTTTTGCATTGTTATATTATTTTTAAATGTAAGCAACAAAAAGAAAATCTCATTACTGTAATGCAAAAGTATATATTATTTAAAAAGTTTTTATTTTTTATATATTTATGATAGCCTTTGTGTTACTGCTTTTTCATTTGTCTTAAATTGTAATACAGCTTAAAAAAATTACTATTGAGTGTCATTTTTTTAATATTATTCTAATTCCATTTTTCTTTCGCATTATAATAATGTGGTCATTTTGTAGGGAAATGTTCTTAATTTTCCAATAATGTGATGATGCAAAAAAACAAAACAAAAAACAGTCCTTTATTTGTATAATGCTGACTGAAGCTACCAATCACAGTTGTGTTATTTGCATGTGCCATTTAGGGCTGATATTATTTTTTGTGTGACATATGACCCAGACAGTATTTTATTTTTTGTACAAAAAAAAAGAAGAAAAAAAAAAACCTCATAACAGCCATAACTTGTGAGAGACACTAGCTTGAGCTCAGATGGGAAACCTCCACAGACGGGAACGGATGTTTATGGATGAGCATGTGGACTAATATGTGTACATTTGGACAGAACTGGACATAAAACACTCACTCATTAACTGTTTGTTTCTCTCGTCAGTAGTAATATCACAGCGCAGTCATGATACTCCGCAGGAATGTAACTTATTGTAATTAGTCCTTTTTAATCGACTTATATCAGTGTTTATTTTACATAAAGGGGTGCGCCCTGTCATCATCATCATCATCATCATTATTATTTTCATTTTTATTGTGTTTTTGTCAAGCATTCGCGTTAAAGTTGACAGCGCACTGTTCTGTCTTTATAAAGGAAATGTAAGCTGCACACGTCCTATGTGATTCATTGGATATGTTTAAAAAGTCAGGGGTTCATTTGCAGAACCATGTTGATCCATAAGAGTCCGTTTGTAAAATACTATTGATTTGTTCGTGACTATTTATTTTACACAATTTTAGCTGAGAAATAGGACTTTGTGCGGTGTGTTTTGTAAAATGCTTTTCAGTGCAAATTGGTCTGTTTATATTTAGTTTTATTAGTTTTTTGGTCGTTATAAATTGGCTACAGTACTATGAATTGTACCAGTAAAGAACTTTAATTTTGAGGATATTTGTATGTTTTTATTGGAGTGTGCTGAATAAGTTCACCTAAAAATCGAAATTGATTATATTTTTATAGTCGTACCTTTTTTTTATGTAAGAAAACGTCATACAAGTTTGCAACCACATGAGGAGGGTGAGTATTATGAATGATTCATTGTATTATTTGTACTGTAAAATGATGTGCGCTCCTTCAGAACTGCTTTTTTGGCACATTGAAACACTGACCCCAGTGATATTGCAGTCTTTGGTTGAACTGGTCAAAATCTGCTGAAAAACATGTTTGAGTGTTGGTAATCTCAACGTGTAGCGAATGCTGGCCCTCAGTTTGCATTTTGCTCTTTTCTGAATTGTATTTCAATGCATCTCAATTGCTATGCTGACCTGCTATTTACAAGGCTAGGGAGGAATAAGAAACAATATCACACAACATTACATGAACATTAACTGGGTAGGACTGTACAACAAAATGTTTTGTGACATCTTGTACCCTCATTAAATAATGAATTGGGAGAACCTACAGAAAAGTCAAGGATGGATACTTTTTATAGAGCTTCACTAAATTGGAGTTTCATAAATGTAGTGTTCTGCATTTTCAATCTACATTTAGACACAAATGATGGATGGATGGATGGATGGATGGATGGATGGATAGATAGATAGATAGATAGATAGATAGATAGATAGATAGATAGATAGATAGATAGATAGATAGATAGATAGATAGATAGATAGATAGATAGATAGATAGATAGATAGATAGATAGATAGATAGATAGATAGAAGTTCCTTTTTTCTCCAGCAGAGTGCAGCACAACCAGGCTGCTATTCTCCTCGATGTGCGCGCGCTTGTCCTATATGTGGGTTGTGTGACCCGAAATGTTCTCAAATTCATATGATTTATTTATATTTTATGAGAAGTTGCACATGAGACGGTGTTATAAACAGCAATACTTTCTCTCTTCTGGTCATTCACCTCTCTCCTCCGTCCATGTGCTGATGAGTCAGTGGGACTTGTGTTGCAGGCAAGTTGTTAATGTCAGATAGCGTTTACTGGATTGTTGGTTTGGAGGGTGCAAATTATGGGGTTATGACCCAATAATAAAGGCTTTAAGCCCTCACCAAAATAAGTATTGAGAGGTGTAGAAGACTTCCTCTTTTTTTGGTGAAAGTGTGTGTATTCAAACAATCATTTTCACCAACAAATAAACGATAACGAATTGAAATCGCGTTCGCTTAAGAACAACCATAACAACGTTGACGTTATTGCAATTGCTATATATCGATAAATCATGACTAAATGAAGTGTTAATTATTTATCTATCACTTTAATTCGTGTATATATATATATATATATATCGAGCGTCGTTACCTTAGAAAAGAAAAACGTTTATTTTTATGTATATAAAAACGTTTTTCTTTTCTAAGGTAACAATTTAAATTGTTGCGCAAGACAAAAACAAATTCTTGACTTTTTTTTCCCTGTGCGTTTACTTATGAGAAGAAGAAATAACTTAAAATGCCCAAATTCCCTTTTACAATCGATAATTTTATAATTCACAGCAGACCGCGTTTTGTTTAACTTTTAGGCTACCATGTGCAAAAAAACCATATGTCCACTTTTATTGTTAAAGTGATTGTGTGACCTCCTCTTTGTGTAAGGACCCAAAAGCACTGATGCAAAGGCTCTTTCTGCTTTTCTCTGCGCATTTCTGCTGTGTGTTTGAATGGGCGGTCTTATTCACTGCACACCACACACAGTTTCTCAGTGTTCAGCAGCACCAGACAGATGCGTTTCTCTGTCCGAGGGCACAATGTCTCACACAGGAGTTGTGCATCCGTCTAGGAACATCCACAGGTAGTTACAGTCACCACTTTTGCATTCACTTTGGGAAAGCATTTGATAGAATCGGACAATTTTTTTTTTTTTTTTTTTTTTGTCTATTATATTATTATTGTCTTGCAGTTGCATGCATATTATTGTACATACACTGCGGACTATGCACTACTTGACCATATAGAACCGACAACGATGCTTGCGTGTAAACATTTGCAGATGCTTTTGCCGTAAGTTTTCGGTTTTTTGTTGTTGTTGTTTTTTTTTGTTGTTTTTTTGCGGAATATAACGCTTGGGTTTTATTACAAGTTTGGATGTGAAGACAAAAGCGGAATACAATGGCTAGTGATTTGAAGCCTCGGTTGTGTGTGATGAAGAAAGGAGAGAGCGGATACGGGTTTCATCTGCACGGAGAGAAAGGAAAAACCGGACAGTACATACGGAAAGTGGAGCGCGCGTCCCCGGCTGAGGCATCGGGACTGCGCGCGGGTGACCGTGTGGTGGAGGTGAACGGCGAGAACGTGGAGAGAGAGACACACCATCAGGTACATCACACACACACCTGTGCTGATCCTGCATATTCCGCCCTCATAACATTTCACATTACACTGGCCATGATGCTGCTTTGTGAGGTAATTACAAGATATAGCCTATCTATCCAGTGTATTAGTTGTACACTACACTAACGTTCAAAAGTTTAAGGTCAGTAAGATTTTTTTTATTCAGCAAGGATGCATTCAGTTGACCAAAAATGACAGTAAAGACGTTTATAATGTTCGAAAAGATTTATATTTCAAATCAGCATTTTAAGTATCACGTGACACTGAAGACTGGAGTAATGATGCTGAAAAGTGAAAATACAATATAAAACAGTCATTTTAAATTGTGAGGGTATTTGAAACTATTACTGTTTCACTCTATTTTTGATTAAAAAAACATACACAATATTACTGACTCCAAACTTTTGAACGTTTGTGTATGTTTGTCATGATCTTAACTTTTTGATTTTATCATGTGTAATGCTTGAAATGAGATTTGTATACATATATAAATTGTATGAATGTCCTTATAAAACAAAAAAATTATGAAATGCATGAAATATCCTTATATAGTGTTTAAAAGCATCCTAAGATGAAGTTGGTTGATAAATATGCACAATGACAGACAAAGAGACTCAAATATAAAAGGGTTGGCCATAACATCATTCCCATTTGTGTTACGTCATAGTTTCAATGACTTTTACTGTTATTCTAAATGTACAAACAATCATGAGAATGTGTCAGTGTGTCCAAACCTTTGACTGGCATGTATATATAAACAGGCAGAGAGTGATATCCATTTATTTGAGCTAAAAAGGTTTGGAAACAACTTTGCATGGAAAATAAAGAGCCTTGCGGATCAGAAACCTGTGGACTTGTGAATGCACAATGAAATTCCATGCATTTCTTGAGTTGCTTTGACTCTAATACTGTGTTGACTTTGACAGCAGCTGGAGGCTTTACAGCATTACTGCCGTAGACTATATGACTAGATATTACTTTGTGTTTAGAGTCAGGCAATGTACTGCACGGTGCACATGCTAAAGTCTTGGAATGTTTAATATGTATTCAGTTCCAGTTATGACAGGAGGATCGTATAACACCGTGTGAATGGTAGCGTAGTGGAAAGCACGTCTTCAAAAGTTTGGGCCTAGTAAGATTGTTTTTTTTTTAAAGAAATGAATACTTTTATTCAGCAAGGATGCATTAAATTGATCAAAAGTGACAGTAAACACATTTATAATGTTAATAAATGCTGTTCCTATTCATCAAAGAATCCTAATGCATCAAAAATAGCAGCACAAATGTGTTCATGAGCAGTTTTGCCGTCTCTTCCGCTCAGGTGGTGCAGCGCATCAAAGCCGTGGAACATGAGACCCGACTGCTGGTGGTTGACCGGGACACCGACGAGTACTTCCGAAGCCTGCGTCTCACCTGCACCGAGGACATGGCCGTCCCAACCAGCCCTGCAGCCACGACCCCCTCACCCTCTCCGTCCACCAGTAAACAGGGCAATGGATCCGTGTCCAAACGAAGCGAGATCTCCAAACCCATCAGGAAACCTCCGTCACGAGCTCCTAAGAAGGTGTGTGGGTCCATTCACTATATCTGACTACGCTCTTTCAGTGATCCGTTCCTAAAAGAGCCACGTAAAGAACATTTTAATAATCTATAAAGAACCTTTGTCCAGTGGAAAGATTCCATGGATGTTTTTTAAGGTTCTTCATGGAACCGTCGATGCCAATAAAGAACCTTTATTTTTAAAGGCCAATTCACACTGCACCAACAAATGCAATAACACAAGCTGTTTTATTGACGTCTTTCCTCGGTTGAAACACTGATTGAGCGATTACATGAGACATGCGATTACATTAATTTCGTAAGTTGTACTGTATCTTTCAACATACCTTCTGATGTTGATGCATGTTTTTTCTTGCTATAACTTGTAATAAAGTGGAAGAAAAGACGAGGCACATTTAAGAGCGTCAAAACGCCATTTATTGTTTGAATTCCGTGATAAAATGGACATAATTTCTTAACAGAAGATACAAAGCACAATGTTTTTTTGCGATTGTTGGATGGCAGGCGCTACAAATAATGTTTGGTGTAGGGAAAACCGCGGACCTGGCAACCCTGACTTGAACTACGGGTGATTCATAGGGTCTATTTTTTAACTGTTAATGCGTTATTGTTCGTTAACTTGCCCTAAATTCAACACAAGGGACATTTTCTTCACACACAGTAAACAGAGTTACAGTCTTAACATGTTTTTCCGCCTCCTTTTTATTGACAGGATGGTCATGGGCTGTTTTTAAACAATCGGCCAATACATCAGCGCATCTCTAGTTTTGTCGGATCAGTGTGTTAACCCTCGTCGGCATCTGTTGCCGTTGGTGGGCGCTTGTTTTTGCCGATTAAACATGTTGAATCTGTGTTTGCCAGGTCATGGCCTTAAGATTGTTCAACCTTTCGATTAATCCACAATGATATGTTGGCCCTTTTCCCTGGACAAAAATGTAAACATTGCATCATAAAATAGGCTGAACATCTGGAACAGCTGGACTGAGTGACATCACCAGAGTTGGATCCAGTTTCTCATAGATCCAGTTTATTCAGAGCTTATCAGTTAGTTTTTCCCATTGTGTCAGAGAAAATGTGCTTGGCTATAATATATACTGCTATAATTATGGATTAATGGCTTAATTCATTGAGTTTAAATAATAATGAGTTCAGTGACTCTTTGTGGCTCAGATATTATCTTGTTGGCTCTGTCATGGTTGGTCGGTGTCCAAGATGTGACGCTGTAATAGTTTTGCAGTAAGTGTGCATGTGAGACAAGCTTCTCCAGGACATTGATCATGTTTCCCATGGCTTATATATTCAGGAAAATCGCTCTTGGATTTTGGCCTTTTAAAAGCATAAAAGATTCTGTCCAAGTGTGATTATTCCACTCATGCTTTCCAAGACTGTCTTATTCCTGATGCATCAACACCACATACTGTGTACAGATACTAATTTTACTTGAAGCGAATCTCAGAGTCAAATATTTGTACCTATTGTATAGTTTTTCAGGCGGCAAAATTGCTCAGTTGGTTTTATCATATAAAAGAAGCACTTGCACATCTCTCCTCCACACACCACATGATTGATGTATCATTCATGTCTGTAGCACAAACATTGCTGGACAAGGTAATTGCTGAAGTGTAATACTTGTTAAGGCATTAAGAGTCAGCTTATTGAACATGTGCACATAACAAGAAAGTGTAGGTCATGTTTGAAGAGGCAAAAAAGACCATCATTATTCTGTTAATGCAATATTTGTGTAAGATCTCAAATATATTTGTATTTTCCTCAGCCTAATGCACACATCCAACATCTGCTCTCACTTACAGCCCACTTTCCAAATGGGTTTACATAATCCAGTGCTGTTTCAATACGATGTTGCCGAGTGGGAATGACAGAGCGTGTGAGAGGGTGGGTGTGTAACAGCCACGTGTGTGTGATAATACTGACTGTGACAGTACAATTGTTAACATCGGAGAAGCCAACTAGGTCCAAACAGAGAGACGTGTTGAAGCTGTTTCTGAAATCCATCAGTAGAGCTTGTCATCATAAGCCCTTCACACTTGATTTTACTCGCATACATACACTGCCTTGGCCAAGTCGCTCTTTGGATTTAAATAGGCAAAGGCTTAAGTGTCTATGATTGGATCATTACTGAAAGTCTTTGGGATGTGCTGGAGGAGACTTGACTCTTGCATTGATAATACAATATCTTGACCAAACGTTGATGCACCTCTTGATGTTGGGATGTTATTTCCATCAAGAGGTGCATACATTTTTGGTCAAGATCTTGTATTGTCAATGCAAGAGTCAAGTCTCCTCCAGCACATCCCAAAGACTTTCAGTGAATTCAAGGTCTGGACTCAGAGGTGCCGATTCATGTGTGAAAATGATTCTTCATGTTCCCTCACCACCATTATTACACAATTTGATCCTGATGAATCATTGTCATCCTGGAATATGGCCATGATGTGTCTTCCTACAAGTTCAAGTTTCAGTTTTATTGTCATATGCATATTCGTACAGAGTACCACAGCAATGAAATACAATGTGCCTTAGCACTCTCTCAGCACCAGTCAAAAATAAGATAGAATAGAATAGAATAGAATAAAAAATAAATCTAAAAACATACGCTCAAACCTCAGCCCTCCTTCCTCTTACACTATCGTTCAGCAGCCTTACAGCCTGTGGATAACAACTGTCCCTAAAACGTGACGTACGTGTTGGGATGCTCTGCCAACGTCTCCCTGATGGGAGTTGGGAGAAGAGACTATGTGCCGGATGACTAACATCCTGTATAATACTCAGTGCCTTCCCAGTGCTGCGTTTCCAATAAATATCCTGTAATGATTCCAATGGAGCCCCAATAATTTTTGATGCAGTTTTAACCACCTTTGTCAAAAGATTCAATTCACTTGAAGTAGCCCTTCCAAACCACACGGTAATATTACCAGTACAATATTTGTACAACGGTAAAATCTTTTTAAAATGTTAAGTGACATACCATATTTCTTAAGACACCTCAAGAAATAAAGCCTCTGGTGTGCCTTCTTAATGGCACAGGTGATGTGGAAAGACCATGTAAGGGAGTCTGAAATATGGATGCCTAAAAACTTAAAAGAATTAACAATTTCAACTGCAGAGTTATTAATGTAGACAGGTGTATGTGTGGGTTTATTTCTTCTAAAATCTATGATGACCTCCTTAGTTTTCCCCACATTCAGGGACAGATTATTTCTTCGGCACCACATGATCAAATTTCTCACCTCATCCCTATAGGCAGTTTCATTATTGCTGTCAATGAGTCCTACCACCGTAGTATCGTCTGCAAATTTCACAATACTATTTGTGGGATATTTTGCAATACAGTCATAGGTATACAGACTATATAATAAAGGACTAAGACAGCAACCTTGAGGTGCTCCAGTATTTAACATTATTTGGGCTGAGTATGTAGTGCCTACTCTAACTGTCTGAGAACGACCTGTTAGAAAGTCCTGTATCCACCTGCAGATGGAAGTACAGAGGCCCAGGTCTAACAGCTTAGATATTAAAATGGAAGGTCTGATGGTATTGAAGGCACTGCTATAATCAACAAACAGCATCCTGACATACGTATCCCTACGTATACTTCCCTACATGAGGGAAGGGAAGGATTAGAAGAACTGATGCCAAACATATAACATGCCAGAAACAACATAATCACTGCAATAATGATTTTTTTTTTCCAATCCGAGCCAATGAAGAAGAATAAAATACGAAGAGAAACCTTGGAAAATGAAGGTAGAACATAGTAAAAATGGCTAATTTCTTGTACCATAAAGCACTCAAGAACCACAAGTAATTCAAACACCGTCAAGAACATTTCAGTCATAATTCTTCCCAAAATCAAAAGAAAAAAAGGTGTGAGTTTGTTGTGAATTATGACATGGAGATGTTCTTGATGGTGTTTAAATTACTCACGTGGTTATCTAATTGCTTTGTTATTTTGTAGATAAAAAAAAATGCTCCATTTGTTCTTTAGATCAATGTTTTGGATTCTATGTTCTTTAAAGTACAGAATTAGAGAATAATGAGTTCTTTTTGGAACTTTATCATGTTCTAATTAAGCTATAAAACCTGTTTTGGTTCTTATTCCAAGATTAGTTTGCATAATAAACATTCGGATAAACAATAGAGTGGATATTGCCCAGTTCTTTGAAGGCCATGGAAATGTTCTGCTCCAAAATGTCCAGTTTTGGGATTTGGTGATTGGAAAAGCCATATCCTGTTGTTAAAAAAACACTCTAGACTGTGTTTAGCTTATGTATATGTGGGATAGTGTTCCTGTCCAGTGGCCTCATATTGGCTGATATTGTTGCCCATTCAGACCTATCATTGGACTTGATGGTTCCCTCACAGTTGTTCCAACCATCCATTGACTTTCTCCAGACGTCGGTAGACTGTAGGAAAGTGATGACTCATGAAACCAAACTCCCATCAGACCGTTGCTCGGGGTTCCAGGTTTAGTGCCTCTAACGTAAATTATCCGTCTTTGTGTGTTGCTCTTGGACACAAGAGGTTTTTGAATTGTTGCCCTGCCATAATTTTTGTCTTCTGAAACTCACTTTACAGCACTGAGTCATTCGTGATTTGGATCTGCATGGGGTCATATTTGAGATCTGCTCTTTTGTGATATTTTGTAACTATCTTTTATCATTGGTTAGCCACTTTAACAATTCAGCTTGTTCTTTATTTTTGAGATATTTAAATTCAAAATAATTGTACCAGTTTTGTGCATCACCTACACTACCGTTCAGTTTGGGGTTGGTAAGGTTTTTTAATGTTTTTGAAAGAAGTCTCAATATTATTACAATTTAAAAGAACATTGTTCTATGTGTGAATATATAGTCAAATGTAATTTATTCCTGTGATCAAAGCTGTATTGTCAGCATCATTACTCCAGTCTTCAGTGTCACATGATCCTTCAGAACTCATTCTGATATGAGGATTTGATGATCAATAAACGTTTATTATTAAACAGTTGTGCTGCTTAACAGTATTGTGGAAATGATACATTATTTCAGGAATTTGATGAATAGACGTTCAAACGAACATTTATTTCAAATAGAAATATTTTGTAACCTTATAAAAGTCACTTTTGATCAATGCATTAATGCATCCTTGCTGAATAAAATGATCAATTGCTCTAAATAAAATAAAATAAATTCTTACTGACCCCAAACTTTTCAGCTGTGACTGTAAAATTTTGATTTAATTGGCATGTTTTCAGTCTATTAGGTATGATAATAAATTGTATAAAATGACAACATATCAAATTTGTGACATCTTACCCCAACATAAATGTGATCACCAACAATTTATGAAAAGTATGTTATTGTCTTAAAAACAGGTTCCATGTTTCTGATTTCCACTTTTCCGTGTGACAACTAGCCCCGGGGTCACATGACCTACCTAATGCAGCATCTTCAGGACAGTTATCATCACTGGCGTCAGAAATTAGCGCGTTCAGAAGCGTAAATACTTTATAAAACTCCTCAGGCAGGAAACTGAGTCTGTCTTTGGAAGCAGAGGAGTCGTGTGTGTGTGTGTGTGTGTGTGTGTGTGTGTGTGTGTGTGTGTGTTTGAGCTGATATGGGAGTCCTGAGCCATAAAGGAAGGGGTCCTAGGAAGGGGTAGAAACCTTAAACTCGCAGCGTTTGAAGAGGGTTTGTGTGAATCACACTGACTGCTGGTCCACACAGAGCGAAATATAGACTTTGTAATCAGAATCTGATGTCCAAAAATAACAAGTACGGAATATTCACAGATATCATTCACAAAATAGCATAATATAAGTTTGGCACATGAAGATCATGCTAAGCACCGCATACAAAACTCTGGGTATATAAAGTTTTCATCTGGAAAACTTATTTAATCATTTTTTTGTTTTTATTTTGAGTTTTAATTTAGTGTTTTATTGTTTTTTTTCTCATTTATTTAGTGTTTATTTATTGTTTTAGTTTTTACTTGTTTGTTTATATATTGTTTTAGTTTTTACTTGTTTATATATTGTTTTATTTATTGTTTTAATGTTTACTGTTTATTGTTTGTTTATTTATTTTAATGATTTATTTAGTGTTTTAATGTTAATACTTTTGTTTGTATATTATTTGTTTCTTTTATTTAGTGTTTTAGTTTTTGTTTACAGTTTTGTTTTAGTGATATGTTTATTATTTTGTTTATTATTTTATTCATTTGTTTATTGGTCACCGTTTGTTTATTATTAGGTTTTATTTACTGTTTTATTTAGTGTTTTACTGTTTATTCTTTTATTCATTATTTGTTTGTTTTATTTAGTTTGAGTGTTTGCTGTTAGTTTTGTTTATTTATTAAGTTAGTTAAGAATGCTGTTCTGAAATATATATTTAAATCCCCACCAGATTGTGCCTGCTTA